>NC_083323.1:75285692-75885692 GCF_963455315.2 Globicephala melas
GTAAATAGTGCCACTACAAACATTGAGGTGCACGTATCTCTTCAAATTAGAGCTTTCCTCTTTTCTGGATTTATGCCCAGGAGTGAGATTGCTGGATCATATGGTCCTCTATTTTTAGTTTTTTAAGGAAACTCCATACTGTTTTCCATAGTGGCTGCACCAATTTACATTCCCACCAACAGTGTAGGAGGATTCCCTTTTCTCCACACCTTAGCCAGCATTTGTTTGTAGACATTTTAATAATGGCCATTCTGACTGATGTGACATGATACCTCATTGTAGTTTTGATTTGCATTTCTCTGATAATTAGCGATATTGAGCATCTTTTCACATGCCTATTGTCTTCTTTTTTAAAAAATCTTTATTGGAGTATAATTGCTTTAAAATGGTGTGTTAGTTTCTGCTTTACAACAAAATGAATCAGTTATACATATACATATGTTCCCATATCTCTTCCCTCTTGCCTCTCCCTCCTTCCCACCCTCCCTATCCCACCCCTCCAGGCGGTCACAAAGCACCGAGCTGATCTCCCTGTGCTATGCGGCTGCTTCCCACTACCTATCTACCTTACGTTTGGTAGTGTATATATGTCCATGCCTCTCTCTTTCTTTGTCACAGCTTACTCTACCCCTCCCCATATGCTCAAGTCCATTCTCTAGTAGGTCTGTGTCTTTATTCCTGTCTTACCCCTACGTTCTTCATGACATTTTTTTTCTTAAATTCCATATATATGTGTTAGCATACGGTATTTGTCTCTCTCCTTCTGACTTACTTCACTCTGTATGACAGACTCTAGGTCTATCCACCTCATTACAAATAGCTCAATTTCATCTCTTTTTATGGCTGAGTAATATTCCATTGTATATATGTGCCACATCTTCTTTATCATTCATCCAATGATGGACACTTAGGTTGTTTCCATCTCCGGGCTATTGTAAATAGAGCTGCAGTGAACACTTTGGTACATGACTCTTTTTGAATTATGGTTTTCTCAGGGTATATGTCCAGTAGTGGATTGCTGGGTCATATGGTAGTTCTATTTGTAGTTTTTTAAGGAACCTCCATACTGTTCTCCATAGTGGAGAACATGCCTATTGTCTTCTTTTCATATCTTCTTTGGAGAAATGTCTATTTAGGTCTCCTGTCCATTTTTTGAGTGGGTTTTTGTTTTTGTTTTTGAGTTGTATGACTGTTTGTATATTTTGGAAATTAAAACCCTTGTCAGTTGCATCTTTGCAAATATTTTCTCCAGTACGTAGGTTGTCTTTTCATTTTGTTTATAGTTTCCTTTGCTGTGCAAAAGCTTATAAGTTTGCTTAGGTCCCATTTGTTTATTTTTGCTTTTATTTCTATTGCGTTGGGAGACTGACCTAAGAAAACATTGCTACAACTTATGTCAGAGAATGTTTTGCCTATGTTCTTTTCTAGGAGTTTTATGGTGTCATGTCTTATATTTAAGTCTTTGAGCCATTTTGAGTTCATTTTTGTGTATGATGTGGGGGAGTGTTCTAATTTCACTGATTTACGTGGGTTGTCCAGCTTTCCCAATACCATTTGCTGAAGAGACTGTCTTTTCTCCACTGTATATTCTTGCCTCCTTTGTTGAAGATTGACTGTAGGCATGTGGGTTTATTTCTGGCTCTCTATTCTGTTCCATTGATCTTTGTCTTTTTTGTGTGCCAATACCATGCTGTTCTGATTACTGTAGCTTTGTAGTATTGTCTGAAGTCTGGAAGGGTTATGCCTCCAGCTTTGTTATTTTTCCTCAACATTGCTTTGGCAATTCTGGGTCTTTTGTGGTTCCATATAAATTTTGCGGTTATTTGTCCCTCCCTTCCAGCAACCACCAGTTTGTTCTTTGTATCTGTGAGTATATTTCTGTTTTGTGTGTTTGTTTTGTTTTTTAGATTCCACATATGAGTGAAATTACATGGTATTTGTCTTTCTCTTTCTGGTTTATTTCACTTAGCATAATACCCTCAAGTTCTATCCATATTATTGCAAATGACAAGATTTTATTCTTTTTTATGACTGAGTAGTATTCCATTGTATACATCTATACCACATCTTCTTTATCCATTTATCTATCAATGAAAACAGGTGGCTTCCATATCTTGGCTACTGTAAATAATGCTGCAATGAACATAGAGTTGCATATATATTTTCAAAAGAGTGTTTTTGTTTTCTTCAGATAATACCCAGTAGTGTAATTGCTGGCCCATATGGTAGTTCTATTTTTTTCATTTTTTAAAGGAACCTCCACACTGTTTTCTACAGTGGTTGCACCAAGTTACAATTTCCACCAGCATTGTATTCTCTTTTCTCCATGTCCTCACCCAAAATTTTTTCTTGTCTTTTGATAATTGCCATTCTGACAGGTGTGAGGTGGTATCTCATTGTGGTTTTTGACTTGCATTTCCCTAATGATTAGTGATGTTGAACACCTTTACATGTGTTTTTTGGCCATCAGTATGTTTTCGTTTGAAAAATGGTCTATTCATGTCCTCTTCCCAATTTTTAATCACGTTGTTTGCTTTTTCAATGTTGAGTTGTATGAGTTCTTTGTATATTTTGGCTATTAACCCCTTTTCATATATATGATTTGCAGATATCTTCTCCCACTCAGTAGGCAGCCTTTTTGTTTTGTTGATAGTTTCCTTCCCTGTGCAAAAGCTTTTTTAGTTTGATCTAGTCCTATTGGTTTAATTATGCTTTTGGTTTCCTTGCCTGAGGAGACACATCCAAAAAAATATTGCTAAACCAATATCAAAGAAGTTACTGCCTGTTTTCTTCTAGGAATTGTATGGTTTTATTTCTTACATTTAGGTCTTTAATCCATTTGGAGTTTATTTCTTTATATGGTGTGATCACCATATAAAGAATCAATTTAATTCTTTTGAATGTAGCTGTCCAGGTTTCCCAACAACATTTATTGAAGAAGCTTTATCTCATTGTATTTTCTTGCCTCCTTTGATGTAGATTAATTGCCTAGCTAAGTGTGAGTTCATTTCTGAACTCTCTATTCTGTTCCATTAATTGTTTTTGTGCCAGCACCATACAGTTTTGATTACTGTAGCTTTGCAGAATAGTTTGAAGTCAGGGAGCATGATACCTCCAGCTTTGTTCTTCTTTCCCAAAATTGCTTTGGCTATTCAAGGTTTTTTGTGGTTCCATAAAAATTTTAGTGTTATTAGTCCTAGTTCTGTAAAAAATGCCATTGGTATTTTCATAGGTATTGCACTGAGTCTGTAGATTGCTTTGGGTAGTATGGACATTTTAATTGTATTGATTCATCCAATTCATGAACACAGTATATTTTTCCATTTATTTGTATTGTCTTCAATTTCTTTCCTCAAAGTCTTGGAGTTTTCAGAGTAAAGATCTTTCACCTTCTTGGTTAAATTTATTCCTAGATATTTTATCCTTTTGATGCAGTTTTAAATAGGATGCTTTTCTTTAGTTCTCTTTCTGACAGTTTGTTATTAGTGTATAAAATGCAACAGATTTCTGTATATTAGGGTTTTTTTTTTGCAGTACATGGGTCTCTCACTCTTGTGGCCTCTCCCATTGCAGAGCACAGGCTCCAGATGTGCAGGCTCAGTGGCCATGGCTCATGGGCCCAGCCGCTCCGTGGCATGTGGGATCTTCCCGGACCGGGGCACGAACCCGTGTCCCCTGCATTGGCAGGCAGACTCTCAACCACTGTGCCACCAGGGAAGCCCCTGTATATTAGATTTTTATCCTTCAACATTACTGAATTCTTTTATTAGTCCTACTACTTTTTTGGTGGAGTCTTTGACATTATATATAGTGTCAGATCATCTGAAAACAGTGACAGTTTTACTTCTTCCTTTCCAATTTGGATGACTTTTATTTCTTTTTCTTGACTAATTATTGTGGCTGGAAGTTCCAGTACTATGTTGCATAAAAGTGGCAAGAATGGGCATCTTTGTCTTATTCCTGATCTTAAAGCAAATGCTTTCAACTTTTCACCATTGAGTATGATATTAGCTATGGGTTTATCATATATGGCCTTTAGTATGTTGAGGTATACTCCTTCTAGGCCCACTTTGATGAGAGTTTTTATCATAAATTAATTTTGAATTTTATCAAATGGTTTTTCAGTACCTATTGAGATGATCATATGATTTTTATCCTTTGTTTTGTTAATATGGTGTATCACATTGATTAATTTGTGTGTATTGTACCATCCTTGCATCCCTGGAATGAATCCAACTTGATCATTCTCTCTTTATCTTTAACTTTTTCCATTTTAATTATAATATGCCTTGGTGTGGATATCTTTAGGTTCATCTTGTTTGGGACTGTCAGTGCTTCCTATACCTGGATGTGCACAGGTTAGGGAAGTTTTCAACCATTATTTCTTCAAATACATTTTCCGTCGCTTTGTCTTTCTCTCCTTTTTCTGGGAACTCTGTAAATGTTATAATGCTTGATTTTTATCCTAGAGGTAAGGTCCCCTAAACTCTCCTCATTTAAAAAAGAAAATCCGTTCTTCTATTTGCTGTTTTTATTGGGTGATTTTACTATTCTATCTTTTATATTGCTTGTTTTTCTTTGTCATATAATCTGCTGTTGATTTCCTCTAGTGTATTTTTATTTCATTTATTGTACTCTTCATTTCTGATTGATTCATTATTATATTTTCTAAGTCTTTGTGAAGTTCTCACTGAATTTTCCCATTCTTTTCCTGAGTTGGGTGGACATTCTTCTGACTGTTTCTATGAACTCTTTCAGTTAAATTACTTGTTCCCATTTCATCAGGGTTTTCTCTGGGGTTTTATTTTGTTCTTTTGTTTAGAACATATTCTTCTGTCTCCTCATTTTGTTTGACTTTAGTTTTTGTTTCTATGAATTAGACAAAACAGCTAATTCTCTACAGTCTTGATGGAGTTGCCTGTGTGGCTGAATCTCCTGTGTATATTGCTTGTGCCTAGTGGCTTTGGTAGGCTGGCTGGAATGGGAGCAGTCCAGGCCAAGTGTGGTTTCTGGGTAGTGCTGTGCCTGAGGCCACTTTGGTGGGGCACTGAAGCTGGTTCGGGTCAGTCTGGAGGGCAGTACTTTGGGAGTACTACACTGGATGTCACCTTGGCAGGATGGCTGGGGCTGGTGCTGGAGTGGGTATGGGCTGGGAGGAGTCCCAGAGGGACTCAAACAATGGTGAGTCCCTGGTACCTCTGACCCCAGAGAGGGGCCAGTAGTGCCCTGCTCATTTGGCAGAATCTCTAGGATTAGTAAATGGATTTTCTTTTCATATAGTTTAGATGCTCTTTAAACTGCCATTTTTTTCACGGTATCCCAGAACAGGTGAGTATGTGCCTGGGCCCCTCAGCAATATCTCCCCCTACTGCAGGTTACTGCAATGAGGGTGTGGTTCCCATAGATACCATGTCTCTGTCTTTCCTACCCATTTCTATATGGTCTTTCTATGTGCAGTAGCTGTTCAATCAGTCCTCAGGTCTTCTGGAGGAAATACAGTATATGTAAAGTGTAGATTCAGTATGTCTGTGGGAGAAGGTGAGCTTAGGGTCTTCTTATCCTGCCATTTTGCCCTTCACCCCAACACCTACTCAACTTTTTTTTTTTTTTTTTTTTTTTTGCGGTACACGGGCCTCTCACTGTTGTGGCCTCTCCCATTGCAGAGCACAGGCTCCAGACCCGCAGGCTCAGTGGCCATGGCTCACAGGCCCAGCCACTCTGCGGCATGCGGGATCTTCCCGGACTGCGGCCCGAACCCCTGTCCCCTGCATCGGCAGGTGGACCCCCAACCACTGCACCACCAGGGAAGCCCCTACTCAACTTTTAACAACAGACTGTTAAAAGGGACTTTGTCTCACAAATATTTTATTTTCAATAAATCACCAAAGCCTAAGTTCTTTAGTGACTAGACTTCACTTCCTCTTAACTACAGGCAGAGACAGAGACAGAGAAAGACAGAGAGAGATAGTGACCCATGAATGGTAGACAAGCTACATGGCAATTGCACTCTTTACATTTAGAACAATGTAGGAACTTAAATTGGAAATTATGTAGATGCTATGAATATAGGCAAAAAAAAAATCATCTTGCTTTTTAAACAACCTCAAATATTATGATTCAAAATTTAACTTTTAGATATGCATTAACTTTGAATTTTTGTTTTGTGCAGCAGAATGCTGTAATGAATATTACAGGAATGTAATACTTAAACTGCTAATAAAAGGCTAATATAATCATTGTTGTGGACTCTGGAACAAACTGACCATGGCTTTGCATCCTTGCTGTGTCATTTATCTGTATGTCTTTGAGCAAGTTACTAGATCTCTCTAAGTCTTAATTATCTTATCTGCAAAATGGGGATTATGAGAAGGTGAACCATAGTTTGTTGAATAGACTAAATAGGTGCCTAGCATAGAGCCAGACGTTTGCAAATGCTCAGTATACATTAGCAGCCAAGAAGTATAAACAGAATGATATCACTGGAATATGGTTTTGGTTGTTGTAGTTGACATATTAAACAGGAAAGAAGATCTTGGTGCTAAAAATGGCTATGTCCTATTACAATAGTGAAGATAGTTTTAGGTGGTATGCTTTTCTATTTAGGTTGGAAAGTTTTGTGTGAGAGATAATTTAAATCTATTTAGTTACTGTATGCTCTGATTCAGTGAGTAGATACTATTTCTTCTTTTATGATATATATACTCACACTGATAGCTAGCATGCCCCTCATCTCCCACCTGACTTGACTCTTCCTTTCCCACTGGGCATGTCTCCTCCTCTTGTTCCCCTCACCAACCTCTGCATGCACTTATAAAGTGTATCTTATGAAACCTCAAGAGTTAATGACACTGCTTATCTTCCATATGTTCCTTTCCAATATTCTTCACCCTGTTCGGTGCCTTAAGTGGCTGGCCTATTTGTCCGCAAACTCTGCTCTCTGAGTTCTGGCAAGAGCTGTTAGGACAGAAGGAGAATGACATTTGGATATGTATTCTCTTTAGATCTTTCTCTGAGAGATTGCCTCAGGATGGCTATGTCCTTTATCTGAGGGTACCGTTCCTCTCAAATTAGGCTATTCTTATTACCACTTCTTTCTGAATTCAGGTAAATGTCCCCACCCCCTTGCCCTTTCAGACATAGGGGTCATTACCACCTCTACTCTTACCCGCACCAGGGCACCACACCATCTCTTGTGATTTCCATACTTCCTGCTCACATCACTGTAGATGGGCCCATCATTAAGCCCTCTGGAATTACTCTAATTTGTGTGTGTCGTTTGTTTCTTCTTGTATCCTTGAATGATACCACAAAGAAAGGAAATGATTCCTGATTACAAACAGTTTAATTTCCTGTAACGTTCTTAGACCATGCCATGTGTCTAAGATGTTTCGTGTGTTTATTACCTTTAGGGAAGCTAAATTAGTACATTAAATTCTTGATAATAAGACAAGGCCTTCAACCACAACAAGAACCATTACATTGTTGAAATTTTCTAATCTTTTGTTTTTTATAACATCATTATTGGAGTATAATTGCTTTACACTGTTGTATTAGTTTCTGCTGTATAAAAAAGTGAATCAGCTATATGTATACATATATCCCCATATCCCCTCCCTCTTGTGTCTCTCTCCCACCCTCCTTATGCCACCTTTCTAGGTGGTCACAAAGCATCAAGCTGATCTCCCCGTGCAATGCAGCTGCTTCCCACTAGCTAGCTATTTTACATTTGGTAGTGTATATATGTGAGTGCTTCTCTCTCACTTCGTCCCAGCTTACACATCCCCACCCCCATGTCATCAAGTCCATTCTCTAGGTCTGGGTCTTTATTCCTGTCCTGCCCCTAGGTTCTTCAGAACCATTTTATTTTTTTTTTAGATTCCATATATATGTGTTAGACTACAGTATTTGTTTTCCTCTTTCTGACTTACTTCACTCTGTATGATAGACTCTAGGTCCATCCACCTCACTACAAATAACTCAGTTTTGTTTCTTCTTATGGCTGAGTAATATTCCACTGTATATATGTGCCACATCTTCTTTTTCCATGCATCTGTCAATGGACACGTAGGTTGCTTCCATGTCCTGGTTATTGTAAATACAGCTGCAATGAACATTGTGGTACATGTGTCTTTTTGAATTATGGTTTTCTCAGGGTATATGCCCAGTAGTGGGATTGCTGGGTCACATGGTAGTTCTATATTTAGTTTTTTAAAGAACCTCCATAGTGGCTGTATCAATTTACATTCCCACCAACAGAGCAAGAGTGTTCCCTTTTCTCCGCACCCTCTCCAGCATTTATTGTTTGTAGATTTTTGGTTGATGGCCATTCTGATGGGTGTGAGGTGATACCTCATTACAGTTTTGATTTGCATTTCTAATGATTAGTGATGTTGAGTATCCTTTCCCGTGTTGGCAATCTGTATATCTTCTTTGGAGAAATATCTATTTAGGTCTTCTGCCCATTTTTGGATTGGGTTCTTGGTATTTTTGATATTGAGCTGCATGAGCTCCTTATATATTTTGGAGATTAATCCTTTGTCAGTTGCTTCATTTGCAAATATTTTCTCCCATTCTGAGGGTTGTCTTTTGGTCTTATTTATGGTTTCCTTTGCTGTGCAAAAGCTTATAAGTTTCATTAGGTCCCATTTGTTTATTTTTGTTTTTATTTCCATTTCTCTAGGAGGTGGTTCAAAAAGGATCTTGCTGTGATTTATGTCATAGAGTGTTCTGCCTATGTCTTCCTCTAAGATTTTGATAGTGTCTGGCCTTACATTGAGGTCTTTAAACCATTTTGAGTTTATTTTTGTGTATAGTGTTAGGGAGTGTTCTAATTTCATTCTTTTATATGTAGTTCTCCAGTTTTCCCAGCACCACTTATTGAAGAGGGTGTCTTTTCTCTATTGTATATTCTTGCCTCCTTTATCAAAGGTACAGTGGCCGTATGTGCATGGGTTTATCTCTGGGTTTTCTATTCTGTTCATTGATCTATATTTCTGTTTTTGTGCTAGTACCATACTGTCTTGATTATTGTAGCTTTAAAGGTTAGTCTGAAGTCAGGGAGCCTGATTCCTCCAGCTCCATTCTTCTTTCTCAAGATTGCTTTGGCTATTTGGGGTCTTTTGTGTTTCCATACAAATTGTAAAATTTTTTGTTCTAGTTCTGGGAAAAATGCCATTGGTAGTTTGACATGGATTGCACTGAATCTGTAGTTGGCTTTAAGTAGTATAGACATTTTCACAATATTGATTCTTCCAATCCAAGAACATGGCATATCTCTCCATCTGTTTGTATAATCTTTAATTTCTTTCATCAGTGTCTTATAGTTTTCTGCATACAGGTCTTTTGTCTCCTTAGGTATGTTTTTTCCTAGGTATTTTATTCTTTTTGTTGCAATGGTAAATGGGAGTGTTTCCTTCATTTCTCTTTCAGATTTTTCATCATGAGTGTATAGGAATGCAAGAGATTTCTGTGCATTAATTTTGTATCCTGCTCTTTTACCAAACTCATCGACTAGCTCTAGTAGTTTTCTGGTAGCATCTTTAGGATTCTCCATTTATAGTATCATGTCATCTGCAAACAGTGACAACTTTACTTCTTTTCCGATTTGCATTCCTTTTATTTCTTTTTCTTCTCTGATTGCTGTGGCTAAAACTTCCAAAACTATGTTGAATAATAGGGGTGAGAGTGGGCATCTTTTTCTTGTTTCTGATCTTAGAGGAAATGTTTGCCATTTTTCACCATTGAGAATGATGTTGGCTGTGGGTTTGTCATATATGGCCTTTATTATGTTGAGGTAAATTTCCTGTATGCCTACTTTCTGGAGGGTTTTTATTATAAATGGGTGTTGAATTCTGTCAAAAGTTTTATCTGCATCTATTGAGATTATCATATGGTTTCTATCCTTCAGTTTGTTAATATGGTGTACCATATTGAGTGATTTGCATATATTGAAGAATCCTTGCATTCCTGGGGAAAAAACAATTGATCATGGTGTATGATCCTGTTAATGTGCTGTTGGATGCTGTTTGCTAGTATTTTGTTGAGGATTTTTGCATCTATGTTCATGAGTAATATTGGGCTATAGTTTTGTGTGTGTGTGTGACATCTTTGTCTGGTTTTGGCATCAGGTTGATGGTGGCGTCATAGAATGAGTTTGGGAGTGTTCCTCCCTCTGCTATATTTTGGAAGAATTTGAGAAGAATAGGTCATTGCTGTTCTCTAAATGTTTGATAGAATTCACCCGTGAAGCCATCTGGCCCTCAGCTTTTGTTTGTTGGACGATTTTCATCACAGTTTCAATTTCAGTGCTTGGGTTTGGTCTGTTTGTATTTTCTACTTATTTCTGGTTCAGTCTTGAAAGATTGTGCTTTTCTAAGAATTTGTCCATTTCTTCCACGTTGTCCATTTTATTGGCATATGTTTGCTTGTAGTAATCTCTCATGATCCTTTGTATTTCTGTAGTGTCAGCTGTTACTTCTTTTTCATTTCTAATTTTATTGATTTGCGTCTTCTCCCTTTTTTTCCTAATGAGTGTGGCTAACGGTTTATCAGTTTTGTTTATCTTCTCAAAGAACCAGATTTTAGTTTTATTGATCTTTGTTATCATTCCCTTCATTTCTTTTTCATTTATTTCTGATCTGATCTTTGTGTTTTCTTTCCTTCTGCTAACTTGGGGTTATTTTTGTTCTTTCCTTAATTGCTTTAGGTGTAAGGTTAGGTTGTTTATTTGAGATGTTTCTTGTTTCTTGAGGTAGGATTGTATTGCCATAAACTTCCCTTTTAGAACAGCTTTTGCTGCATCCCATAGGTATTGGGTTGTCATGTTTTCATTGTCATTTGTTTCTAGGTATTTTTTTATTTCCTCTTTGATTTCTTCAGTGATTTCTTGGTTATTTAGTAGTGTATTGTTTAGCCTCTATGTGTTTGTATTTTTAACAGATTTTTTCCCTGTAATTTAAATCTAGTGTCATAGCGTTGTGGTCGGAAAAGATATTTGATATGATTTCAATTTTCTTAAATTTACCAAGGCTTGATTTGTGACCCAAGATATGGTCTGTCCTGGAGAGTGTTCCATGAGCACTTGAAAAAAAAGTGTAATCTGCTGTTTTTGGAGGGAATGTCCTATAAATATCAATGAAGTCCATCTTGTTTAATGTATCATTTAAAGCTTGTGTTTCCTTATTTATTTTCATTTTGGATGATCTGTCCATTGGTGAAAGTGGGGTGTTAAAGTCCCCTACTATGATTGTGTCACTGTCAATTTACCCTTTTATGGCTGTTCATATTTGCCTTATGAAATGAGGTGCTCCTACGTTGGGTGCATAAATATTTACAATTGTTATATCTTCTTCTTGGATCGATCTCTTGATCATTATGTACTGTCCTTTTTCTCTTGTAATAGCCTTTATTTTAAAGTCTATTTTGTCCGATATGAGAATTGCTACTCCAGCTTTCTTTTGATTTCCATTCGCATGGAATATCTTTTTCCATCCCCTCATTTTCAGTCTGTATGTGTCCCTAGCTCTGAAGTGGGTCCCTTGTAGACAATATATATATATACAGGTCTTGTTTTTGTATCCATTCAGCCAGTGTATATCTTTTGGTTGGAGCATTTAATCCATTTATATTTAAGGTAGTTATCAATATGTATGTTCCTATTACCATTTTCTTAATTGTTGTGGGTTTATTATTTTAGGTCTTTTCCTTCTCTTGTTTTTCCTGCCTAGAGAAGTTCCTTTAGCATTTTTTGTAAAGCTCGTTTGGTGGTGCTGAATTCTCTTAACTTTTGCTTGTCTGTAAAATTTTAATTTCTCTATCAAATCTGAATGAGATACTTGCTCTGTAAAGTAATCTTGGTTGTAGGTTTTACCCTTTCATCACTTTAAACATGTCCTGCCACTCCCTTCTGGCTTGCAAAATTTCTGCTGAAAGATCAGCTGTTAACCTCAGGGGGATTCCCTTGTATGTTATTTGTTGCTTCTCCCTTGCTGGTTTTAATATTTTTTCTTTGGTTATAGGTTTTGATACTTTCATTAATATATGTCTTGGCATGTTTTTCCTTGTATTTATCCTGTTTAGGACTCTCTGCTTTTCCTGGACTTGATTGTCTATTTCCTCTCCCATATTAGGGAAGTTTTCAACTATAATATCTTTAAATATTTTCTCAGACGCTTTTTTTTCTCTTCTTCTTCTGGGGCCCCTATAATTTGATGTTGGAGCATTTAATGTTGTCCCAGAGGTCTCTGAGACTGTCCTTAATTCTCTTCATTCTTTTTTCTTTATTGTGCTCTGCAGTAGTTATTTCCACTATTTTATCTTCCAGGTCACTTATCCATTCTTCTGCTCAGTTATTTTGCTGTGGATTCTTTCTAGAGAATTTTTAATTTCATTTATTGTGTGGTTCATCATCATTTGTTTGCTCTTTAGTTCTTCTAGGTCCTTGTTAAATGTTTCTTTTATTTTCTTCATTCTGTTTCCAAGATTCTGGATCAACTTTACTATTATTACTCTGAATTCTTTTTCAGGTAGACTGCCTATTTCTTCTATTGTTTGGTCTGGTGGGTTTTTACCTTGCTCCTTCATGTTCTGTGTGTTTCTCTGTCTTCTCATTTTGCTTAACTTACTGTGTTTGTGGTCCCCTTTTCACAGGCTGCATGTTCGTAGTTCCCATTGTTTTTGGTGTCTGCCCCTAGTGGATGATTTTGGTTCAGTGGGTTTTGTCGGCCTCCTGGTAGAGGTTACTGGTGCCTGTGTTCTGGTGGGTGGGGCTGGATCTTGTCTGTCTGGTGAGCAGGGCTGCATCTTGTGGTATATTTGGGGGTGTCTGTGAACTTAGTATGATTTTAAGCAGGCTCTCTGCTAAAGGGTGGGGTTGTGTTCCTGTCTTGCTAGTTGTTTGGCATGGGCCATCCAGCACTGGAGCTTGCTGGCCATTGGGTGGAGCTGGGTCTTAGCGCTGAGACAGAGATATCTGGGAGAGCTCTCACCAGTTGATATTATGTGGGGCTGGGAAGTCTCTAGTGGTCCAGTGTCCTGAACTCAGCTCTCCCGCCTTAGAGGCTCAGGCCTGACACCAGGCTGGAGCACAAAGATCCTGTCAGCCACACGGTTGCTGGCCTTGGAGAGTCTCCTAGGGAAGAAAGCGACTGCTGCAGTTCACCCTGGGTACATAGACACCAGCAGCGGCCATTCCTAGGATCTGATTCTACTGTGAGGAAGGCGGTGCTGGCAGGCACCCTAACATTTTCTAATCTTTTTTACACAGAGAATTTCCAAGGGCTTCCTTACACTGGAATTTCACATTTCATCGCAACTGAACTTCTGCCTTTTAAAAATCAATATTTCAGTGTTAATAATAATCGTTTATTTAGAATAGTCTAAAACTTGCCCCAATTTATGATAATTTTATAGGTTTCAAAACATATATTTGTGAGTCCAGTTTCTTTAGAAATATAACCTAGATACACATAAAATGCTCTACACATCCCTATTTTTTAAGTAGAAGCTACTGAATATAATTTAACCTTTCCTTGTTAGTGGTGATCTTTGTGACCATTAATTATGATAGTAACTTTAAAAAGCAGATTTTAATTTTTGTCCATTGTTCTTCTATTACACTATTTTCTCTCCATATAAGTATATGTGCTTCCTGCATTCCTTACTTCTCCAATTTTGTTACTTTTAGGTTGTATAATAAAATATCTAAGTTGGAATAATTATATATAAGTAAAATCAATATGTGTTAAATAATGATCCGAGATTTTGTTCTCAGAGTAAACCGCAGAGTAAACCGCATGAGTCAGAAGTGTTTTTATATTAAACCGCATGAGTCAGAAGTCTTTTTATATTAACGTAAAAGTTCATGAGTATGTTCTGAGTAGGATTTTGAAAGTCTAGATCTTATTATCATATTATTTTAGAATTTGTAGAGAGTTCAAGTGATCCTTTCATTTTATAGTTAACAAATGGAGGTCCAGTGATAATAAAATCACTTAAATTCACACAACTGATTAATAGAAGGTTCAAAACTAGATTTAAACTCTTAGTTCAGTGTAGTTTGCCCTGAACTATGTTAGATTTTTACCATGCTTGAAACATGCTAAAAAGATATGAAAAGAATTAATTTTTTTAACATGGAAGTTCACTTTTGGTTTACAAAATTAAAATTTCAAAATACATAAATTGAAGACATTTTTAAAAAGATATTTATGACAAAATATAGGTATAAAACCTTTAAAATTTATAATCCTGTCAGATCCATCTTATTAACAACTTTTATCAAAAATGCATGAAGAACTAAGCAATGACTCTTGGCCTTATTCAAAACAGCAGTCAGAATCAGTGTTATTTCAGGAAATTTCTAGGCTAATTTTCTTCTTAGATGTAATTGGTGAAAAATCCATATAGAAGTATAATTTAATTGGATCAGTTGTGTCTTTCTGTATTGTAATGCTTGGAGGTTATAGGGCATAGAGAGAAGCTTTTTATCCCCATGATGTTCTAGCAATATATGTGAGTCTGTTGCAAGTTTTAGGAATTTAGTGTAATTCTACAGGTAGTGTTGAGTTAAAACTGTTCCTTTCTCTCTTGCATTTAACTAGTTAAATTTTTAACATTCTCTTACATAGTGAAAAGGATAAGCAGTTGATTTTTAAATGTGAATGTTCAAAATATTCTCCTCTTCCTCTATGATAGACTGCATTAAATAGCTTACTAAAATTCAGGTAACTGATTTTCTAATTTTTAACAAAATTTTGTAAGAAATATAGTACTTCATTCGCTAGCTTTGAAATCTAAAGCCATGAAAACAAATTTGAGTTTGTTCTTCTGGCTAGTAAAATGGGAAGCAGTATTTCCATTTGGGAAAGTCACAGAGGAAAGCAGAAAACCATAGGAACTCAAAGTGAGTGCCCTTTAGAATCATGGATTTGAGTTCCCTTTAGAATCCTGGATTTGCTACCATCAAGTCATATCACTTTGGGGAAATTGCTTAACATTTCTGAACTTGTTTCCACAACCAAAAAAAAGAGGCTTATAATAATATCAACCCCACAGGAATAATTTTGAAAATAAAATAATAAATATGCAGTTCCTGTAAAATTTAATGTTGCTAATTTTCAGTTATCCCCAACATTCTGTAATCTTGCAAACAAAGAAAACAACTATTTGTTATCCACTTGGTTACTAATATCCCAATTCCTTCCATGTTTTAAATGTCTTACCTTAATATTTAACTTTCTTAAATGTATTACCATCATAATTTTTTAAATGAATGAGATATTCTTTACTGTTATCCTCAATCTTAAATTGAATAAAACATGACAAGTTATAAAAGACTGTGCTATGGCATACACTGCATTAAGTCTTTCTATAAAATTAATTAGTTCACTAAACCAAGGATCTTACTGACTGAATACCAATTTTATTTATGTTTTTGGAGTACTTTTAAATTTTTATATATTCTATGCATAACTCCACGGTAAGTAAAGGGATCCTTTACAAGTGTAGGCACCTATGAAATAACAGTCTAGAGAAGAGCTTAGATAACCAGAAGCAGAAAATTATGTCCAAACGGGCTGTTATCATACCAAGTATACTGAAAATGTTTTCATTTATAATCTATTTATTTATAGAGAAACAAGTATGATATATTGCCCATCCAGTGAAAAATAATGACTAAGAGAACATTTTTGTAACACAGGCTGGTTACCTGCTATACCTATTTGTAGACCAAGGATCTTAAATCTATCAATTCAACAAATTTCTATTTAGTTCTCCTATTTACCAAGCACTTTTCTGGATGTTTTAGGACATAAAATGTCCCCAATCTAAAAAGGCTTACTTTGTAGAAAAAGGAGACAGGTAATAATGAAAGAAATATTAATATGTCCAATGAATGGAAGTGCTATATGAAACATGAGGCAGGGTAAAAGATAAGAAGTGGCAGTGAGGTGCGGCCACTCTTCATAGGAGGGTCAGATAAGGCCTCTCTGATGAGAGTGATAGATGAGGGTCAGATCATCTAGAGACTTCAAGTCATGGAAAGAACTTTGAGTTTTATTCTGAGTGACATGTGAGACCATTGATGGCTTTTGATTAGAGGTGAGCCATGGCTTCATTTATTATCAATAAGATCTCTGGCTACTATGTGGGGAATAGACTTTGTGGGGGAGGGGAGGAACCAAGTAAACCAATTTCTTATTCTTTAAAATTCATCCAGTTCAAGTATCTACATAGAGCAATACTGAGAGGAATTTCTTCAATTAGGAATTTTGTAATGATATTTAAAACCATCAAACACTCTAAGGACTGCTGTACACAGTTTACTACACAAGTTTCTATGCCCCATCTATAAATGGTGATTAAGGTTTGAGAATAAGTCTCCGGTTCCTCTCAGCAAGAAACTTATGATATCGCTTAACCAAGTACAATGAGGAGTTCTTATCAAATGTGTATCCTCTTATTGTGTCCCAAGTTCTTCTTGTCCCAGTGTCTATATTAGGCTACCGCCTGTTTGCTTCAGGGTCCTTATTATGCAGGTGGTTAGGAGAATTGATTTGTTAAACCCAGGAAAGGTTGTTTTAAGGCCTCAGCTCTATCTCTTCAACCTGAGCACTTGATGACTCCTGGTACCTAAGTCTATGGCTGTGTTGGATAGGATAAGAGCTAAACCACTGTGTCAGGTAGAGTTATTTCCTGCTTAGATTGAGGGCTGAAAAGAATTCTCCCACTGAGAAGAAACAATAGCACTATTAAATAACATCCCCGGCAATAATAGCTCTTGGTTGTGACCATTAAGCACTTAATGCTCAGTAGGGTTCCTAATGGTCCCATCTCTAACACTGCCACGCTCTCTGCCCATTCCTGCCCTGACATCAGCAATGTTTCACCTTATCTTTGTGCCATGGCCAAGCACAGTGCTTAATATTATATGCTTAATACAAAGTCATTCCTTCCTTCTTGCAGAAATACTAGCAGGTCCTGCTAAAGGACACCAGGTGAGCATTTTCTCTATTTTTAAGTGGAGATGATGGGAAAAATCCAGGAATGTAACTAGGTTTTGTGATAGGACCCTCCTCTGGCTGTTTCTTCCCCACATTCATTGAACATGATGAAATTTGGTTTAATCAGCATCACTGGGAGAAAGATAAAGGGCAGGGAGGAAGTGCTGTGTGAAAATTTTGGTTCTTTGGAGGAAAATGAGGGAAGTGGGCTAGAAACTGGAAAAGGATTATAATGTTAATTACATTCCCTAATTTTATTCTTTCAAAAAGCTTCTTCCTCCTTCTTGTTTGCTTCCCATAGTCACTAGACTGCTTGTGCTGGCTGAGTGGAAGAGATGGCCAGATGTACAAAGAAATGAAACAATTTGTCCACCTTAGGATACATTTAATTCTGAAATTCCAATGCACTATAAAATTATAGCAAACATAATACCAGATCACACTAGCATAGAGGGATCTACAAAGAAATAAGTTCAATAAAACTAGTAGATAAGTATCATGTAACTTCAGCCCCCCAAACCTTAGTGTACCTTTAAATGGCTCAAAAGTGTTTTGAGCCATATATGGACATGCGCTTGCACACTTCTAGGGGTTTCACTCACAAAGCCCTCAACATTCATGGACAGTGTCTTTGCTCAGTTGATCTCTGATTACTGAGTAGTCTTCAGTTCTTCAAACAGTAGATGTCCCTGCTGTCCCTGAGGTCATGACCTGGCCTGATATTTTTATGATTTATTCATTCAATATGCTTGTTTATTGAGCATCAACCTTATACCAGTCACTGACCCTAGAAAATTTGTTATAAACAAGAAAAAATAGTATTTTTTGAACATCTACTATGTGTCAGTCTGCAAACTGGACCCGTGGCATACATTATCTTTGTCTATTATGCCCTTTAAATCTAAATGCAACCTCTCCAGGTAATTATTATTAGCCATGAAAATGGATCTCATCCTGACTGCAGAGAAAATCTGGGTTGATCTGAGTAAGTATTCCTGAGAAGGGATCCTGAGCCAGTGATCTCTGTTTACCTTCTGGTCATGCTTAGATACTTCAAAGCCTCACCCCACAGCTTCTCTATATGCTGCTCCCTCTATTTTTAATTCCCTTTACCATTAGTCATTCCTCAAGATTCAGATTAAAAGTCACCCACCCCTGAAGTCCTCCTAGATCCTCATGGGAAGAATGAAGTATTTTTCATCTCTATTCTCATAATTAGAACCTAAGAATCCCTCTTAAAAATGCTTACAACACTGGTTTTAAAAAATGTACTTCAAAATCAAGCAGACAAATTCCAGTTTGTCCCCTAGTTAATTGTGTGATGTTCTAAAGGGTTATGTGACTTGTCTAAAATCCCATGTAAGCCCTATGAGGAGGAAAATTTTGTCTTGATCATCAGTGTTCCCTCAATGCTAGAAGAGTGTGTGCCATTTTGGATGTTCTCAATAAACATAAGCATGCTAATAAATGAATGAATGTTTACAGATTGACGAGATATTTGATACAGCTGGAGTGCAGAGTTTGGGGGTTTGTTGTGTATAACAAGAAATTTGTAAAATGAAGGTAGAAAAAACTTAGGGACAAAATTGTTAGGGACCAAATGTGTCATATTGAGGAATATGGACTGTATTGTAGGTCCTGTGTGTCCAACACGTATCAGAGAGTCAAACACAATCCGATTGAAATTTTTAGCAGAGCCAGGGGACAATATAAATGACACTGCACATTCATTGTCCAGTATGGTCTTTTCTCACGAATCTCCAACAAATTCAACCCTATGCTCTCTGCCTTAAGGATTGGATCCTTCCTCATCTAAGCCACATTGTCTGGAAATTTAATTGATAGCCATGTTTTATGACCACTTATTCTTGAACTTGAAATCAAGTTATTAGCACCAGTTGATCCTTTCTGGTCTTTCCAACGAGGCTTTGCCAGCTCTGTAGCACAAAAAGACTAAAAGGGCCTGTCCATACATTCCTGAACATATCTGAGCTATGTATACTATTTAGTCCTCATTTTACTGGTGTTTAAGACTACAAAGTTTTAGAGCTGGAAAATAAACTAGTTTATCTCTTTGAAAACCCTCATTTTATACCAAAGAAACTGAGGCCAAATGGGGTTAAATGGATTGTTTGAGGTTAAGTTCCATGATTTTCTCAGGTGGATGAGAGGTGTGGGTCAGAGAGAAATAAGTATTTTACTGTAGTTTGAATTCAGAAGACCCACTTTGGGTCTTCATTTCACTGTAGCTTCATTTCATGAAGTAATTTAGTAACTTAATGAAGAAGCTCATTTTAGCCAATAACGTATCATTTAACGATGTGAGAAAAACTATCTGTTTTCTTACCAACAAGGAAGTGAGGAAGGCAGGCTGCATTTAGGGTGCTAGGTGGATGTGATGACTGCTGTCACCATGGCAACCAATTGTTCATTTAAAGATTTTTTAATAAGTCTTGGTGATTCTTCCTAATATATCTCAGAATTCAAACCTGTCTTCAGCCAATGCCTTCCTATGCCTGTTTATTTCAATGGTCCCTCTCTTCTGTCTTTTTCCATCCTAATCTAGCCTACTCAAAATAAAGAAACATTTTTTAAACTATCCTTTTCATTAGCATCATTATTTTTTTTGAGTGTCTGTTCATGCCAGGCACTTTAGATGCATGATACCTACCTTGCGAGGCAGATGTTATTATCCCCATTTTACTTGTGATCAAACTGAAGTTAAAGGAGGTCATGTATTTTTGCCATGTGCTTGGGAAGTAGTACATGGAAGATATAGGATTTCAACTCTGGCTTTTCTGACTCAGGAACCTATGCCCTTTCCATTCTGCCAAGCTCCCAGTCTTTCATGTTACCAAAATCTTTGGATCCCTGTTGCCCAGAGAAGTCACCAAGCCAACTGCATCTAGCCTTAAACCTCCCCCAACAGGTCACCAAAATCCATATTTCTCAACATAAATTGCCCATTCTTATTTCTGAGTATTAATCATAGTACACACATAGAGCTTCATTCCTCTTTTCCCTGTAAAATCCAATCTCTTTAATCCTTCAAAGCCCAATGTAATGATTATTTCCCTCCAGGAGTGCTTCCCTTGGTTATTATAATAACTAGTTTTTGAGCCTTTAAACTGCCTCCTCTCCATATCTTGAGCTCACTATTTGTTCAGTTAGTCCTGAAATAAGATATGTAATGCAACTATTTGCATATCAATTTATCTTTCCAATGATTTTCATTTTAATTTTGGAGAGACAGTACGTGTAAAAACTTTATAACTGTGAATATGTTTGTGAGGCTGACTGTAGCCAGTCATCAGAAAATGATCTTTATCTCCCCAGCTCTATGTCTGTGGAACCAGGTTGAAGAAATCAAATATATAGTGCCTGACCTAACCTCAGTGTTAGCTTTTTTTCATGAGCCCTTTTTCCAAGTATGGATTCAGAAGATTGTCACTGTGAATGTTTCACCAATTACATTGGTGTGTATAAGAATGAAATAAAAGTCATCCTACTTGAAAGAAATTTTATGAAACATGATATTCTAGACTTTATAGTAGGCTTTCAAATAATTATTTGCCCAAAGGCACAAAAGTTGTTCAAAGTTAATATGGGAATTTCATTTTTATATCGAATTACAGTAAATGAGATTACCCATATAATAATTTTCAGAAACTCAAAGCATTTCTCATTTTAAGCCAAAATTATCACTTCAAACATTTTAAGGGTTTTGGACAAAAATAACTCTAAAAAATAGTGTACACTTCTCTACCTTCTTAAACAAAACATATAGGATAATTTTCCCTAGCTTGATGACTCAGTCATCATTTTGAACATCAATTACTCTTCAAGTCTGTAATAAAATATCATTTTTAAGTTACTGAGGAGTTATTAGTGTTAGTTACCCTTGATACAAAATGATTCTAGATTGCTATCCTTTTTAGAATACAGTATTTGCTTCTTTTTTATACGCTTTGTGTCTTTGTAGCTATCATTTATCTCTGCCTTTGCTAGACCTAGTGCTGTTAGTTTCCCCATCTTTACATTTCACATGTGTGTTTTGAACTGCTATAGACTGATATACCAAGTAAACATTCTTCTTAGAATTTTGTATAAAATAGTAGTAAATGGGTGTTGAATAAGAGAAGATGTAGTCTCCTTATATAAGAGAATTTTATTGCATAACTTTGTTATATTTATGCTGTATGTTCAGAGAACTTTCAATTTATTTCCTGGTTCTTTGCTGGGCATTAGAGGGTTCAGATTGTTCAAACTAAGACTTTCCTTATAAACTTCAGTGATCTGGGGCAGACAGAGGCAAATAAAACTCAACCTCATCCTTGGAGGTGGGCTATAAACACACAGACAGATTCAGTGGTGGGTACTGAAATCAGTGCACATTGTAGCTCAGAAAACTGTCACCAAAATCTGGAGTTCTGTTGTTACTTTTGTGATAGGACCTTTTTAAAGGTCATACAGCCATTTACCTTCGTTAAATTCATTTCTCATAGTTATCTCTTATATTTCTTCCAGATTTAAAAAGTTGAAGAATATTGGTATTTATCCTAGAGAGTATTTTGCCCTTTTCCATATGTAGGCAGTTTTAGTTCTTTCACATTCATACTTCCTGAAGGAAAAAAAAAATTATTCTAATGAAGATTCAAATTTTTGTGCAGTTATTATGCATGCATACTATCCATTAATTTTCCCTACTCAGTTCATTCTAGTTTCCTTAAAACTCCTGACTGTATGGAATTTAAATATTTAAGTAGATTTCTTACTACTGCTGTAACAAAAAGCCAACTAGCTTGTCATACGAAGTTGCTCAGAGATGTCCTTTAATCATGCTCTTTGCTTTCAATTTATTTAGGCTAGTTCTTTGGTCACTCCCCAGTTTAACCTCTTTATATTTGCCAATACTCATTAATAGTCAAAATTATGTGGCAACTGAATTCATAGAAAGGATCTTTGAGAGATGAGACTAAAGATAGCAAACTTTCTTTGTTCCAGCCAGTAAACATGTGATACATCTAAAGAAACAGAAAAATTACTTCTACAGATGGTGTGATGTGTAAAAATAAAACCATATCAGTCAGACATGTGAAAATGTTGTATTTACTAATCCTTTTAGATGTCTCTGTTTGTGTACTTTTTTCTGCTTATATGTAGTTCATTTCCTATTGACTTCTAAGTATTTCATCTCTGAGATCATGTCTCCTATTTCTTTCCTAGCTTCTCCATCACCATCCCCACCATGTTTCTTGGTGGGACTGGTATCTTGTTCTACATTTATAAAGGGATCCCTTAAATTTTACCAGCTTTCAACAAAGTATGATTGATAGTTCCAAGGAGGTGAAATGTCCAGTAAGGGAAAGAAGGATGGCTACCAGATAGAGAACTTCAGTCCATTGACTGAGCCTAAAGAAACACTTGGAAAAAGCGAAAGAGAAATAAAGAATCAGATAAAACTAAAATTCAGACTTCTTTTCTTAGCTCTTTATAGCCTACTCTCTTCCTCCTCAACTGAGATCTTCAAGGGCAGAATCATGCCATTTCTATTTTGGTATCTATAGCACCTACCAGTGCACTTAACAAATAATACTCAGTATTTACTTGGTGATGAAAAGAATGAGTACTAGAAGGAGGTTGTACTCTTCCTGTTTTTTCTCAGGCCTCTTCTCCTTTTGGATCTTTCTCGCTATTTTGGATCTGCAGCAATCAAACAGCCCAGAGGAGACCCATTTGGATATACTTTTGTTTTAAAATAATTATTTTCTTACTATTTTTTCTCAAAAAATAATGCTTTTTATTAGTTTTTCACTTGTCCAGTATTACTGAGCACCTGATATGTGTAAGGCCCTGCTCCATGTGATAGCAATGAACAAAACAGCATGCCTTATCATATGCCAGATACTATGTGCCTTGGACTTTATTTACATTATCTCAATTGAAAACCCCTGTGGAGACAGCATTTTCCTCAATCTGAAAATGAAGTTTCAGAGAGTCAAAGCTTAATTAAATTTCCTAGGATCTCACAGCCAAGAAGCAGAAAACAGGAATCAACTCAAGTTTAACTGACTCTAAAATTTATACTCTTAATTGCTGAGCTCTACTACTTCTAGACCATGAATAAAGAAATGGGAATTACATAAATCAGAAGCTAAACTGTAAGGATAAGTCCAATAAATGTTAATAGTTCTTCATGAAGAATTTTAAAAAACCAGTTTTATGGACCTGGATGCATAGAAACTTATTTCCACCCATATTAAATCTACCACAGTTTGTCTTACCAGGAATATATATATATTTTTTTTATCTGAAGGATGTCACTTTATTTTATTTATTTATTTTTTAACATCTTTATTGGAGTATAATTGCTTTACAATGTTGTGTTAGTTTCTGCTGTATAACAAAGTGAATCAGCTATATGTATACATATATCCCCATATCTCCACCCTCTTGTGTCTCCCTCCCACCCTCCCTATCCCACCCCTCTAGGTGGTCACAAAGCACTGAGCTGATCTCCCTGTGCTATGTGGCTGCTTCCCACTAGCTATCTATTTTACATTTGGTAGTGTATATATGTCCATGCCACTCTCTCACTTCGTTCCAGCTTACCCTTCCCCCTTCCTGTGTCCTCAAGTCCATTCTCTATGTCTGCATCTTTATTCCTGTCCTGCCCCTAGATTCTTCAGAACCATTTTTTTTAAGATTCCATATATATGTGTTAGCATATGGTATTTGTTTTTTTCTTTCTGACTTATTCACTCTGTTTGACAGACTTTAGGTCCATCCACCTCACTACAAATAACTCAGTTTTGTTTCTTCTTTTGGTTGAGTAATATTCCATTGTATATATGTGCCACATCTTCTTTATCCATTCATCTGTCAATGGACACTTAGGTTGCTTCCATGTCGTGGCTATTGTAAATAGAGCTGCAATGAACATTGTGGTACATGTGTCCTTTTGAATTATGGTTTTCTCAGGGTATATGCCCAGTAGTGCGATTGCTGGGTCGTATGGTAGTTCTATTTTTAGTTTTTTAAGGAACCTCCATACTGTTCTCCATAGTGGCTGTATCAATTTACATTCTCACCAACAGTGCGAGAGGGTATGCTTTTCTCCACACCCTCTCCAGCATTTATTGTTTCTAGATTTTTTGATAATGGCCATTCTGACTGGTGTGAGGTGATAACTCATTGTAGTTTTGATATGCATTTCTCTAATGATTAGTGATGTTGAGCATCCTTTCATGTGTTTGTTGGCAATCTGTATATCTTCTTTGGAGTAATGTCTGTTTAGGTCTTCTGCCCATTTTTGGATTGGGTTGCTTGTTTTTTTGATATTGAGCTGCATGAGCTGCTTGTATATTTGGGAGATTAATCCTTTGTCAGTTGCTTCATTTGCAAATATTTTCTCCCATTCTGAGGGTTGTCTTTTCATCTTCTTTATGTTTTCCTTTGCTGTGCAAAAGCTTTTAAGTTTCATTAAGTCCCATTTGTTTATTTTTGTTTTTATTTCCATTTCTCTAGGAGGTGGGTCAGAAAGGATCTTGCTGTGATTTATGTTATAGAGTGTTCTGCCTATGATTTCCTCTAAGTGTTTTATAGTGTCTGGCCTTACATTTAGGTCTTTAATCCATTTTGAGTTTATTTTTGTGTATAGTGTTAGGGAGTGTTCTAATTTCATTCTTCTACATGTATCTGTCCAGTTTTTGCAGCACCACTTATTGACGAGGCTGTCTTTTCTCCATTGTATATTCTTGCCTCCTTTATCAAAAATAAGGTGACCATATGTGCATGGGTTCATCTTGGGGCTTTCAATGCTGTTCATTGATCTATATTTCTGTTTTTGTGCTAGTACCATACTGTCTTGATTACTGTAGCTTTGTAGTATAGTCTGAAGTCCCAGAGCCCAGTTCCTCCAGCTCTTACCAGGAATAATTTGATTTAATTCCTTTAAACAGCTCTTTGAGAAGCATCCTAAATGTGCATTGTTCACACTCATTTTCATTTGTCCACCATCTATGCAGCCACTCACAGCAAATTTATCTATACTTGGGTACTGTGGACAGTTTTATTTTACAAATGAAACAAAGCAGGTCAGCTTTTATCCAGATTAATTAATAATCTTTTCATTTCTTCAAAAACTGCACTGAAGGCCAGCTATGTACCTTCATTAAGATGTGAAAATAAGACAAATAAGAGCCGTGCTCTCCTAGACCTTATATATTGGAATTGGGGAAACAAAAAATAAATGTAAAAGGTAATTTCTGTTGATGAGAAGTGCTATGAAAAAAATGTGAAGGATATGTGAATAAGGTGGGTATAGGATAGGAAGAGGGAAGGCCTCACTGAAGAGATGCTGTTTGAGCTGAGTCCTACATGGTGAGGAGGAGTCAGCCATGTAAAGATATGAGAGACAAAAAGAAAATGCAAAGGTCAAAAGCAGGAACAAATGTCATTTGATTGAATAACAGAAAAAAATCTCTTGTGCCTGCATAAGAGTGAGCTGAGGGAGAGACAAGAGATTAATAGAGTGATAGGTGGGTCCAGATCACATGGGGCCTCCTTATATGTATGACTTTGTAATGCATTATCTAAACAAACACATATTTAATAATGGAAATAGACATTCTTAATAATTATATCAGGGCAGTAGGTATAAATCTGGAATTTCTTAGATTACCAGGATTTATAATTACCCCATTTATATGCCTAGGTAAAGAATTTGAATTTTATTCCAATATAGTTGTGAGCCTTTAGATGGTTTTAAGCAGGAAAGTGAAATAATGTGATTTGCATTTCATAAGTGATCACTTTGCTTTTGAGATCAGTTTTAGAGACTACTGAAGTAATCCTGGCAAGAAGTGATATTGGTTTCAATGATAGTAATAGAGCTGAAAAGAAAGTCAGTAATTTCATATATGTTTTGTAGATAATGTAGACAAGACATGTGTTCAATGTGTTAAGGGTGAGAGAAAAAGAAGAATGCAAGTGACTGCTAGGTTTTTGCCTACAGTCTTTGGGTGAATTATGATATCATTTCCTGATTTTGGAAAGATGACAGAGGAATTGGTTTCAGAAGATGATTGGGAATGAATAGAATCAGCAGTTTGATTTTGACTGTGTTAAGTTTGAGTTTCCTGTTAGAAATACAAGTGGATATATCAAATGAGCAACTGGGATATACTCTTTTTTCTTACTCTGTCTATTACAGCTTTTTTGCAATGCAATCTGTAGCCTCAATAAAACAATTTAAAATGGCATTCAAATATTCCACTAAAGCGATTTTTCACTCTATTATATTTTGTTTTCAATATCTGGTATTTGAAGTTGCTAACATTACCAATTGCCTTTCTAGGAAAGTATAGACCTGGGTGAAATCATGTTTTCCCTTTGTTATTTGCCAACTGCTGGACGTATGACATTGACAGTCATCAAGTGCAGAAATCTGAAAGCTATGGATATCACCGGCTCATCAGGTATGCACACAATTGGCTAGTGGGTTCATTCCCAAATAAAATATTCCACATAGACAAAGTTATATATGGCTCTTGAATTACTGAGTTCATTTGTCTGTTGTGGGACACTATAAAAGTAGAAAAAGAGATTACCAAATAAAGTGCTCCAAACACCTCTTTAGTTTACATTATCATTAGGAAATTTTTAAAAAGTATTATCAAATAGATAGACTTTGAACTTGGGTTTTTATTTTTATTTATTTCTCTACTGATTTAGTTCTTTCTCAAACATGCATTATTTACTATACACTTCCCTGCTTCCAACTAGTCAGTTGCTTGTAAAGGAATATCCTTGGACTTTAAGCCATTCAATTTAAACTTGTGTTACTCTACAAGTAAGAGTCCTAGGAAGACATATTTAGACTGAATTTATCTCCGTCACCTGATCTGCAAAGAAATAACAACATTCCAAGACCATCATTTGCATTTGCTCTCTTACCACCTTTCTAACTAAAAATTTGGACAACAACAGGGACTGAAAGAAATAATAAAGTAAATAAATACTCCTTAAAATTTCTTAAAGATATTCTTGAAGAAATTTCTCTTGTGCTAACTTTGTTAAAGAGGTAAAATCACATCATTCTCTTTAATCCCTTCATTTAGATCACCACAATTCTGAAGGGTTATTTGTAAGTTAATAGGTGAACTCTGGCACAGCTCTGTGGAAGAAAAAATGATAAAGACAGAGTAGGGAGTTCAGTAGCATTTGTTGAATTAAACAAATAAGAAATAGTAATGGAGATATAGTAAAAGATGACATGGGGAGTAGAATCTATAACTTTTTGGTTCTTCAGAACAAAGAAATAAACTAAATTTGCATCACAAAAAGTATGAGGAAACTCTCAGTTCTAATGTAGAGAGAACTCCAGGATATACTAAGTGAATAAAAAATGAGGTACAAGAGGGCTTCCCTGGTGGTGCAGTGGTTGAGAGTCTGCCTGCCGATGCAGGGCACACGGGTTCGTGCCCCGGTCCGGGAAGATCCCACATGCCGCGGAGCGGCTGGGCCCGTGAGCTATGACCGCTGAGCCTGCGTGTCCAGAGCCTGTGCTCCGCAACAGGAGAGGCCACAACAGTGAAAGCCCCGTGTACCACAAAAAAAAAAAAAAAAAAAAAAAGAGGTACAGCATAAATATGGATATCATGCTCCCTCCTATGTAAGAATGAGGAATCTTAGAATATATATCATGTTGCTAATATTTGCATGAAGAAATACTTGAGTGATACACAAAAACTGAATGATGGAGAGGTATGGGGACAGATGGGAGGGAGACTTCTCACTGCACATCTTCCTCTATCTCATTTTTGAACTATGTCATGAATTTCCTATTCATTTTTTAAAATTTGCAATGCATAGTTGAAATATAAAGATAGAAAAAAAGCAAATAAATTCCACAATCATTTTGGTGAAAAGGTCATAGGTAAGTAAATGCTGACAAACTTAAACAGCACACTGCAAATTATTGTTTATTTTACTCTTTCTACCATGTATCAAAAGAGAACCAAATTTCAAGACAAGCAAACAACATCAAAGTTGTAATTAAGTGCAAGACTACTTTTTATTTATATGAAGCTTCTCATCAGGGGAGTGCATGTTTTGAGAACATCACCTCATTAATTCTCACAACAGCCTTGTGAATCAACTAAGGAGCCAGTAAATTGTCCTTGTCACTAGTAGAGAAATGTCATCAGAGACATGATGGGGGTAGCAAACAATAAACTAGGACTCGTTCTCATTGTTAATGAGAGGCCTAGGCCTGGAAGCTCATACATAGAATTATATCACAAAAATAAGCTTCTTCCTTAGAACATATTTCCTATTATTAAAACATTGAAAAGTAAATAGGAGTCTGTTTCTGCTTTATAAATAAGTTAATTTGTATCATTTTTTTTAGATTCCACGTATAAGCGATATCATGTGATACTTCTCTTTCTCTGTCTGATTTACTTCACTTCTTAGTATGATAATCTCTAGGTCAATCTATGTTGATGCAAATGACATTATTTCATTCTTTTTTTGAGTATTATTCCACTGTATATATGTACTACATCTTCTTTATCCATTCCTCTGTCGATGGACATTTAGGTTGCTTCCATGTCTTGGCTATTGTAAATAGTGCTGTAATGAACACTGGGGTGCATGTATACTTTTGGACCATGTTTTTCTTTGGATATATGCCCAGGAGTGGGATTGGAGGATCAGGTGATAGCTCTATTTTTAGTTTTTACGGAACCTCCATACTGTTCTCCATAGTGGCTGTACCAATTTACATTCCCACCAACAGTGTAGGAGGGTTCCCTTCTCTCCATACCCTCTCCAGCATTTATTGTTTGTGGACTTTTTGATGTTAGCCATTCTGATTGGTGTGAGGTGATATCTCATTGTAGTTTTGATTTGCATTTCTCTAATAATTAGTGATGTTGAACATCTTTCCATGTGCCTTTTGTCCATCTGTATGTCTTCTTTGGAGAAAAGTCTATTTAACTCTTCTGCCCATTTTTTGATCAGGCAGTTTGTTTTGATGATATTAAGCTTCACAAGCTATTTGTAAATTTTGGAGACTAATCCCTTGTCGGTCACATCATTTGCATATATTTTCTCCCATTCTGTGGGTTGTATTTTCATTTTCATTTTATTTATCATTTCCTTTGCTATGCAAAATCTTTTGAATTTAATTAGGTCCCATTTGTTTATTTTTGTTTTTATTTCCATTACTCTGGGAGATGCATCAAAAATGATATTGCTGTGATATGTCAGAGAACCTATGTTTTCCTCTAAGAGTTTTATAGTTTCCAGTCTCACATTTAGGTCTTTAATCGATTTTGAATTTATTTCTGTGTACGGTGCTAAAGAATGTTCTAATTTCATTTTTTCACATGTAGCTATCCAATTTTCCCAGCACCATTTATTGAAGATACTGTCTTTCCTCCATTGTATAGTCTTGCCTCTTTTGTCGTAGATCAGTTGACCATAGGTGCATGGGTTTATTTCTGGGCTTTCTATGCTGTTCCATTGATCTATATTTCTATTTAAACAGACTCACAGACTTAGAGAATGAACTTATGGTTACCAGAGGGGAAGGGTTGGGGGGACAGATAGTTAGGGATTTGGGGGTTGACATGTACACACTGCTATATTTAAAATGGATAACCAACAAGGACCTACTGTATAGCACAGAGAACTCTGCTCAATATTATGGGACACCTAAATGGGAAAAGAATTTGTAAGAGAGTAGATACAGGTATACGTATAACTGAATCACTTTGCTGTACACCTGAAACTAACACAACATTGTTAATCAACTGTACTCCAATATAAAATTAAAAGTTAAAATAAATAAATAAATAGGAAACAGCCATTGAACATTTCCCTTTTACCTTGTTTTCCTCTATATACCCTATTTCCAGCCATAAAATGTGTTTTTTCCCCTTGATACAAATGCTTATGAAATATACAGAGACATTTTTCTAGAGCCTAAAAATCACCATTTCATTCATTTGCTCAAATAAATTAATGTTGCCATGTTTTTGGCTTATTCTAATGAAATAAGTTTTGTTACTTTGTTACATTGATGGAAAGAGAGAAAAGATGGTTGTGGTGCTACAGTTGGAGGGTAACTATAATGAAAAAAAAATGAAGGTAGAGCAGACACTGATTGTTTTGACCACCTAGCATACTCACCCCAATGCCAATACCCTCTCCCAAAACCATGCCTCCTTTTTATAAAAAGATACAAAAAGTAAGACTTTTTAAAGAAACTTTTGATAAATATTGTATAATTTTCTATAATACTGTAACAGTTTTTCTACTTAAGGTGGCAGGGGTAAGAAAGTAGAGATCAGTCAGCTAGGGCAGAACTTGTTAACAATTATTTGACCTCTTTGGCCCATAAAAATATAGCCTGACTAAAATTTTATCTTTCCAGTTGACATTATACAGACAATTCATATGAGGAAACTTCCCTGAGAACATCTGTAAACCAAATATCACCTTTTCATTGTATACTGTTGAGCATTTAATAAATGATTTGTAGTGATCATTTCTTCAATCCAAACTCTTTATCAAGCACTACGACTAAAAAGGTACTAAGATTAGTACTTTTTCCAACAATTCAAGACAATTCCCACATAGTTTTTGCTAATTTCAATTCACTGTGATTATATATACTTATCTAGATACAATGTTGCTCTTTCATAAATTTTAGCCTTCTTATTCTAAATCATTTTGAAGGAAATTAAATTTAATACAATTATTTTTACTTGTTAGGATTACATTCCCTAGAAATCACTTGGGACAAAACATGTCCTCAAATAGCTGTGACTAAAAGACACATTATAGTTTAGACTGGCTCTTGATAAACTAGTGAGTTTTCTCTGTTGTATTAAACACAGTGATCAAGTTAATTCTTTTCTAGTCCATTCAGTAAGAAGTCCTAGAGAGTCTATTACCCCCAATTATGCCATTTGAATTTAAAACCGGTAACACTAAAGGGCTTAATATACTACTTTTCTTATTTAGTAACAATTAACCACAGTTTTATTTATGCTTTGTACTATTACTTTCATTTTAATAAAATTGCCTTCCCGTGATAGATCCTTATGTCAAAGTGTCTCTGATGTGTGAGGGTCGAAGATTAAAAAAGAGGAAAACGACTACAAAGAAAAACACTCTAAACCCTGTGTACAATGAGGCCATTATTTTTGATATCCCTCCGGAGAATGTGGACCAGGTCAGCCTCTCCATTGCAGTCATGGATTATGACAGGTACGTTCATCCCTCTACTCACTGAATAACAGCTACATTTAGTCATATGCAGACCAAATTCAGCTTTTCAGGTTATTTACTGCTACAAGAATTTTAATTTAAACTGGAATGGATAAAAATTATTCATTCAAAATTAATTTTATTCTATGTTATTATTTATCCTTTATCTTTTCCAAAAGACATTATTCTTAAGTTGAAGGACAGGATACCTGCAGATGGTGAAAGAATGGGGTACATTATAGGAAGCACTTTTGTGAAGTCTTTTTACAGTAACAACATAAATTACAATCAATGTATTTTGCTTTCCCAGCTGGGCTGGAATATGAATATCATGATACTGAGCTCTATCATTAACTAACACTGTGAAAGGGCAAGTTATCTCTTAGAAATTCACTTTTCCATTTGTAAAACATCAGTGTAATGTGCAGCTGTGAGCAGTGAGTATTAACAGTGGAAGGTGAATAGTGTCCATAGCGTTATGCCTTGAGGCTTTCACACCAGTCTTAAATCATTGCTTTGTGGATAGTTCTTCCAGTTCACACACTTTGATTACTTCTCCTTTCACAAAATAAATGGCAAACTCCTGAGTGAAGCTCTGAAGCTTCTTCCTGCTGCAGCACCCACTCCTTCCTTTTCTGAAATGTTGCCCTGTATCAACATTTCAGATACAGGTATCTCGTGTATGCGAGATATCTCATTTGCACGAGATACCTGTGTATCTCATGTCACCCATGCTTTACAGCCCTGCTCAAGGCACCACTTCTGTGTCTCTCTTGGCTAACCAATCTCTTCTCCCTCTGAACTTTTGTCCCACTAAAGGTTTATATGTCTTATTTGATCCTTGCTATATACTTCTTTTTATTGTTTTGCTTTTCATATTTATAAGACTTTCAGAAAGGAATCCTGTATGTTTAACCTACAAAATTATCAGCACATAGGCAATGTCTTATTTTGTTCTAATGATAACACAAGTGGGACAGAGTACACATACACAAATATTCAAAGAGTGTCTATTTTATATCATTATGCAAATGGCAGTAACCAAGACCCTATAACATAGAGACATTAAAAATGGTATCCTCTGGATGAGAGCTAGAAAAATGAAGCACTGAAAAATACAATGATTTATACCATCTATTTGAAATTAGTTTATATCACAGTTTATAAAACAAGTTGACACAATTTAAAGAGAGAGAAATCTTGAATTAGTTAAAATGGCAAACTTTAAAAATGTTGTAATGTTTTCATCAGAAGCCCTTATTCTGCTTTACCAAAAAATTACTCCTATTGATTTCTCACAGCATAGATTGCAGATAAATACAACTGAGGATTCGTCACCCAAATAATTTTAGGGAAATGGACCCTGACAATATATAAAATAGAAAGATTAAAAGTTATTTCTAAAATATGCTTTTTTGGGAAACTTCATATTAAAAGAAAAGATACTAAGCCTACATATCTATTAATACATCAGTGACAGGAAGAAAGTAATGTAATGTCCTAAAATCATCTCAAAACTTTCCTTATAGATAGATGTATGTCAAAATAATCCTCAAGAAAATGCCTTTAAATTCCATTCCATTCTTGAAAAGCAGCTTACCATATGTATGCTTGAGTCAACTGTCTTGATTCAAGTCCTGCCTCTGTCTCTTACTAAGTGTACAAAGACAGGCAGGTCCCTTAACTTCTGGGTGTTTAATTTCTTTGTCTATAAAATGAGATGATGATAATGATATTCATGGTCATGGTGTGAGGATTAAGTGAGTCAGTACATTTAAATTACTTAGAACAGTGTCTGGCACATAACAAGCTCTTTAAAAATATTAATATCATTATTATTTTGATTTGTTGCTATGAAAACAAGGTATGAATAGAAAATAAGAATGTTGTTCAGTATGCTCTGCTACTATGCAATAATAAGTCAAATGCCATGGTTCAAAATGTAGCCCTGCCCTATTTAATTGTAATACAAGCAGTAATGTTCACTGACATATCATTTAGAATCAATTAATTATGGTCATTTATACAAGAAAGTGGGTATTGAGCTCTTGGTAAGAAATGTAGGCATCATTATAAAACATTAAACCTTTTGGAAAGAAGGCGATTAGAATTACATCACTTAAAGTTAATGGGTCTGCTACCAAGAAAGAAACTCATCATGTAGGTAAGGACCAGCTGGCATTTCTCATTCACACTATTCTTATTATTGTGAAATGTTCTCAATTTACAGAGCACTAAAATGGTTTGTGTGTGATCCTTTTACAGATTCATTTTTGAATGCTGATCCTGTTTAGTAAATTTTAGCCTACTTAAGACTTTTCATTTGATCTGAAGTAGTTTAATATGTAAAATTATCTAGAACTTACCACAAAATCTACTCTTTTAATCATAAGTTTAAAATTCGGTTTAAGGTGTGTGAAACTTATCTTTGAATGTTGGAATGAAAGCAAAATATTCTCCAAATCATAGGGTAGGACACAATGAAGTCATAGGAGTATGTAGAACAGGACTGGACGCTGAGGGTCTTGGGCGAGACCACTGGAATGAAATGCTGGCCTATCACCGAAAACCAATAACACATTGGCACCCCTTGCTGGAGGTAAGCTCTGGGACTCTCTCTCTCTTCTTTATCTCTTGCTTAAATATTATTTATCTGCTAACACTTCACTAATGTTTTATATATTCACCTATTTTTTAAAATATTGTTCTTGCTTTTGTCCCACAGACTCTATCATCCAGTATGAAAAGTTCTGTGTGCCTTGTTGGTTTTTAAAAACCACTAAACTTTCTGAGTTTGATATTCCTTTACAGTAAGCCCATAAAAACTGCAAGCCTATTATTTTCTTTGCATTGTCTGAAAACTTATATCAGTGAGTGGTGGAGCAATCAAGTAAATTCATTACTAACTGGAAACTGAATTTTCCTGCTTCTCTTTTGTGAAAACAGCTACCTCACCTAAACTTCTCCAGAATCCCTAAATAGGGGTACTATCACCTAATACAGCTCATCTATGTAAGGGGACAGATATACATCCACTGACTCTGGTCAGGAAGTAAAAGGGCTCACAGATTTTTAAAAATATTTTTTGTCTGAGTTGAAAGCCTGGCTCTGCTGTGTGACTACATATTACACTCTGTAATAGCAGTAAACTCATAGAGTAAAACTAAATAAAATGCTGAATGTTAAGTGCTTAGTACAGAGTATGGCACAGTGTTTGCTCTAATTATAACTAATATTAATAGTTATATTAACCAGAAGAAGTATCAATACCAGTTTCTATCAGGATTTTTAGCCATGAAGGCAGTTGTCAGAGACTATGGGAGTCTCTTGAAGAGTCTCAAAATAAATAAATAGAGAAGAGTCTCAAAATAAATCATTTATATGACCTGATTAACTGAGAGGTAATGCAGGTTGATAAAAGGTTGTATGGTAGAGGGTGGAATTCATGCAATTTAATAAAAAGTTATGATAGCCACATAGTAAGTGAAGGATACATTGCCATCTCTCCCATGGATAAGATTCTGCTTCTTGTTCTGTCACTAAGCACAGGGTTGAATAGGAGAGACAGAGCAGTGTAATTAAATGTCAGTGAGCCCTGGTTCTAAGCTCAGCTTAGTCACAAAAATGTGACCTTGGCTGTGTTACTCAATACTCTATAGGGAAAATTCGATGAACACTGTATAAACAGCACATGCTCAGACAACAGAGGTGAACTGTCACCATAGATAAGATATCTGCTTTATTATATTAATGTTCCAAATCTTTACCTCACTTCATCATTTAATGTAAATCATAAAAGACAGACAGACATGCAAATGCACATTCACACAGCACTTTCCCCTAAGTAATAGCTCAACGAGTCCTGAGAAGGTTGTTTCATTTCAACAATGTGTATTGTCTAAAGTATAGTCTACTGCTTTACTATCCATTTCCTGATTCTCATCTTTGTTTTCATGTAAAGTTTGAAAAGTGAATATTAAATCTAAGAATCTAAACATGAGAGTAAATTTTTCTGGGCAGAGAACCACACTGAAGGGAGACATGGATTCTAACCCTTGCTCCTCTGGCTGTCTAATCCTAGGCAGACCACGTACTCTGTCTGCAGCTACATTCTCCCATATTTAATGAAAATAGAAAGGCCCACCCCTACAGAGTTCATAGGAATGATGTAGGGAGAAGTGAGATAATGTGGCCAACAACTTTTAACTAATGAAAGGACAGATGTTGTATGACCCAAGGCATATTATACTTATGACTGTTTAATAAGAAGTTATACATTTATATGATGAAGAGGAGCTATGAAATAGGCATGTGTTTGTGTCTGAGAACTTGTGAATATTTTTCAGTCATCGTAGAATATATAGGAAGAATAAGCTACAATATGGGCCTCAGAAGAATATCCCAGATATATTTCTCTAGCAGCTGACTATCAGAGGACAAGTGGGCCAAAAAGATTATGTAAATATACTTTCTCTAGCAAATAGCTTCTTTTTTTCCAACTCCTGTACCTACATTCACTGATCAAACAGAACATAGGGACTGGAGACCTAACAACTGGCTGGATTTTGCATTGTGGGAAAGTGTACATGTGGTACATGTGTAATTATGTTTTGTTGCCACAGCAGGGATTAAAATGAGAAGGGAACAATTATTCAAGAGCTGAGTAAGTTGGTAAGAGGAGACTAAAGCATCACTTGGAAAATCTGGCTACTTGTACCTAGATACAAAAGTTTATTCTATTGTAATTAAACTTTTAAAATACACATAATATTTAAAGACCATGAGAAATTATTCTTTATCACTCGTGGCTCCCATTCTCCCAGTCCCTCTCATCTCATTAATTGCTCCTATTAAAAATCACCTCCTGCCTTAGAGCAAATGGAATGCAGTCTCTTGTGTCTTGAACCTTCTTGTTCTTACCCAGCAATTGCCCCCGACTGTAGTAAACCATTAGTTATTTTACAATAAGAACTAAAAGCCTGTGATAGAATGTGAAATGAATCTGCAGTTGCTCTGCATGCCATCTATGTACCATGCGCTACCTACATCTCTGTTCGATGTTTGTGTCCCCTCATGATACCTGAGAAGGTGAGTTTTGAAAGGCATGGGTAGTTATGTATGTCTTCTCTTCAGAGGCTTGCATATCAGGGGTGAATATTCACTATTAAAAGGTAACAACAATTACCCACTTTATTATTTTTTACACTAGATCATATATTATGAAATTATTATCTTTCAGTTACCTGGCCGGGCAACCAGTTTTGATAGTCAAGGATCCTGTCCATCTCCGAAACCACCTTCCACACCATAATGCTTTCAAAATAAGACCATTATAATAAGGACCCAGGACCGCGTACTCATCAGATCAAAAAAAAAAAGTGGAAGATTTGATCTCATTTAAAATATATCCTGATAATGAACAAATGATGTGCAATTTTTATTTACCTTTTTTGTCTGTTTATTAACTTTGGACATCTTGATGTATTTTACTTGAATACAAATGGTCCTTACATAAGGCTTTTTATTCTTTGTGTCATATGCCAATTAGCACAAAGAATGTTTTCACTGAGTTGTGAATTCTTTGCATAAGCAAAGAATACATTTTTTGAAAATAATCCATACTTATCTAAAATTAAATAGTTAATGCTGCTATTGTATAAAGAAGCACATGTCACATATGTATGGTTTTGACTTTATTAAAACTATGTTCATTTCTAGCTGTGCACATGTTTCTATATACACTTTAAGGGAAATTCTGAACTTTACTCACAGCATTAAATCCTTGAATAATCAAATTAATATTACTTATCTGATAATATATTCTTTCATTCTCAACAAAATCTTTTCTTGGTGAAGTTTGGCTCTGCTAAACTCAAAACTTTTTCTTTCAAGCTTGTTCTTTAATATATAGAGAAACAAAACTATAATTTGAAGAACCTCTTTGAGTATAAACTAAGAAGTAATATTTAGTAGCTGGAAAATGGAGATTGAGCTATTTGGGCTACTATTTTCTATTGTCTTAAAGTTACATTAGTTCAAACATCTGTAGCACTATTTAACTCATATTTTAAAAATTCTATTACTCTTAATCTCAAATGTAGCATTAGTATTTCTAAGTGAATAGAATCAGAACTCATGAGTCTTCATAAGGTTCTCAAGTACTGTGACATGTTTATTTTGTGACATAAAGCTATCACATAGATCCTGTATTTCTGATAGGCATACTGACACCAAAGGTACAATAAATGTCTGTGCTCATTGTCGTTTGGATTGTACAGAGTAATGGGGACTTTTAAACTCAAACAGAAGTAATTTTTAGAAGTGGGTATTTTCTTAAAGAAAAAAATGACATTTTTCAGCAAATTATAAAACTATACCATAAATAATACAACTTGAACATTTAATATAAATAAATAATTCTTAAGGCCCAGACCCACAGTCTTTTGTGAAAGGCATTTGCCTTCATAAGGATCAAGGATCAGGTCACTAGTCGTAAAAACTATGCAAATGTTTTTACATGACAGAACTTTCCTTTAAATCATGTCAACTTTTTATTGTCTTGTTTCTGGGCCCTATTGGAATATATCTATATTGAATGACCCCCAACCTTACTTTTGAGATGTGTACCATGGATAGTGCATATTTCAAGCTTATCCCAAGAGAGAAGGTTAAACCCCACCCCCCAAAAAAAACTAAAAAGCAAGAAAATCTGCAGGTAGGCTATAAAAACATATTCATCAGAATGAGAAAATTTTATCAGTAATTACAAAGTTTTGATTTTAGTAAAATCCTTTATTTTTAAATATTAAAAAATACAACGTTTCAAAAATCTTGAAATTTTGTATGTTGGCATCTCTCATATGATGGTATTACTATTAATTAAGATGTAACTATTTTACACATTAACATTTTAAAGTCAAACGCAGTTCCCTAAAATTTTTCAAAAATGCTTGTGCCATCTTAATGAAAACAAGTATTCCTGGTTAACATTTTCTAATTTAAAATAACTAAAGAAACCTGTTGGAAATACCTGGTTACCTTATCAAGCCTAAAAGAACCACTTGCTATAGACAGAATGAGGATGACACTTCCATTTTGTAAGTCTTTGTTTTACTGGAAAATAAAATTGTCAAATGGGAAGATTCAATGAAATAACATATTTGGAGACAATTGTTTATAGGTATTGCTGCAACTTACAATTAATTAGCAACTCTATTTCCTTAGTATAATAATTATTTTTACCTGAAAATATATTTTAAGGGCTTTATATTCATGCTTTTCTTTGCCTCCTATGGAGATAAAGTCAATGTTTATGATGAAAAATGCAAACAGTCAGCCAAAAAGGAGACGTTAATATGGCTATTGTAGATTAACTGTTTAAGGTAATTTTTTTTAATGTTTCCTAGGGATTAGAATAAACTCACCATGACTGAGCATTTGTTAATCTTTGAGAGATTAAGGAGAGAAAATTAGTAACTCAGATTTCATGCATCATTTAAAATGGTAGTTCATATTATAAAAATGTAATTCTACCATTTTCAATACAATACACCATCACTCTGCACAGTCGTGCATCCATACAAACATAACTTATCCTCTTTCTACCTGTGGTTGAAGATGGAATGTTTTTCATTTCAGTATTTAAAATAAGGTTTGATGTTACAGATATCCTCCACTAATTTGTGTGGAACACCACATTTTAATGACAGCACTGACACATTATGAAGTTACAATTTAGGTATATAATGAATACCTAATTCCAGGGACTTATTCAGGGACTTGCCAAACATAAATCTAAGAAAAAGGAACAAGTGTTGACTAATTAGCATAACAACACTGATGTTCTTTTTGGTTTTGTTTCTTGTTTTGTTTATTTATTTTACCTGATTCACTAAGTAATCAGGTGAATGAGGAAATTGAGTCTGAAAAAATATTAATGTTTGTGGAGTATATAATCTTCTCACAAAAATCTGAACAGCTGATGCTTTTTTTACCCTGGTTTCTTAATACTTTTATGGACAATTTTAATTTTTTTGTCAGGTCAGCTCTGTTTCTAGTACTTTATTTTACATATAAAACTTAGGATGTTAATACATTCATAGTTCAGTAAAAAATATCATCAGGACTAGTGCCAGGGAACTAGAGATGGGAACACAGAACCAAGCACCCACTTTCTTATGCAGTTTTTGGGAGTGATTGCATGTTCTAGTTACTGGAGGGAGCTCACAACTGATTGCTACTGACTCAGGTATTAGATAAAAGCAAAATATATTTGAACCTACTTGGTTGTGATATTTAATTGACACCTGTCTTTATTCTTCTGTAATGTCTGTTATTTTAAAATTGCAAATGCAATAAAAACTATCAGCCTCTTAAGGCTTTAATTTAATGATTAATTGCTTCAAAAATGAAAAATCCAAACTTTCACTTCTTTCTCAACTTTTACTATCCATGAAACAAAATATAACTCATTTCAGAATGAGTTATCAGAAGAGCCAGAGACTATTGCAAATAAAGGGACACAAAATCTTAACATTGAAAACATTGTTATTTCTTTACCTCTTTAAAAACAATATTCGATATCATCTCAGATATATTTTCATGGAATGGATTTCCATATGATTTTTTTGCCACTTTAGTTGCAATTATGACCAAGTAATTTAATTACCTGATAATTTTAAAAAATGAAAGAAAGAAAACTAGAGGTGATGAGGATTTAAGAAAATCATTCATCTTCCAACTAAATCTGTTCTTGAAGTAGCTCTGGTTGTTCTGATGTACTTTAATTGATTTAAACTTTTCTAGTTTGTAGGCTGCCAAAAAGAAATGATACAAAAGCATGGAAAGTAAAATAATTTAAATTAAGAATCTATATAACTAAATGGCAGTTAAATGCAGATGTTAAAGCATATGGAAATAAAGATATTGAATGCAAAATCAAAAACCAGCTTTGTATTTTAACTTTTAGGAGAAAGTAAATTCTCTAACACTGTTCAAAAAACCCATGACATAGCATTTTAATAGTTACTCAATGATATGGCTCAGGATGTGATTCATCTGAACCTACTAAGACCCATTATTTAAAAGAAACTAGTGAGTTTTTATTTTATATGGGAAAGAGAGTTAATTAAACTAAATGTTTCCAATATGTTATTCAGTGATACTCTTTAAGGTAAGAATTTTCTATTTCATTAAAAGACTTCCTATATTTGTTCAATCTTATATTAAAGTGAACAGAAATTTAGTTAAAGATGCATTGGTAATACCTGTAATCTGGCAATTACAGTTAACCAAAAGGATGTGCATTTGAACAGTGGCAATTAATTAGTATTCAGTTCAAAGGTTTTCTCATCAAAGCAAGAAATTGTTTTTATTTCCACCCTGTTCATTATGAAGATCGGTAACCAGGGTTTGACTTAATAGCATGATAATATCATGCTGTAGAGACCTTAAAAAGAAAGCAGTAAATTAAGGGCTGAGGTGGGACTTAAAGATTATTGAATGCAAACATTTTGGATATTAGAAATGGTGATTGAAAAAATAAGTAGAAGACATATATGAGAAAAGATAGGTTTCTTCATGCTTGAAATGATTTAAATACACTTCTATAAGGAGAATTGATTACAATAGTCCTATTTTTATCTCTCCTGAAACACTGGAAATGACTTGCCATTAATGGATCTAAAGCTGCAGATAGTATTTATATGGAAATGTTTTAATCTCAAACTGACGATGATTTCTTTGAAGCTCAACTGGGTCATGAATACCCTCTCCAAAGAGCAAACTATGCCTGATTTTGTCATAAAAGGTTAAAAATAGATCATTTTCTTCAGAAATTTTGTTGTGATTTGCGTCTGCTATGCACAGGATCCCTATTTACTGTACAGGATGGTGGATTTCAATTATATATACAAAATATTTGCATTTATACTTTTTTATAAACAAAAAGTCCAACTCAAGTTTATGTCATTAACTTTTTATTGACCCTTCCAATTGAGATAAATTATTGGGTGCATCTGCAAAATATAGATAAATTATGGAACACATGAAGTGAGATCCTCACTGAAGAATGAAGAATGAAGAAGTCAAATAGAAATATCTCACACTGTAAATATGGTGATTCCACTAATGAATATTCCAAAATATTTGCCAGTTATTCTAAACTGGCAGAATACATGAAAATTCTTCATTTCATACATGACATTGAATAATTTGGATCCATCATATTTGTTTTTTTGTATCCTTCAGTCATTGTTCATAAGGTGGCTTTTTAACTGAAGTTTGTGATATAATATGTAGCCTTTGTTCAAATCAAAATATTTGACTTCTGTATTATAGAACAAAATTTTTTTAATCTTTTGAAGTTCATGTTTCTGGCTTTTGTACATGGTAACTAGCCATTTGTGAAATTTGACAGCATATAATTGTATTACTTAGAACAAATGTTTTGCAACCACCTTTAAAAGATGTTACACATTTCAGTATTTTTACAATGTCTTCTTTAAAATGTGTGAACATATTTGTTAGGTTCAGATGAATTATGAAACAATGAAACCTCAAAGCTGTTGTGAAGTGTACAGTTTATGAGATTACTTTTGTAAAAGAAAAAGGGAAAGCACTTGAAATATAATTTTACTGTTTCATATGTATTTTGAAAAATAAAGTGATTATAAATTATTTTTTCTTGCCTTTGAAGAAAACATTTTTTCAGATTTAATTTTGAGACATTTATGTTGCTAAGTCTTTCTTTAATAGTCATTATTTTTGGCACTCATTAGAGAGCAGAGTAATTCATTTATCAATAATTCAGTAACTAGAGCAACTGAATATACTTTAAAATCCTCACTTAATACATATCATTATTTTAACAAAATTATAAACTTAAGGTCCTGGATTATTTCCATTAAGGTATAATAATCATTAGTCAAGTGTTAAGAGAGGTAAATGCCATTTACACATCTTAGCTACATTTTTTTCATCTGCAAAAACTCCCTATAAATAACTTAGCAGGTGATTCAGTAGTTGGGAATACCAGTTATTTTGTTTGGTTCTGTTTTACCTCAGATTTTCAAAAATATTTTCATAAGGATTATACATACAGCAACTAGTTTTAAGCAATCAACACAGCAGTGAATCAAAGGAAATCATAATCATTGATAAAACAGATGCTCTGTACCTAGAGTCACTGTTTAAAAAAAATACAACTCCTAAGAAGAAGCAAATAAATGTCTATGCCTCTGTTTAGAATGCAGGATAATGAGAAGTCAATGATCTGACTTGTCTGGCCTTGCTTAAGTTCCTACATCCAAAATGTTTGAGGAGCCAACATGAAATCTAAGCTGTTTAGATTAGTTTTTTAAGTTGCTTCTTAAAAATATTAGTCAAATGGCAACTCTTAAAGACTTTTTGTTAGTATTTCTAAATGTCTCCCCAGGAAGTGTTTATATTTATATTTGCACTAACAATATATGAGCGTTTCCAGTTACCCTAGTCAATACTTGGCACTATTATTATTTGAATCTTTGCCAATTTAAACACAACAAAAATGATATTTCATCAGTGTTTTAATTTTATTTTTTATCCAGTGGTATTAAACATTTTTCATATATTTTGATTGGAAATTTGAATTTTATTGCTTAAGACTTTTCTCATTCTGCTGTTGGAATTGTCTTCTTTATTCTTTTTTTTTTTTTCTTTTGTGGTATGCAGGCCTCTCACTGTTGTGGCCTCTCACGTTGCGGAGCACAAGCTCCAGATGCGCAGGCTCAGCAGCCATGGCTCACAGGCCCAGCTGCTCCGCAGCATGTGGGATCTTCCCGGACTGGGGCACAAGCCTGTGTCCCCTGCATCGGCAGGTGGACTCTCAACCACTGCACCACCAGGGAAGCCCTTTATTCATTTTTTAGAGGTTTTTATTCCTTTTTTTTTTAACACAAAGATATTCTTCATAAGACGACATCTCAAACTGATTTCCATTCTGCAAAGCGGAAGGCATATAATATTAGGTTATAATCTGTAAAGGCAGTTTATACAATCTATACAAATGAAAACTATATAATAAAAATATATGTGAGATACAAAGTACAATCAAAAGTTACCGTGTTTTATCTTAAAAAGCAGGAGTTAGTATCTTGACAGTATACTAGATCATTTTGTGCTGTCACTACCAGTGTATCTGAAAGAATTTGAGGACATCCAGTTCATGGATAAGCCATTATTTATGCTATTTTTTAAATTAATTTTTATGTTAGATTTGAACAGTTTCAAATCTATCCACTTTCATAAAGTAATACAGAATGAAGGGAAGATATATCCATTAATGTCTACAGAAAATAAAACAAAAAATGTGAACTGTAACCACAATAGGACACTTGCCAAACAGTTTTCATGTTTTTTTAACCTCATTTTTCCTTCAAATGAAAAATAAAATCATCCAAAATTCTACATACAAGTATAAATTATGTGGACAGAATCAACCCCAACTGTGAATGCACTTAGCGAGTCTAATTGTTTAGCTTGTATGCATTTCATGAGCAAGGTTTGAGGGGAGGTGGTGTTTGTTTGCTTTTTATAATTTCCAGGACATATATGACTGAAAATTGTACCTTAAATGAGAAGGTAGGCTTGAGTCAGTGACAGGAACTTAAACCAGGATGTAAAGGAACTAATAGATAAGAATTATACTGAGAACACAAGATACAAACAGGCCACCAAACTGCACAACTCCTAGAGGCATTGATCACACTACTCTATGTAAATGGTGCCTGCAACAACACATGAATCTAACCACCTTAAATTAGTGAATAACAAGGAAAAAGCATACTGAAAGCTATAGTGGTACCTTAACCAGAAGCAGTAATTAAAAGCTAGAGTTAAGAATTGGGGAGATTTATTTTTTTTTAACTGCAGAGCACAGCTTTGATCAAATGGTAAGTCTGGGCTTTTATTCTCTACATATCATGAAATGTAAAAGCTTATATTTATAGAATTTTAAAATATTTTCACATTTGCTGTTTCTTAATTCTTACCAAAGTCATGTGGGTTGTATCACTCCAATTTTACAGAGATGGTGATTGTGGTTAAGAAAGATTAAGTGAAAGCCCAAGGTCACAAAGTAGATGGTGAGACTGGGTTTCAAATCTAGATCTTTGGGCCTCAAATTACAAGCATAAGCAACTTGATGCTTTTCAGTATAACACTTTAAAAATAAAAAAGACAGCTAATTGGATTTTTTGCCTCTTTAGATAAATCACCAAGATGAAAGATGTATAAACTTTATTACCTTTACTCTTCCCTAAATTGAGATCAGTTGTATCTGCCTGAACTACCAATTAGTTAAAGTATATGTCATTTTTATAACATGTAAACCACTATGCAAATAGTAGGCACTAGTTTTATCACCAACATAATTCTCATCATTAATACCTAAAACCCATGAATGGGGTAAATATTTTCAAGTGCCATAAGATAGCATTATCTGCAGATCAATTTGCTAAGAAGAAGGAACTCTCTTCTGATACTGAATTTACCCTGACCTGATGAAAAAAGAGCAAAGATGGGAAAAAAAGGAGTATAGAATCCTGCTAATAATATCTCATTTAAAAATTAGTTTTCAGGAGAGACCTTCAAGATGGCAGAGGAGTAAGAGGTGAAGATCACCATCCTCCCCCAAAATACAACAGAAATACATCTACATGTGGAACAACTCCTACAGAACACCTACTGAACACTGACAGAAGACCTCAGACTTCCCAAAAGGCAAGCAACACTCGACATGCATGGCCATGTGGCTGACAGGGTCTTGGTGCTCTGGCCAGGTGTCAGGCCTGTGCCTCTGAGGGGCGACAGCCAAGTTCAGGACATTGGTCCAACAGAGACCTCCTGGCTCCATGTAATATCAAATAGGGAAAGCTCTCCCAGAGATCTCCATCTCAACGCTAAGACCCAGCTCCACTCAACGACCAGCAAGCTACAGTGCTGGACACCCTATGCCAAACAGCAAGACAGGAACACAATGCCAACCATTAGCAGAGAGACTGCCTAAAATCATAATAAGGTCACAGACACACTAAAACACACCACTGGACACAGTTCTGCACACAAGAAAGGCAAGATGCAGCCTCATCCACCAGAACACAGGCACAAGCCCCCTCCAACAGGAAGCCTGCACAACCCACTAAACCAACCTTAGCCACTGGGGCAGAGATAAAACCAACGGGAACTACGAACCTGCAGCCTATGAAAAGGAGACCCCAAACACAGTAAGTTCAGCAAAATGAGAAGACAGAGAAACACACAGCAGATGAAGGAGCAAGGCAAAAACCCATCATAACTAACAAATGAAGAGGAAACAGTCAGTCTACCTAAAAAAGAATTCAGAATAATGATAGTAAGGATGACCCAAAATGTTGGAAATAGAATGCAGAAAATACAAGAAACGTTTAACAAGGACCTAGAAGAACTAAAGAGCAAACAGACAGAGTTGAACAACACAATAAATGAAATTAAAAATTCTCTAGAAGGGATCAATGGAAGAATAACTGAGGCAGAAGAACAGATAAGTGACCTGGAATATAAAATAGTGGAAATAACTACTGCAGAGCAGAATAAAGAATGAAAGGAATAGAGAACAGTCTCAGAGACCTCTGGACAACATTAAATGCCCCAGCTTTCGAATTATAGGGGTCCCAGAAGAAGAAGAGAAAAAGAGAGGGACTGAGAAAATATTTGAAGAGATTATAGTTGAAAACTTCTCTAATATGTGAAAGGAAATAGTCAATCAAGTCCAGGAAGGGCAGAGAGTCCCACACAGGGTAAATCTAAGGAGAAACATGCCAAGACACATATTAAACTATTAAAAATTAAATACAAAGAACAAATATTAAAAGTTGCAAGGTGAATACAACAAATAACATACAAGGAATCCCCATAAGGTTAACAGATACTCTTTCAGCAGAAACCCTGCAAGCCAAAAGGGAGTGGCAGGAAATATTTTAAGTGATAAAAGGGAAAAACCTACAACCAAGATTATTCTACCCAGCAAGGAACTCATTCAGATTTGATGGAGAAATTAAAATCTTTACAGAGAAGCAAAAGCTAAGAGAATTCAGCACCACAAAACCAGCTTTAAAAAAAATGCTAAAGGAAATTTTCTAGGAAGGAAACACAAGAGGAGGAAAAGACCTACATTAACAAACCCAAAACAATTAAGAAAATGGTAATGGGAACATACATATCAATAACTACTTTAAATGTAAATGGATTAAATGCTCCAACCAAAAGATATAGACTGCCTGAGTGGATACAAAAACAAGACCTGTATATATGCTGTCTACAAGAGACCACTTCAGACCTAGGGACACAAACAGACTGAAGATGAGGGGATGGAAAAAGATATTCCATGCAAATGGAAATCAAAAGAAAGCTGGAGTAGCAGCTTGTCATATCAGACAAAATAGACTTTAAAATAAAGACTATGAAAGGAGCCAAAGAAGGACACTACATAATGATCAAGGGATTGATACAAGAAGAAGATATAAAAATGGTAAACATTTATGCACCCAACATAGGAGCACCCCAAAACATAAGGCAAATGCTAACAGCCATAAAAGCAGAAATTGAGAGTAACGCAATCATAGTAGGGGAATTTAACACCCCACTTTCACCAATGGACAGATGATCCAAATGAAAATAAATAAGGAAACACAACCTTTCAATGATACATTAAACAAGATTGATTTAGTTGATATTTATAGGACATTCCATTCAAAAGCAACACAATACACTTTCTTCTCAAGCGCTCATGGAACCTTCTCCAGGATAGATCATATCTTGGGTCAAAAATTAACCCCTTGGTAAATTTAAGAAAATTGAATTCATATCAAGGATCTTTTCTGACCACAACACTATGAGACTAGATATTATTAACATGAAAACATCTGTAAAAATTACAAATACATGGAGACTAAACAATACACTACTAAATAATGAAGAGATCACTGACGAAATCAAAGAGAAAATCAAAAAATACCTAGAAACAAAAGACAATGAAAACACAACAACCCAAAACCTATGGGCTGCAGCAAAAGCAGTTCTAAGAGGGGAGTTAATAGCAGTACAATCCTACCTCAAGAAACAATAAACATCTCAAGTAAACACCTTACACCTAAAGCAAATAGACAAAGGAGAACAAAAAAACCCAAAGTTAGCAGAAGGAAAAAAATCATAAAGATCAGATCAGAAATAAATGAAAAAGAAATGAAGGAAACAATACCAAAGATCAATAAAACTAAAACCTGGTTCTGTGACAAGATAAACAAAACTGACAAACCATTAGCCGGACTTATCAAGAAAAAAAACAGAGAAGACTCAAAGGAATAAAATTATAAATGAAAAAGGATACGTAACAACTGACACTGCAGAAATACAAACGATCATGAGAGATTACTAAAGTAACTATATTCCAATAAAATGGACAACCTGGAAGAAATGGAAAAATTCTTAGAAAAGCAAATGTTCCAAGACTGAACCAGGAAGAAATAGAAAATATAAACAGACTAATCACAAGCACTGAAATTGAGACTGTGATTAAAATTCATCCAACAAGCAAGAGCTCAGGACCAGATGGCGTAACAGGTGAATTCTATCAAACATAAAGATGAGAGCTAACACCTATCCTTCTCAAACTCTTCCAAAATATAGCAGAGGGAGGAACACCCCCAAACTCATCATACGAGGCTACCATCACCCTGATACCCAAACCAGACAAAGATGTCACAAAAAAGAAAACTACAGGCCAATATCACTGATGAACATAGATGGAAAAATCCTCAACAAAACACTAGCAAACAGAATCCAACAGCACATTAAAAGGATCATACACTATGATCAAGTGGGGTTTATACCAGAGATGCAAGGACTCTTCAATGTACACAAATCAATCAATGTGATAAACCATATTAAGAAACTGAAGGACAAAAACCATATGATCATCTCAAAAGATGAAAAAGCTTTTGACAAATTCAACACCGATTTATGATAAAAATCCTCCAGAAAGTAGGCATAGAGAGAACTTACTTCAACATAATAAAGGCCATGTATGACAAACCCACAGCCAACAGCGTTCTCAATGGTGAAAAACAAATCATTTCCACTAAGAACAGGAACAGACAAGGTTGTCAACCCTCACCACTCTTATACAGCATAGTTTTGGAAGTTTTAGCCACAGCAATCAGAGAAAAAAAGAAATAAAAGAAATCCGAAATGGAAAAGAAGAAGTAAAGCTGTCACTGTTTGCAGACAACATGGTATTACACATAGAGAATCCTAAATATGCTCCCAGAAAACTGTGAGAGCTAATCAATGAATTTGGTAAAGTAGTAAGATACAAAATTAATGCACAGAAATCCCTTGCTTTCCTATACACTACTGATGAAAAATCTGAAGCAGAAATTAAGGAAACAATCCCATTTATCACTGCAACATAAAGAACAAAATAACTAGGAATAAACCTTCCTAAGGAGACAAAAGACCTGTATGCAGAAAACTATAAGACACTGATGAAAGAAATTAAAGATGATATAAACAGATGGAGAGATATGCCATGTTCCTGGATTGGAAGAATCAACATTGTGAAAATGACTATACTACACCAAGAAATCTACATATTAAGTGCAATCCCTATCAGACTACCACTGGCATTTTTCACAGAACTAGAACAAAAAATTTCACAATTTGTGTGAAAACACAAAAGACCCCGAATAGCCAAAGCAATCTTGAGAAAGAAAAACCAAGCTGGTGGAAACAGGCTCCCAGACTTCAGACTATAATACAAAGCTACAGTAATCAAGACAGTATGGTACTGGCACATAAACAGTAATATAGATCAATGGAACAGGATAGAAAGCCCAGAGATAAACCCATGCACATATGGTCACCTTATTTTTGATAAAGGATGCAAGAATATACAATGGAGAAAAGACACCCTCTTCAATAGGTGGTGCTGGGAAAACTGGACAGCTACATGTAACAGAATGAAATTAGAACACTCCCTAACACCATACACAAAAATAAACTGAAAATGAATTAAAGACCTACATGTAACACCAGACACTATAAAACTCTTAGAGGAAAACGTAGGCAGAACACTCTATGACATAAGTCACAGCAAGATCTTTTTTGACCCACCTCCTAGAGAAATGGAATTAAAAACAAAAGTAAACAAATGGGACCTAATGAAACTTAAAAGCTTTTGCACAGAAAAGGAAAACATAAACAGGACAAAAAGACACACCTCAGAATGGGAGAAAATATTTGCAAATGAAGCAACTGACAAAGGATTAATGTCCAAAACATACAAGCAGCTCATGCAGCTCAATATCAAAAAAACAAACAACCCAATCCAAAAATGGGCAGAAGCCCTAAACAGACATTTCTCCAAAGAAGATATACAGATTTCCAACAAACACATGAAAGAATGCTCAGCATCATTAATCACTAGAGAAATGCAAATCATAACTGCAATGAGGTATCACCTCACACGAGTCAGAATGGCATCCTCAGAAAATATACAAACAATAAACTCTGGAGAGGGTGTGGAGAAAAGGGAACCCTCTTGCACTGTTGGTGGGAAAGTAAATTGATACAGCCACTATGGAGAACAGTATGGAGGTTCCTTAAAAACTACAAATAGAACTACCATACAACCCAGCAATCACTACTGGGCATATACCCTGAGAAAACCATAATTCAAAAGGACACATGTACCACAATGTTCATTGCAGTTCTATTTACAATAGCCAGGACATAGAAGCAACCTAAGTGTCCATTGACAGATGGATGGATAAAGAAGATGTAGCACATATATACAATGGAATATTACTCAGCCATTAAAAGAAACGAGAGTGAGTTATTTGTAGTGAGGTGGATGGACCTAGAGCCTGTCATACAGAGTGAAGTACGTTAGAAGGAGAAAAACAAATACCATATGCTAACACATATATATGGAATCGTAAGAAAAAAAATGGTCATGTGGAACCTAGAGGCAGGACAGAAATAAAGACGTACACCTAGAGAATATACTTGAGGACATGGTAAGCTGGGATGAAGTGAGAGAGTGGTGTGGACATATAAACACTACCAAATGTAAAATAGATAGCTAGTGGGAAGCAGCCGCATAGTACAGGGAGATCAGCTTGGTGCTTTGTGACCACCTAGAGGGGTGGGATAGGGAGGATGGGCGGGAGACGCAAGAGGGGGGAAATATGGGGATATATGTATAGCTGATTCACTTTGTTAGAAAGCAGAAACTAAGACACCATTGTAAAGCAATTATACTCCAATAAAGATGTTAAAAAAAATTTTTAAATAGATAAATAAAAATTATTTTTCCATTGGCACTATTCTGGTTCAGGCCATGAACCCTGTTATCTACATTTTTTAAATCTTGATAATTGGTTTAGAAACCTCCAGATTCTCACAGTTGTCACTCTCTACTATCCAGTGTTGTTAGATCCACCACTAGAAATGCAACTCTGTACATCCCATGTCCTTAAACAAATCCCTAAATGAATCTTAAAGGAGAAAAGTATTGTACTGGATCAATTGCAAATCCATAAGGAAAAAATAATAATTTGACTCCTGCCTCATATCATACATAAAAGTTAAATTCAGATACATCAGGCCTCAATATAAATGTTAAACCTATAGAACTTCTGAAAGACCAAGTATATCTTGGTATAGGCACACCTGGCTGAGATGTTGTTTCTTAAAAGTAGCCAAGGAAAAATATAGAAAGTCTTAAAAATGTAAAGATTTAAAATTCCTCCAAATTGATCTAAATCAACTCAACTTTTCAAAGCAACTCCAATTAAAATCCCAATGAGGTTTTTTTTTAATATTTATTTTTTAAATGTATTTATTTTGGCTGTGCTGGGTCTTAGTTGCAATATGCAGGATCTTTAGTTATGGCATGCAGGCTCATAGTTGCAGCAATGTGAACTCTTAGTTGTGGCATGCATGTGGGATCTAGTTCCCCGACCAGGGATCAAACCCAAGCCCCCTGCCTTGGGAGTGCAGAGTCTTACCTACTGGACCACCAGGGAAGTCCCCCCAATGAGTTTTTAAAATTTTCTATGAAATTTGACAAGTTGATTCTTAAAAGTGTATGGAAAAGTAAAGGTCTATGAACAGCCATCCTGCTGAAAAAGAAAGAGGAAGAGGAAGAGTTGAGACTTACTCTAAAAATATGGTTTATTCTGAACTTATAGTAATTTAAAAAGTGTGACACTTGTGTGAGGATAGACAAATTGGCAAAATAAATATAGTAAAAATATGTCAAATACATATGGAAATTAGATATGTGACAGAAGGGGCATACTAGGTTGTGGGAAAACAAATGGAATTATTTATTTAATAATTGGCAGCTGTAAGAATGATTATTTTTAGAGAAAAACATAAATACCAATCCCCTTTTCAGTTCACATACTGAATTCAACTTCAAATGGCATTAAATATCAAACAAAAACTTTCAAAATTCTATTATAATAAAATATAAATGATTTAGAGGGAGGGAATGTTTTTTTAAGACACAAAATATGTTCAAATTAAAACAAAAGACCCATTGTATTACATTAAGTAATTTGACACCAAAAGCAATGGCAACCAAAGCAAAGATAAACAAGTATGACTACATTAAGGAAAACCTTCTGCACAGCAAAGGAAATTAACAACAAAATGACAAGGAAACCTACTAAATGGGAGAAAATATTTGCAAATCATATATCTAAAAGGTTAATATACAAAATATAGAGAAAAATCATATAACTCAATAGCAAAAAACAAACAATCCAATCTAAAAATTGGCAGAGGGCCTGAACAGACAATTTTCCAAAGAGGACATGAAAAGACACACACATCACTAATCATCAGAGCGATGCAAGTCAAATCTGCAATGATGTATCACCTCACACCTGTTAGAATGGTTATCATCAAAAAGACAACAAATAGCTAGTGTTGGCCAGAATGTGGAGAAAAGGGAACACTCATACACTGTTGGTGGGAATATAAATTGGTGCAGCCACGATAGAAGACATGTATGGAGACAAGTATGGAGGTTCCTCAAAAACTTAAAAATGGAATTACCATATGATCCAACAATTCCACTTCTGTGTTTTTATCCAAAGAAAAAACGGTAATTCGAAAAGTTCATGCACCCCCATGTTTTGCAGCATTATTTACAATAGCCAAGATATGGAAACAACCTAAGTGTTCATCAACAGATAGATGGATATAATTCAGCCATAAAAAATGAAGGAAATCTTGCAATTTGTGACAACATGGCTGGACTTCATGGATATTATGCTAAATGATACTATATGATTTCACTTATGTGTGGAATCTTAAAGCCAAACCAAACCAAAACAAACAAAAAAGAACCACACAACAACAACCAAGCTCAGAGAAGGAATTGGTGGTTGCCAGAGGTGGGGAAGGTGTGGGGTGGTGGTAAAGGGGTGTCAAACTAATGAAGGGAATCAAAAGATATTAAACTTCCAGTTATAAAATCAATGTCATGGGTATGCAATGTACAGCATGGTGACTATAGTTAATACTATACTGTATATTTGAAAGTTGCTGAGATCTTAAAGGTTCTAATCACAAGAAAACCTATATAACTATGTGTGGTGACAGATGTTAACTAGACTTATTGTGGTGAAGAATTTGTAATACATTACAAATATCAAGTCATTATGTTGTACCTCTGAAACTAATATATGTCCATTACACCTCAATTTAAAAAAAAAACTTAAATAACCTTTAAAAATTACCTTTAAAAAATTACCTTTAAAAAGTGAAAAGTCAAGCTAAAAATTAAGGATAAGATATTTACAACACATATGATTAAGAAAGAGCTGCAAATTGTATAAATAAATCCTACAAATCAATCATAAGGGCTTAAATAACCCAATTTAAAATGGGCAAAAACATGAAAATCATGAGAGGTATTTTATGGAGGAGGAAATATGTATGGCAATAAACTTATGGATATTCTCCACCTCATTAATCAAAGAAATGTAAATCAAGCTTGTAATAAGATAATATATCATATGGCATTAATTGACAAACTCACAAAGTCTCACAATCCCAACTCTGAAGACCAATAGACCAATAGAATTTCCAATACATTTCTGATTGGAGAGTAATTAAAAAAAACCCAACAATTTGGAAGTATCTATTAAACACTGACATATCCAGGTTGGAGCAATTCCACAACTGAGTATATACCCAGAGGAAACTACTTCATCCATGTGTATTAGTTGATAGGATCAAGAATTGACATTGAAACACTGTACAAAATAGGGGGGGATAAAAATAGGAAATGACCTGCACACCTATAGAAAAGTGGTGGATTTTAAAAGTATGGCATATTCAAGAAAAAATGTTACATAACCATGGAATAACTGAATTATTGTTACAAATGACATGGATAAATCTTACTAACAAAATGTTGACTGGAAACCTTAAAACTGAAGAATTTCTGTGTACACTTTTGTATAATTTTTAATCTTGAAAGGATGTTGTATCATTGCAAACAAAAACTACATACAAACTAATTTAAGAAAGCAATAAAATTAAAACTGTGATAACTGACTAAGTATATACATATAAGTCAATGGAACAGAAATTAGAGTCCAGAAATAAACATTCACACTTATGATCAACTGATTTCTGACAAGGGTGCCAGAAAAATTCAATGAGGAAACAATAGTCTTTGCAACAAATAGTGTTGGGACAAATGGATGTCCACATCCAAATAAATGAAGCTGGAGCCCCAGCTCACACAGTATACAAAAAAATAACTCAAAGTGGATCAGACACATAAATGTAAGAGCTAAAATGATAAAATTCTTAGGAGAAAACATAGGGGTAAATCTTCTTGACCTTGGATTTAGCAATGGTTTCTGAGATATGAAACCAAAAGCATTGACAATCAAGGAAATAATAAACTGAACTTCACCAAAATTAAAACTTTTTATGCTTCAAAGGATACCATCAAGAGCCTAAAAGCACAGCTTACTTAATGTGAGAAACTATAAGCCAGTTATATATCTTATAAGGATCTTATTAATAAATATATAAAGAACTCTTATAACTCAATAATAAAACTACAAACCCATTTTTTTAAACAGGCAAAAAATATGAAAAGACATTTCTTCCAGATGATGTACAAATGGCCAATAAGCACTGGAAAAGATGTTTAGCATCATCAGTCATCAGGGAAATAGAAATCAAAACCACGAGATACCACTTCACACACACTAAAATGTCTATAATTTAAAAGACAGATAATAACAAGTGTTGACAAAAATGTAGAAAAATTGGAATCCTCATTGGCAGTTGGTAGGAATGTAAAATGGGCCAGACACTTTGGAAAATTTCTGGCAGTTCCTCAAAATGTTATACATAAAGTTCCACATTACCCAACAACTCCACACCTAAATATATACACAAGAGAAATAAAAACATATGTCCACAAAAAAACTTGTACATGAATGTTCATAGCAGCATTATTCATAATAAGCAAAAAAGAGGAAACGATCCAAATGCCTGTCAACTGACGAATATAAAGGTAAAATGTGGTATATCCACATATGGAATTTTATTTGGCAATAAATAAAAATACAGTACTGGTGCATACTACAACATGGTGAACCTTGGAAACGTTATGCTAATTGAAAAAAGCCAATCACAAAAGAAAATGTAATGATTCCATTTATATGAAAGGTACACAACAGGCAAACCTATAGAGACAGAAAGCAGTTTAGTGGTTGACTGGGGCTGCCTTGGATGAGGAGACTGGGAGTGACTACAAAGGGAACAGGATTAATTTTGGAGCACATGAAAATGTTCTAAAATTAATTGTGGGAGGAGGAGCTTCAAGATGGCAGAAGAGTAAGACGTGGACATCACCTTCCTCCCCACAAATACATCAGAAATACATCTACATGTGGAAAAATTCCTACTGAACACTGGCAGAAGACCTCAGACCTCCCAAAAGGCAAGAAACTCCCCACATACCTGGGTAGGGCAAAAGAAAAAAGAATAAACAGAGACAAAAGAATAGGGACGGTACCTGCACCAGTGGGAGGGAGCTGTAAAGGAGGAAAGGTTTCCACACACTAGGAAGCCCCTTAGCAGGCAGAGACTGTGGGTGGCGGAGGCAGGGAGCTTCGGAGCCACAGAGGAGAATGCAGCAACAGGGGTGTGGAGAGCAAAGCGGAGAGATTCCTGCACAGAGGATCAGTGCCGACCAGCACTCATCAACCTGAGAGACTTGTCTGCTCGTCCACCGGGATGGGTGGGGGATGGGGGCTGAGGCTCGGGGCTTCGGTCGGCTGGGGTTGGCTGCGTGAACACAGCCTGCAGGGGCTAGTGCCTCACAGCTAGCTAGGAGGGAGTCCGGGATAAACTCTGGAGCTGCCGAAGAGACAAGAGACTTTTTCTTGCTTCTTTGTTTCCTGGTGCGTGAGGAGAGGGGATTAAGAGTGCCGCTTAAAGGAGCTCCAGAGACGGGCGCAAGCCACGGCTATCAGCACAGACCCCAGAGACAAGTATGGGACCCTAAGGTAACTGCTGAAGCCACCAAGAAGCCTGTGTGAAAGCACAGGTCACTATCCACACCACCTCTCCCGGGAGCCCGTGCAGCCCACCACTGCCAGGGTTCCGTGATCCAGGGACAAATTCCCCGGAAGAACACACGGCACACCTCAGGCTGGTACAACGTAATGCTGGCCTCTGCCACTGCAAGCTCGCCCTACAACCGTACCCCTCCCTGCCCACGTGCTGAGTGAGCCAGATCCCCCAAATCAGCGACCCCTTTAACCCCGTCCTGTCTAAGCGAAGAACAGATGCCCTCAGGCGACCTACATGCAGAGGGGGGTCCAAATCCAAAGCTGAACCCCAGGAGCTGTACGAATAAAGAAGAGAAAAGGAAATCTCTCCCAGCAGCCTCAGGAGCAGTGGATTAAATCTCCACAATCAACTTGAGGTACCCTGCATCTGTGGAATACCTGAATAGACAATGAATCATCCCAAATTGAGGAGGTGAACTTTGGGAGCAACGATATATTTTTTTTCCCCTTTTTCTCTTTTTGTGAGTGTGTATCTTTATGTTTCTGTGTGTGATTTTGTCTGTATAGCTTTGCTTTTACCATTTGTCCTAGGGTTCTCTCTGTCCAGTTTTTTTTTGTTTGTTTGGTTTGGTTTGGGTTTTGTTTTATTTATTACTAAAAAAATTTTTTTCTTAATAATACTTTATTTTTTATTTTAATAACTTTATTTTAATTTACTTTATTTTATTTTCTCTTCTTCTTTCCTTCCTTTTTTCTCACTTTTATTCTGAGCTATGTGGAGGACAGGCTCTTGGTGCTCCAGCCAGGTGTGAGGGCTGTGCCTCTGAGGTGGGAGAGCCAAGTTCAGGACACTGGTCCACAAGAGACTTCCCAGCTCCACAAAATATCACACGGTGAAAATCTCCCAGAGATCTCCCATCTCAAGGCCAAGACCCAGCTCCACTCAACAACCAGCAAGCTATGCTTCTGGACACCCTATGTCAAACAAATAGCAAGACAGGAACACAACCCCATCCATTAGCAAAGAGGCTACCTAAAATCATAATATGGCCACAGAAACCCCAAAACATACCACCAGACATGGACCTGCCCACCAGAAAGACAAGATCCAGCCTCATACACCAGAACACAGGCACTAGTCCACTCCACCAGGAAGCCTACACAACCCACTGAACCAACCTTAGCAACTGGGGACAGACACCAAAAGCAACGGAATCTACGAACCTGTAGCATGTGAAAAGGAGACCCCAAACAGAGTAAGTTAAGCAAAAGGAGAAGACAGAGAAACACACAGCAGATGAAGGAGCAAGGCAAAAACCCATCATAACTAACAAATGAAGAGGAAATAGACAGTCTACCTGAAAAAGAATTCAGAATAATGATAGTAAACGTGATCCAAAATGTTGGAAATAGAATGCGGAAAATAGAAGAAACGTTTAACAAGGACCTAGAAGAACTAAAGAGCAAACAAACAGAGTTGAACAACACAATAAATGAAATTAAAAATTCTCTAGAAGGGATCAATGACAGAATAACTGAGGCAGAAGAATGGATAAGTGACCTGCAATATGAAATAGTGGAAATAACTACTGCAGAGCAGAATAAAGAAAAAAGAATTTAAAGAAGAGAGGACAGTCTCAGAGACCTCTGGGACAACATTAAACACAGCAACTTTTGAATTATAGGGATCCCAGAAGAAGAAGAGAAAAAGAGAGGAACAGAGAAAATATTTGAAGAGATTATAGTTGAAAACTTCCCTAATATGGGAAAGGAATTAGTCAATCAAGTGTAGGAAGTGTAGAGACTACCATACATGATAAATCCAACAAGAAACACATCAAGAAATATTAATCAAACAATCAAAAATTAAATACAAAGAACAAATATTAAAAGCAGCAAGGGAAAAACAACAAACAACACAAAAAGGAATCCCCATAATGTTAACAGCTGATCTTTGAGCAGAAACTCTGCAAGCCAGAAGGGAGTGGTGGGACATATTTAAAGTGATGAAGGAGAAAAACCTACAACCAAGATTATGCAAACCAGCAAGGAACTCATTCAGATTTGACTGACAAATTAAAAACTTTACAGAGAAGCAAAAGCTAAGAGAATTCAGCACCACAAAATCAGCTTTACAACAACTGCTAAATGAACTTCTCTAGGCAGGAAACACAAGAGAAGGAAAAGACCTACCATAATAAACCCAAAACAATTAAGAAAATGGTAATAGGAACATACATATCGATAATTACCTTAAACATAAATGGATTAAATGCTCCAACCAAAAGACATAGATTGGCTGAATGGATACTAAAACAAAACCCATATATATGCTGTCTACAAGAGACCCACTTCAGACCTAGGGACACATACAGACTGAAAGTGAGGGGATGGAAAAAGGTATTCCATGCAAATGGAAATCAAAAGGAAACTGGAGTAGCAATTTCCATAACAGACAAAATAGACTTTAAAACAGAGATTATTACAAGAGACAAAGAAGGACACTACATAATGATCAAGGGATCAATCCATGAAGAAGATATAACAATTGTAAATATTTATGCACCCAACATAGGAGCACCCCATACATAAGGCAAATGCTAACAGCCATAAAAGGGTAAATCAACAGTGACACAATCATAGTAGGGGACTTTAATACCCCACTTTCACCAATGGACAGATCATCCAAAATGAAAATAAATAAGGAAACACAAACTTTAAATGACACATTAAACAAGATGGACTTAATTGATATTTATAGGACATTCCATCCAAAAACAACAGAATACACTTTCTTCTCAAGTGCTCATGGAACATTCTCCAGGATAGATCATATCTTGGGTCACAAATCAAGCCTTGGCAAATTTAATGAACTTGAAATAAAATAAACTCAAAATGAATTGAAGACCTAAATGTAAGGCCAGACACCTTAAAAGGTGTCTTGGAGGAAAGTCTTGGAGGGAAACCTAGGGAGAACACTATATAACATAAATCACAGCAAGATCCTTTTTGACCCTCCTCCTTGAGAAATGGAAATAAAAACAAAAGTAAACAAATGGGACCTAATGAAACTTAAATAGGATTGGCTATATATTCACTTTAAGGTAACTATTTATTGGCTTTAAGGCAATATCCCCATAGCAAAGGAAACCATAAACAAGACGAAAAGATAAACTTCAGAATGGCAGAAAATATTTGCCAATGAAGCAACTGACAAAGGATTAATCTCCAAAACATACAAGCAACTCATGCAGCTCAATATCATAAAAACAAAACACCCAATCCAAAAATGGGCAGAGGACCTAAATAGACATGTCTCCAAAGAAGATATACAGATTGCCAACAAACACATGAAAAACAAGTACCATACACTAACACATACATATGGAATCTAAAAAAAAAAAAGAAAATGGTCAGAAGAACCTAGGGCCAAGATGGGAATAAAGATGCAGACCTACTAGAGAATGGACTTCAGGATACGGGGAGGGGGAAGAGTAAGCTGGGACAAACTGAGAGAGTGGTTTGGATATATATACACTATGAAACATAAGATAGATGGCTAGTGGGAAGCAGCCGCATAGCACAGGGAGATCAGCTCGGTGTTTTGTCACCACCTAGAGGTGTGGGATAGGGAGGGTGGGAGGAGGGAGATGCAAGAGGGAAGAGATATGGAGACATATGTATATGTATAACTGAGTTACTTTGTTATAAAGCTGAAACTGACACACCATTGTAAAGCAATTATACTCTAAGATGTTTAAAAAAAATAAAATTAATTGTGATTGGTTTTACAAGTATGGGAATATACTAAAAACCATTTAATTATATACTTTAAGTGGATGAATTGATTTGTATATGAATTATATCCCAATAAAACTGTTACCAAGAAAAGAGAATGACAAACAAATAATTTAGGATAGTGTTTATTTGGAAGTGGGAACTAGAGGAGTAGAATAAGGATGAATAAATGTACAGGTATAAATAACTAGAAATGGTCTAGTTCTTAAGATTTGAGTTCAGAGTTTCTCTTTATACTACTAAATATGTATATTCACCATACCAACAAGCATAAAAGAGGGCCTTGCATGGACCAATGAAGACAATTTGTCTACAAGGCAAACATTATGATTAAAACAATTCTGTGCAACTGAGATTCATTTAAAAATTCATTAATTAGCAGTTATTCTGCTATATGTTGTATATCACATTCCCAGTTCACAAAACTGGATCAGTGGATCAAATGTGGTTAATCGAATCTGTTAAACAGAGATAAAAATTTCATTTTATAACCTAAAATAGTAAATGCAAAATTAATAGGCATTGTTCTCTTTAAATCTCTCTTCTATCAAGATCAAGAATTATGTCTGTGTTCATTCTCCCACCGTCCCCATGTCCCCCATGCCTATATTCCCTTTTGAATAAATCTGTTTCATTTTATTTATACTACAGTCTCAGTCGTCATATGGGGAAATGAAATAGTAGCATTGCTGGCCAAAGAACTGACATACAAAAGTAGCGATGGAATAGAGATTGAGGAGAGTGTTCTTACATTATAAAACATAGTTTATAAATAGTCTCACAAAATTTTTAGTCTAAAAGTTTTTATTTTGTTTATAGATTTAGTAACTTTGAAATATCAGTTTTAGTGGGTTTTTTTGGTTCTTTATTTGGTTGGTTGGGGCTTTTTGTTTTTTGCATAAATTCCTCTTTACTCTCCTCAATGGTTATGTTTCTCTTCAATGCTTCGCCTTTTGAAAAGTGAGGATTGGCTATATATTTACTTTAAGGTAAATATTTATTGGCTTTAAGGCAATATCCCCACTCCTTAATAAATGTGATGTAGAAGTTTTAAGGTAAAGATAAAATCTGAATCTGGAAGCCAATTTCAGCAAATCACTTCAATTATTAGCCAAGTTTCATTTTTGAAACATTGTTTCATATAACCCATGATGTTATACAATTCAATGTGTTTCCAACAAACAATATTATTTTCTACATGGTACACCTTTGCCTTCTTCGCAAATATTTTGGGAAACAAAATGCCTATCATGTCTCAGATGCATAATGTCATAAAAATATTTTAAAGTGCAGAGTATTTTGGAATTCCTTACAATGCCTCACCATTGTTCAATCTAAACAATGAATTTTCCACATCATCACTAAAATTCAAATTTATATAGATGCCACACCTATGAGCACAGATATTATTTAAATTAACTTTGATTTCTTTAACTCATTATAATAAACTCTTAAGTTGTTTACAGCTGTCCCTTCAACAACAATAAAATTTAAGAATCTCTCCTTCAATTTTGATATTTAATTCAGCTGTCTTACATGAACTGACATCTGTCATTTATTTGTACACCAATATTTCCACCAGAAACTACTAAATAAACCCAAAAGGATCTACTTACCAATGCCATGCAGCATTCTAGTCTTTATGATTCTATTTTAAATTTGCACAATTCTATTGGAATACTGTCTTATAAGCTAAAACATTGGGATAGTTCTGAAGTAGATTATCTTTCTTAAATATAGACTTGGTTGTCTAAGTAAATATAGTAACTATTAATTTCAAGTGCATTCTAGTATTTTAACCTGTTGTGATTAGATAATATAATTATAATTGTAAATATATAATTCTAATTATCAGCAATAGTTTTACCATGAAATTGGCATTCAGTCGTCAATTGTATTGATTTTAAAAATTATTTAATGTCCTTTATATTTTCTGAAAATTTCCAACGTTGTTAGAATATTTTATATCATAGTTATTTTTCGTGGGTAAATTTTTATTATTAGAACAAATGACACAAACAAGGGACTTCTACCTCTTACATATAAAATGATGAGAAATATCTGAACCAAGATGTTTTAAAATTTCAAGTTTTATTTTAAAGTTTCCTTGTTTTAAAGGTAAACTTTTGTAGATACTATTTCTCTCTTCTTTTCGTGACTTTCAAAACAAGCAGATAATTATAACCTCATATTAGAACCTCAAGGTATTCTCCTTATACTGTACCAGATGGAAACTTCTTGATAATAATAAAATATTTGTTTGTTTTACATTCTTGACTTAGTAATTGAATGAATAGAAATTGTTGTGAAAATGTTATGTACGGTTTAAATATTGCACAGTTTAAAAGTCATCACAGGTATCAAGAAATAAATTATATCCAACCACAGCTGAAATTTAGGAGACTTTGTGTATTCACATGATAATATTGTACAATGTCGCCATAAACAATCAAGCATGCTTGAACAGGCTGTATGCAAGACATAAGAAGGACAGAGATAGTAAGAAGGCAGTAAGAACATCAGTTGTGTCATTTTCATTGGCTTTCTGGCTGAAAATATTCAAGTGTTCACCTTGTCACAAAACAGATGGAAACATGATTTATCTCTTACATTACAGATTAGCTATACTTTAAAAAAATTACCACATTTTAACAGTTGCACATTCTCACCCTTCACATTTTGGGTATGGTACAGGATATATGTATCCCCAAAGTTCATTGACCTTATTCTTAAGATCAGAAAGTAGAACAATATTCTCTGAGTTTTGCAGAGAAAAATATTGAGATAATAATTCTACACAAGGCTGAATTTGCATTCAACTATAAGTACAAGAAAAAGATATTTTTAGATGTACAAGTATACAGGAACTATAGTATATATATACACTTAATACAAAATATTTGAAGAAGTAATTTAACAAAATGAGAAAAGAAGAAAAAAGCAAAGATCTTAAGAATACAGAAGTCACAGTATAAAGGAATTATCTCTAAGAAAAAAAGCTATTTTAAAAACTTAATAAATATGAAATTATTATAAAATTTAATATAATATAAAAATATCTTGAAAAAGAATATAGGATATAAAATATTAAATGATAAGAAAGACTTAAATTTCATATTTCACTAACAAAATCTGGAAATGAAATGGGGAAGGGTTGGCAGAAGAAAGGCACGTTTAATGTGCTATAATGCATGGAGGTTGTTATAAATGCTTAGATGCAAATATTAATGGAAAATAATTGGTTATAGTTACCTAAAAACAGATATTACTATAATAAAAACAAAGAATACTCTTTCTAAATTACCAGAGAGAAAAAACAAAGTAGTCAATATAGCAAAAGACCATTAAAAAGGAAAACAATAAGAAAAGATTTAAAGAACAATAAATTATAAACAAGACAACATAAGGTCAAATATCAGTTAAGCTAATCAAAGCAAGTTAGAAACCTCAAATTTTTATATCAAACAGTGTTGAATTAAGTAAATAGCATGAATGTCTGACAATTAAGACTTTGGCAAAATAAGTTATGTCACATAGTGCACTAAAAAATCACATTTCAGAAGAATACTTAATGATAACAGAAAATTATTTTTATAAATTTTAAAGAGAAATTGTAAACAAAAGATTTGATTTATAATATTAGCTGCCTTCTGAAGAGAATAAGCACACAGCAGTGCAGGTAGAGTGGTCTCAACTGCCAGCTCGTTACATTTTGATGCATAGAAAGAAGTTTAAAAGAAGATAAAGTTGTGACTGTTTCAGGAGAATGCATTTTGGCGTGATTGTTTTTTTGCTTTATATATATTTTTTACTATAAATGCCAGGGATTTTCAAAAAAGGAGAAAATTCTCTAGTCATTAGTTTATTCAATAAATATCTACTGAGCAGCTATTCTTCTTTTTAAATTTTAATTTCTTTAAACATCTTTATTAGAGTATAATTGCTTTATACTCTAATATGTGGTGTGTTATTTTCTGTTTTATAACAAAGTGAATCAGATATACATATACATATATCAATTATACATATATCCCCATATTTCTTCCCTCTTGCATCTCCCTCCCTTCCATCTACCCTATCCCATCCCGCTAGGTGGTGACAAAACACCGAGCTGACCTCCCTATGCTATGTGGCTGCTTCCCACTAGCTATCTATTTTACGTTTGGTAGTGTATATAAGTCCATGCCAATCTCTCACTTTGTACCAGCTTACCATTCCCTCTCCCCATATCCTCAAGTCTACTCTCTAGTAGGGCTGTGTCTTTAATCCCATCTTGCCCTTAGGTTTTTCTTTTTTTTTCTTTTTTTTTAGATTCCACATATATGCGTTAGCATACGGTATTTGTTTTTCTCTTTCTGACTTACTTCACTCTGTATGACAGATTCTAAGTCCATCCTCTCACTAAAAATAACTCAATTTCATTTCTTTTTATGGCTGAGTAATATTCCATTGTATATATATGCCACATCTTCTATATCCGTTGATCTGTTGATGGACACTTAGGATGTTCCATGTCCTGGCTATTGTAAATAGAGCTACAATGAAGATTTTGGTACATGACTCTATTGGAATTATGGTTTTCTCAGGGTATATGCCCAGTAGTGGGGTTGCTGGGTGGTATGGTAATTCTATTTTTAGTTTCTTAAGGAACCTTCATACTGTTCTCCATAGTGGCTGTATCAATTTACATTCCCACCAACAGTGCAAGAGGGTTCCCTTTTCTCCACACCCTCTCCAGCATTTATTGTTTCTACATTTTTTGATGATGGCCATTCTGACTGGTGTGAGGTGATACCTCATTGTAGTTTTGATTTGCATTTCTCTAATGATTAATGATGTTGAGCAGTCTTTCATGTGTTTGTTGACAGTCTGTATATCTTCTTTGGAGAAATGTCTATTTAGGTCTTCTGCCCATTTTTGGATTGGGTTGTTTGTTTTTTTGTTATTGAGCTGCATGAGCTGCTTGTAAATTTTGGAGATTAATCCTTTGTCAGTTGCTTCATTTGCAAATATTTTCTCCCATTCTGAGGGTTGTCTTTTGGTCTTGTTTATGGTTTCCTTTGCTGTGCAAAATCTTTGAAGTTTCATTAGGTCCCATTTGTTTATTTTTGATTTTATTTCCATTTCTTAAGAGATGGGTCAAAAATGATCTTGCTATGATTTATGTCATAGAGTGTTCTGCCTATGTTTTCCTCTAAGAGTTTGATAGTTTCTGGCCTTACATTTAGTTCTTTAATCCATTTTGAGCTTATTTTTGTGTATTGGTGTTAGGGAGTGATCTAATCTCATAATTTTACATGTAGCTGTCCAGTTTTCCCAGAACCACTTATTGAAGAGGCTGTTTTTTCTCCACTGTATATTCTTGCCTCCTTTACCAAAGATAAGGTGAACATATGTGTGTGGGTTTATCTCTGGGATTCCTATCCTGTTCCATTGATCTATATTTCTGTTTATGTGCCAGTACCATATTGTCTTGATTACTGTAGCTTTGTAGTATAGTCTGAAGTCAGGGAGCCTGGTTCCTCCAGCTCCGTTTTTCATTCTCAAGATTGCTTTGGCTATTACGGGTCTTTTGTGTTTCCATACAAATAGTGAAAATTTTTGTTCTAGTTCTGTGAAAAATGCTGGTGGTAGTTTGATATGGATTGCATTGAATCTGTAGATTGCTTTGGGTATTAGAGTCATTTTCCCAATGTTGATTCTTCCAATCCAAGAACATGGTATATCTCTCCATCTATCTGTATCACCTTTAATTTCTTTCATCAGTGTCTTATAATTTTCTGTGTATAGGTCTTTGGTCTCCTTAGGTAGGTTTATTCCTAGATATCTTATTCTTTTTGTTGCAATGGTAAATGGAAGTGTTTTCTTAATTTCACTTTCAGATTTTTCAGCAATAGTGTATGGGAATGCAAGAGATTTCTGTGCATTAATTTTGTTTCCTGCTACTTTACCAAATTCATTGATTACCACTACTAGTTTTCTGGTAGCATCTTTAGGATTCTCCATTTATAGTATTATGTCATCTGCAAACAGTGACAGCTTTACTTCTTCTTTTCCAATTTGGATTCCTTTTATTTATTTTTCTTCTCTGATTGTTATGGCTAAAACTTCCAAAACTATGTTGAGTAATAGTGGTAAGAGTGGGCAAACTTGTCTTGCTCCTAAAGTTAGTGGAAATGGTTTTAGTTTGTCACCATTGAGGACAATGTTGGCTATGGGTTTGTCATATATGGCCTTTATTATATTGAAGAAAAGTCCCTCTGTGCCTACTTTCTGGAGGGTTTTTATCCTAAATTGGTGTTGAATTTTGTCAAAAGCTTTCTCTGCACCTATTGAGATGATCATATGGTTTTTCTCCTTCAAGTTGTTGATATGGTGTATCCCATTGATTGATTTGCATATATTGAAGAATCCTTGCATTCCTAGGATAAACCCCACTTGATCATGGTGTATTATCCTTTTAATGTGCTGTTGGATTCTTTTTGCTAGTATTTTCTTGAGGATTTTTGCATCTCTGTTAATCAGTGATAATGGCCTGTAGTTTTCTTTCTTTGTGACATCTTTGTGCAGTTTTGGTATCAGGTGATGGTGACTTCATAGAATGAGTTTGGGATTGTTCCTTCCTTTGCTATATTTTGGAAGAGTCTGAGAAGGATAGATGTTAGCTCTTCTCTAAATATTTGACAGAATTCGCCTGTGAAGCCATCTGGTCCTGGTCTTTTGTTTGCTGGAAGATTTTTAATCACAGTTTCAATTTCAGTGCTTGTGATTGGTCTGTTCATATTTTCTGTTTCTTTCTGGTTCAGTCTCGGAAGGTTGTGCATTTCTAAGACTTTGTCCATTTCTCCCAGGTTGTCCATTTTATTGGCATAAAGTTGCTTGTAGTAATCTCTCATGATCTTTTTTATTTCTGCACTGTCAGTTGTTACTTCCCCTTTTTCATTTCTAATTCTATTGTTTGACTCTTATCCCTTTTTTGTGTGTGTGATTCTGGCTAATGGTTTATCAATTTTGTTTATCTTCTCAAAGAACTAGCTTTTAGTTTTACTGATCTTTGCTATCATTCCCTTCATTTCTTTTTCATTTATTTCTGATCAGATCTTTATGATTTCTTTCCTTCTGCTACCTTTGGGGTTTTTTTGTTCTTCCTTCTCTAATTGATTTGGGTGTAAGGTTAGGTTGTTCATTTGAGATGTTTCCTGTTTCTTAAGTAGGACTGTATTGCTATAAACTTCCATCTTAGTACTGCTTTTGCTGCATCTCATTGGTTTTGTGTCATCGTGTTTTCATTGTCAATTGTTTCTAGGTATTTTTTTATTTCTTCCGTGATCTCTTGGTTATTAAGCAATGTGTTGTTTAGCCTCCATGTGTTTGTATTTTTTACAGATTTTTTCCTGTAATTGATATCTAGTCTCATAACATTGTGATCAGAAAAGATACTTGATATGATTTCAATTTTCTTAAATTTACCAAGGCTTGATTTGTGACCCAAGATATGATCTATCCTGGAGAACACTACATGAGCACTAGAGAAGAATGTGTATTCTGTTGTTTTTGGATGGAATGTCCTATAAATATAGTTAAGTCCATCTTTTTTAATGTATCATTTAAAGCTTGTGTTTCCTTATTTATTTTCATTTTGGATGATCTTTCTATTAGTGAAAGTGGTTTGTTACACTCCCCTACTATGATTGTGTTATTGTCAATTTCCCCTTTTATGGCTGTTATTATTTGCCTTATGTATTGAGGTGCTCCTATGCTGGGTGCATAAATATTTACAATTGTTATATCTTCTTCTTGCTTTGATCCCTTGATCTTTATGTAATGTCTTTCTTTGTCTCTTGTAATAGCCTTTATTTTAAAGTCTATTTTGCCTAATATTAGAATTGCTACTCTAGTTTACTTCTGATTTCCATTTGCATGGAATATCTTTTTCCATCTCCTCACTTTCAGTCTGTATGTGTCTCTAGGTCTGAAGTGGGTCTATTGTAGACAACATATATACGGGTTTTGTTTTTGTATCCATTCAGCCAATCTATGTCTTTTGGTTGGAGCATTTAATTCATTTATGTTTAAGGTAATTATCGATATGTATGTTTCTATTACCATTTTCTCTATTCTTTGGGGTTTGTTATGTAGGCCTTTTCTTTCTCTTGTGTTTCCTGCCTAGAGAAGTTCCTTTAGCAGTTGTTGTAAAGCTGGTTTGGTGGTGCTGAATTCTCTTAGGTTTTGCTTGTCTCTAAAGGTTTTAATTTCTCCATCAAACCTGAATGAAACACTAGCTGGGTAGAGTAATCTTGGCTGTAGATTTTTCTCCTTCACCACTTTAAATATGTCCTGCCACTCCCTTCTGGCTTGCTGAGTTCCTGCTGATAGATCAGCTGTTAACCTTATAGGGATTCTCTTGTGTGTTATTTGTTGTTTTTCCCTTGCTGCTCTTAATATTTTTTCTTTGTTTTTAATTTTTGATAGTTTGATTAATATGTTTCTTGGCATGTTTCTTCTTGGATTTATCTTGTATGGGACTCTCTGCTTCCTGGACTTGATTAGCTATTTCCTTTCCCATATTGTGGAATTTTTCATCTATAATCTCTTCAAATATTTTCTCAGTCCATATCTTTTTCTCCTCTTCTTCTGGGATCCCTATAATTCGAATGTTGGTGTGTTTAATGTTGTCCCAGAAGTCTCTGAGACTATCCTCAATTCTTTTCATTCTTTTTTCTTTATTCTGCTCTGTGGTAGTTATTTCCACTATTTTATATTCCAGGTCACTTATCCTTTCTTCTGCCTCAGTTTTTCTTCCATTGATGCATTCTAGAGAATTTTTAATATCATTTATTGTGTTTTTCATCACTGTTTGTTTTCTCTTTAGTTCTTTTAGGTCCTTGTTAAACGTTTCTTGTATTTTCTCCATTCTAGTTCCAAGATTTTGGGTCATCTTTACTATCACTATTCTGAATTCTTTTTCAGGTAGACTGTCTATTTCCGCTTCATTTGTTAGGTGTGTTGGGTTTTTGCCTTGCTCCTTCATCTGCTGTGTGTTTCTCTGTCTTCTCATTTTGTTTAACTTACTGTGTTTGGGGTCTCTTTATCACAGGTTGCAGGTTCATAGTTCCCGTTGTTTTTGGTGTCTGTCCCAAGTGGCTAACGTTGGTTCAGTGGGTTGTGTAGGCTTCCTGGTGGAGTGCCTGTGTTCTGGTGCATGAGGCTGGATCTTGTCTTTCTGGTGGGCAGGTCCATGTCTGGTGGTATGTTTTGGGGTGTCTGTGGCCTTCATATGATTTTAGGCAGCACTGTGTTAATGGATGGGGTTGTGTTCCTGTCTTGCAACTTGTTTGGCATAGGGTGTCCAGCAGTGTATCCTACTGGTCGTTGAGTGGACCTGGGTCATGGCGTTGAGATGGAAATCTCTCGAGATTTTCACCATTTGATATTACATGGAATAGGGAGGTCTCTTGTGGACCAGTATCCTGAACTTGGCTCTCCCACTTCAGCAGCATAGCCCTGAATCCTGGCTGGAGTGCCAAGAGCCTGTCATCCATGCAGCTCAGAATAAAAGGGAGAAGAAAAAGAAAGAAAGAAAGAAAGACAAAAACAAAGAAAGAGAGAAAGAAAGAAAAAAAGAAAATTAAATTAAATTAAAAAAATAATTATTAAGAAAAAAAGTTTTTAAGGCAAAAAAAGAAAAAAGGACAGACAGAACCCTAGAACAATTGGTAAAAGCAAAGCTATACAGACTACAGACAAAATCACACACAGAAGTATACACATACACAGTCACAAAAAGAGAAAAAGGGAAAAAATATATATATATATATCATTGTTCCCAAAGTCCACCTCCTCAATTTGGAATGATTCGTTGTCTCTTCAGGTATTCCACAAATGCATGGTACAAGTTGATTTTGGAGATTGAATCTGCTTGAGCAGTTATTCTATATCAGCCATTCTTTTGCAGACTTAAAATTCATCAGTGATCAAAAATACAAACATAAACAAGATCTTAGAGTAATTAAATTCTAATCAGAGAGTCAGACAATAAACTGTACATAATCAATAGATAAAATATGTAAGGTAGAATCTGATAATGGTATTAAATGAAAAGAACAGATTAGGAGGAATCACTGGTGCTAGGAATGGTGGGTTGTAATTCTAAATTGGGCTAGGGGAACTTCCATGGTTGTGCAGTCATTAAGAATCTGCATGTTGGGGACGAGGGAAAGATGGGGGAAGAGTAAGACGCGGAGATCACCTTCCTCCCCACAGATACACCAGAAATACATCTACACATGGAACAACTGCTACAGAACACCTACTGAATGCTGGCAGAAGATGTCAGACCTCCAAAAGGCAAGAAACTCCACACGTACCTGGGTAGGGCAAAAGAAAAAACAGAGACAAAAGAATAGGGACAGGACATGCACCAGTGGGAAGGAACTGTGAAGAAGGAAAGGTTTCCACACACTAAGAAGCCCCTTCACGGGCAGAGACTGCAGGTGGCGGAAGGGGGGAGCTTCAGAGCCGTGCAGGAGAGCACAGCAACACGGGTGCAGAGGGCAAAGCGGGGAGATTCCCTCACAGAGGATTGGGGACGACCAGCACTCACCAGCCTGAGAGGCTTGTCTGCTCACCCGCCGGGGCGGGCGGGGCTGTGAGCTGAGGCTTAGGCTTTGGTCGGATCACTGGGAGAGGACTGGGGTTGGGGGCGTGAACACAGCCTGAAGGGGTTAGTGCACCACGGATAGCTGGAAGGGAGGCCGGGAAAAGGTCTGGAGCTGCCGAAGAGGCAAGAGACTTTTTCTTCCCTCTATGTTTCCTGGTGCGCGAGGAGAGGGGATTAAGAGTGCTGCTTAAAGGAGCTCCAGAGATGGGCATGAGCCGTGGCTAAAAGCGTGGAACCCAGAGACAGGCAGGAGAGGCTTGCTGCTGCTGACACCAAGAAGCCTGTGTCTGAGCACAGGTCACTATCCACACCTCCCTTCCTGGGAGCCTGTGCAGCCCGCCACTGCCAAATTCCCGGGATCCAGGGACAACTTCCCCGGGAGAACGCACAGCAAGCCTCAGGCTGGTGCAACGTCACACCTGCCTCTGCTGCCACAGGCTCGCCCTGCACTCCGTGCCTCTCCCTCCCCCCAGCCTGAGTGAGCCAGAGCCCCTGAATCAGCGGCTCCTTTACCCCGTCCTGTCTGAGCGAAAAACTGACGGCCTCCAGCAACCTACAGGCCGAGGCGGGGCCAAATCCAAAGCTGAGCCACTGGGAGCTGTGAGAACAAAGAAGAGAAAGAGAAATCTCTCCCAGTAGCCTCAGGAGCAGCAGATTAAAGCTCCACAATCAACTTGATGTATCCTGTATCTGTGGAATACATGAATAGACAATGAATCATCCCAAATTGAGGAGGTGGACTTTGAGAGCAAGATTTATGATTTTTTCCATTTTTCCTCTTTTTGTGAGTGTGTATGTTTCTGTGTGAGATTTTCTCTGTATAGCTTTGCTTCCCATTTGTCCTAGGGTTCTATCCGTTCATTTATTTTTTTAATTTTTTATTTCTTAATAATTATTCTTTATTTTAATTATTTTATTTTATTTTATTTTACTTTATTTTCTTTCTTTCCTTCCTTCCCTCCTTTAGACAATGAATCATCCCAAATTGAAGAGGTGGACTTTGAGAGCAAGATTTCTGATTTTTCCCCTTTTCCTCTTTTTGTAAGTGTCTATGCTTCTGTATGAGATTTTGTCTTTATAGCTTTGCTTCTACCATTTGTCCTAAGGTTCTATCCATCCGTTTTTTTCTTTTTTAAATTTGTTTTCTTAATAATTATTTTTTAATTTAATAACTTTATTATATTTTACTTTATTTAATTTTACTTTATCTTCTTTCTTTCTTCCTTTTTCCTTCCTTCCCTCCTTCCTTCCTTCCTTCCTCCCACTGTCCCTCCCTCCTTCCCTCCTTTCCTCCTTCCCTCCCTCCTTTCTTTCTTTCCTTCTTTTCTTTTTCTTCCTTCCTTCCTTCCTTCCTTCCTTCCTTCCTTCCTTCCTTCCTTCCTTTCTTTCTTTCTTCCTTCTTACTTCTACTAATTCTTTCTCTCTACTTTTTCTCCCTTTTATTCTGAGCCATGTGGGTGAAAGGCTCTTGGTGCTGTAGCCAGGAGTCAGTGCTGTCGCTCTGAGGTGGGAGAGCCAACTTCAGGACATTGGTAAACAAGACACCTCCCCGCTCCACATAATATCAAATGGCGAAAGTCTCCCAGAGATATCAATCTCAATGCCAGCACCCAGCTTGACTCAACGACCAGCAAGCTACAGAGCTGGACACCCTATGCCAAACAACTAGCAAAACAGGAACACAACCCCACCCATTAGCAGAGAGGCTGCCTAAAATCATAATAAGTCCACAGACACCCCAAAACACACCACCAGACATGGACCTGCCCACCAGAGAGACAAGATCCAGCCTCATCCAAAAGAACACAGGCACTAGTCCCCTCCACCAGGAAGCCTACATAACCCACTGAACCAACCTTAGCCCCTGGGGAGAGACACCAAAAACAACGGGAGCTAAGAACCTGCAGCCTGCAAAAAGGAGACCCCAAACACAGTAAGATAAGCAAAATGAGAAGACAAAAAAAAAACACACCACAGAAGAAGGAGCAAGATAAAAACCCACCAGACCTAAAAAATGAAGAGGAAATAGGCAGTCCACCTGAAAAAGAATTCAGAATAATGATAGTAAAGATGATCCAAAATCTTGGAAATAGAATAGACAAAATGCAAGAAACATTTAACAAGGACCCAGAAGAAGTAAAGATGAAACAAGCAATGATGAACAATACAATAAATGAAATTAAAAATACTCTAGATGGGATCAATAGCAGAATAACTGAGGCAGAAGAACGGATAAGTGATCTGGAAGATAAAATAGTGGAAATAACTGCTGCAGAGCAGAATAATGAAAAAAGAATGAAAAGAACTGAGGACAGTCTCAGAGACCTCTGGGACAACATTTAACGCACCAACATTCAAATTATAGGGGTTCCAGAAGAAGAAGAGAAAAAGAAAGGGACTGAGAAAATATTTGAAGAGATTATAGTTGAAAACTTCCCTAATATGGGAAAGGAAATAGTTAATCAAGGCCAGGAAGCACAGAGAGTCCCATACAGGATAAATCCGAGGAGAAATACGCCAAGACACATATTAATCAAACGGTCAAAAATTAAATACAAAGAAAGCATATTAAAAGCAGCAAATGAAAAACAACAAATAACACACAAGGGAATCCCCACCAGGTTAAGAGCTGACATTTCAGCAGAAACTCTGCAAGCCAGAAGGGACTGGCAGGACATATTTAAAGTGATGAAGGAGAAAAACCTGCAACCAAGATTACTCTACCCAGCAAAGATCTCATTCAGATTTGATGGAGAAATTAAAATCTTTACAAACAAGCAAAAGCTGAGAGAGTTCAGCACCACCAATCCAGCTTTACAACAAATGCTAAAGGAACTTCTCTAGGCAAGAAATACAAGAGAAGGAAAAGACCTACGATAAGGAACCCAAAACAATTAAGAAAATGGGAATAGGAACATACATATCGGTAATTACCATAAATGTAAATGGACTAAATGCTCCCACCAAAAGACACAGATTGGCTGAATGGATACAAATACAAGACCCATATATATGCTGTCTACAGGAGACCCACTTCAGACGTAGAGACACATACAGACTGAAAGTAAGGGAATGGAAAATGATATTCCATGCAAATGGAAACCAAAAGAAAGCTGGAGTAACAAGTTTCATATCAGACAAAATAGACTTTAAAATAAAGACTATTAGAAGAGACAAAGAAGGACACTACATAATGGTCAAGGGATCGATCCAAGAAGAAGATATAACAATTGTTAATATTTATGCACCTTACATAGGAACACCTCAATACATAAGGCAAATACTAATAACCAAAAAAGGGGAAATCAACAGTAACATTCATAGTAGGGGACATTAGCACCCCACTTTCGCCAATGGACAGATCATCCAAAATGAAAATAAATAAACACAAGCTTTAAATGATACATTAAACAAGATGGACTTAATGGATATTTATATGACATTCCATCCAAAAACAACAGAATACATGTTTTTCTCTAGTGCTCATTGAACATTCTCCAGGATAGATCATATCTTGGGTCACAAATCAAGCCTTGGTAAATTTAAGAAAAATGAAATTGCATCAAGTATCTTTTCCGACCACAATGCTATGAGACTATATATCAATTACAGGAAAAGGTCTGTAAAAAATACAAACACATGGAGGCTAAACAATACACTACTTAATAACGAAGTGATCACTGAAGAAATCAAAGAGGAAATAAAAAACTACCTAGAAACAAATGAAAATGGAGACACGATGACCCACAACCTATGGGTTGCAGCAAAAGCAGTTCTAAGAGGGAAGTTTCTATCAATATAATCCTACCTTAAGAAACAGGAAACATCTTGAATAAACAACCTAACCTTGCACCTAAAGCAATTAGAGAAAGAAGAACAAAAAAACCCCAAAGTTAGCAGAAGGAAAGAAAGTATAAAAATCAGATCAGAATTTAATGAAAAAGAAATGAAGGAAACGATAGCAAAGATCAATAAAACTAAAAGCTGGTTCTTTGAGAAGATAAACAAAATTGATAAACCGTTAGCCAGGCTCATCAAGAAAAAAAGGGAGAAGACTCAAATCAATAGAAATAGAAATGAAGAAGGAGAAGTAACAACTGACACTGCAGAAATACAATAGATCATGAGAGATTACTGCAAGCAACTCTATGCCAATAAAATGGACAACCTGAAAGAAATGGACAAATTCTTAAAAATGCACAACCTGCCAAGACTGAATCAGAAAGAAATAGAAAATATGAACAGACCAATCACAAGCACTAAAATTGAAACGGTGATTAAATATCTTCCAGCAAACCACAGCCCAGGACAAGATGGCTTCACAGGCGAATTCTATCAAATATTTAGAGAAGAGCTAACACCTATCCTTCTCAAACTCTTCCAAAATATAGCAGAGGGAGGACCACTCCCAAACTCTTTCTACAAGGCCACCATCACCTTGATACCAAAACCAGACAAGGATGTCACAAAGAAAGAAAACTACAGTCCAATATCCCTGATGAACATAAATGCAAAAATCCTCAACATATACTAGCAATCAGAATCCAACAGCACCTTAAAAGGATCATACACCATAATCAACTGGGGCTTATTCCAGGAATGCAAGGATTCTTCAATATGCGCAAATCAATCAACGTGATACACCATATTAAAAAATTGAAGGAGAAAAACCATATGATCATCTCAATAGATGGAGAGAAAGCTTTTGATAAAATTCAACACCCATTTATGATAAAAAACCCTGCAGAAAGTAGGCATAGAGGGTTCTTTCCTCAACATAATAAAGGCCATATATGAAAAACCCACAGCCAACATGATCCTCAATCGTGAAAAACTGAAAGAATTTCCACTAAGATCAGGAAAAAGACAAGGTTGCCCACTATCACCACTCTTATTCAACATAGTTTTGGAAATTTTAGCCACAGCAATCAGAGAAGAAAAGGAAATAAAATGAATCCAAATCAGAAAAGAAGAGGTAAAGCTGTCACTGTTTGCAGATGACATGATACTATACATAGAGAATCCTAAAGATGGTAGCAGAAAAATACTATAACTAATCAGTAAATTTGGTAAAGTAGCAGGATACAAAATTAATGCACAGAAATCTCTTGCATTCCTGTACACTAATGATGAAAAATCTGAAAGTGAAATCAAGAAAACACTCTCATTTACCATTGCAACAAAAAGAATAAAATATCTAGGGATAAACCTACCTAAGGAGACAATAGACCTGTATGCAGAAAATTATGACACTGATGAAAGAAATTAAAGATGATACAAATAGATGGAGAGATATACCATGTTCTTGCATTGGAAGAATCAACATTGTGTAAATGACTCTACTACCCAAAGCAATCTACAGATTCAATGCAATCCCTATCAAACTACCACTGGTATTTTTCACAGAACTAAAACAAAAAATTTCACAATTTGTATGGAAACACAAAAGACCCCGAAGAGCAAAAGCAATCTTGAGAATGAAAAAAGGAGCTGGAGGAATCAGGCTCCCTGACTTCAGACTATACTACAAAGCTACAGTAATCAAGACAGTATGGTACTGGCACAAAAACAGAAAGATATATAAATGGAACAGGATAGAAAGCTCGGAGATAAACCCACACATATATGGTTACCTTATCTTTGATAAAGGAGGCAGGAATGTACAGTGGAGAAAGGACAGCCTCTTCAATAATTGGTGCTGGAAAAACTGGTCAGGTCCATGTAAAAGTATGAGATTAGATCACTCCCTAACACCATACACAAAAAGAAGGTCAAAATGGATTAAAGACCTAAATATAAGGCCAGAGGCTATCAAACTCTGAGAGGAAAACCTAGGCAGAACACTCTATGACTTAAATCACAGCAAGATTCTTTTTGACCCACCTCCTAGAGAAATGGAAATAAAAACAAAAATAAACAAATGGGATCTAATGAAACTTCAAAGCTTTCACACAACAACGGAAACCATAAACAAGACCAAAAGACAACCCTCAAAATGGGAGAAAATATTTGCAAATGAAGCAACTGACAAAGGATTAATCTCCAAAATTTATAAGCAGCTCATGCAGCTCAATAACAAAAAAATAAACAACCCAATCCAAAAATGGGCAGAAGACCTAAATAGACATTTCTCCAAAGAAGATATACAGACTGCCAACAAACACATGAAAGAATGCTCAACATCATTAATCATTAGATAAATGCAAATCAAAACTACAATGAGATATCATCTCACACCAGTCAGAATGGCCATCATCAAAAAATCTAGAAACAATAAATGCTGTAGATGGTTTGGAGAAAAGGAACACTCTTGCACTGCTGGTGGGAATGTGAATTGGTACAGCCACTATGGAGAACAGTATGGAGGTTCCTTAAAAAACTACAAATAGAACTACCATATGACACAGGAATCCCACTACTGGGCATATACCCTAAGAAAACCATAATTCAAAAAGATTCCTGTACCAAAATGTTCATTGCACCTTTATTTACAATAGCCCAGAGATGGAAACAACCTAAGTGCCCATCATCGGATGAATGGATAAAGAAGATGTGGCACATATATACAATGGAATAATACTCAGCCATAAAAAGAAACGAAATTGAGCTGTTTGTAATGAGGTGGATAGACCTAGAGTCTGTCATATCGAGTGAAGTAAGTTAGAAAGAGAAAGACAAATACCGTATGCTAACACATATATGTGGAATTTAAGGGAAAAAAAATGTCATGAAGAACCTAGGGGTAAGACAGGAATAAAGACACAGACCTACTAGAGAAGGGACTTGAGGATATGGGGAGGGGGAAGTGTAAGCTGTGACAAAGCGAGAGAGAGGCATGGACATATATACACTACCAAATGTAAGGTAGATAGCTAGTGGGAAGCAGCCACATAGCACAGGGAGATCAGCTTGGTGCTTTGTGACCGCCTGGAGGGGTGGGATAGGGAGGGTGGGAGGGAGGGAGAGGCAAGAGAGAAGAGATATGGGAACATACGTATATGTGTAACTGATTCACTTTGTTATAAAGCAGAAACTAACACACCATTGTAAAGCAATTATACTCTAATAAAGATGTAAAAATCATAGCAAAGAATATAGAAATTAGAGTAATGAATAAATAAAATAGAAAACAAAAGAAGGAACTCTCAGAAGGAAATGCAGCCTTCCCAGGCCTCAGGTACTCATAGGGCAGTAGAGATTTAAATACTAACAACTGTGTAGAGTGACAGAGCAATGTTTCCATCAAGGGCAAAACTCACTGTGCCATTCTCGTGGGTGCTTCATACTCTCCAACCTAGTCTCTTGCCAAATGTTTCATACATCTCCACTACCTTACCCTAGACTCCAAAATCATATCTCCCTTCTACCAATTAGTTTTCTGGTGGGAGATAAGCCCACAACTTTCCTGAATTTTTACTGTTGGACTGAGTGAAGTCAAGGCCAGTTTCCAGGCATAATATCCTTCAGCAGTTCAGAATTCAGACTTTACTGAAGTCAATTCCTAATCCTTCCTTAAACTGAAATTCCATATTCTCACAGTAACAACTCAGCAACAATTCAACTTACATATCAAGTATACTGGAACAAATACTGAACTACCCAAAGAGTAGAGGGGATTGTATTAGACAAATAAAGCAAAGCATATCACCTTCCTTTAACAATTGAATAATCTGGCTTTTTCAACCTTGTAGGAAATCACTCACCAATCAGTATACTCACATTTGCAGGTTTGACTTTGTTGAGAGGCAATTTTCCATGACATTTTTACATGTCTCATATGAGTTTTTTTCAGAAGTAATCCTGTAATGATGACTGTATTGTAAACAGACTTGAAAGATAGAAATAGTGTCTGCCTTTGGGGCAGAGGACATATTGGATTCCTGACCAAGGTAATTAAGATAATTTTTCTGTGTGGGGGTGTGGGGTGAGTTGGGCAGGTTTGCTATCCCCCCCACTCCTCCTTCAAAGGATTAGGGCTTCCTAATCTTGGGTTTCCTCAGCTGTGGCACAATCACACTGTGTGCAGCATCCATCTGGGCCTGCCTCTGAGTTGTCACCACGGGACTTGGGGTGGAGGGCAAGGACAACCAATGCAAACATGAAAATCATGCTGCCTGCCATGAGTAACAAAGTCCTTTGTCTTGGACCCAGGAATCTGTCTTCTGCCAGCATCTGTGAAACTGTGTTAGCTTGTAAAAGGGATGTCTCAGAGCCTTCACAGTTCTTGACAGGCGTTTTCTCTAATACAATTAATATTTGTCTTCTAGTATCATCATGAACATCTTACAGATAAAACAAGTTCTACTTTAATCATTGTTTTCTTTTAGATGTTTGATTTGTCACTACTTCTAGCAGTTTCTCCTCAGACTTGCATTTTTATCCCTTCATGTACCACCCAAAAGCAATTATGAAAGCACCCTTGTTTTTGACAATGATAACATGTTGTAGACTTATGTTGAATATTCCTATCCTAAAGATAGAATCATCTATTGTCTAAAAGCTCTGATTCTATTGAAGAGTTTTGAAGACCAAAATCTAGACACCAAAGTGGGCAAGACGTAGCATAGGAAAATTTTTTCCCTTTTTTCCCTTAAGCTCATGAATTTATGCTTGTAAAATTTCTTTTTACCTTGCTCTGAAATCAGAGCTTATTAATTCAATATTTTTTCTCTTTACACTAGCTTTGATGCTATATATTGTCATGCTATACCATGTATTCAAATTACAATAGTCCATCTCTTTGGAAGTTTCTGTTTTCCTTTTCCTTTAAGGTCTTCGGATTGGCTTCGAAGTGCAGAGATCCGCACCTCAACTTCCCTGTATCATCCAGAGTTACATTTCAAACAATAAAGAGCTCCTTTCTATAAAAGCCAAAAGGAATTAAATGCTTCCAAATCATTTTAGAGGTGGAGGGGCAGATTCTAGGATGGGTTTCTAGGAATAACTAGAACCACATCTACTAGAACCACATCACAAATGTCTGTCCAGGTCTGTCCAAGGATCTGCTCTCAAGAAGAGTAGGAACCTAGGGATATGGGAAACAGTGACTTCCAACAGTTGCCTTCACAATCACACTGTCTTACCTGGAGAGCAGGAAGCCACTGCCAGTACTGTTTTCTGATAGAAGATATGACCTTAACTAGAATGAAGTAATTGCCATAGCAATGTCTGGAGACATCTCTCCAGAGCAGTGCAGCACCTGCTCAAATCTGTAATGGGCATCCACAGTGACACGGCCTCCCTCATTATACAGAATACAGTTCCAAAATTAATCCTGGCACAAATGTATTTGATTTGCACCAATTAAACCACATCCAAAAAGAGAGCTATAAGAAAACCTTAGTGAGAAAGTACAGATTTCAGCCTTTTAATATAATACAAAAAGTACAATAGAAAGTGATAAGAAAGATAAGTGAATCGGTCTATGGAATCCACCATGGTCTATCTTCCTGGCAACATCAATATGTATTATTCTTGACTATAGCAATAAATTCTCTGCTTAGAACTCCCTGTTACCCTCCTTCCAATTTAAATCCAAAGTCATCAGAGCGGCTAACAAGTGACAATCTGGCCAAGCTAGCCTCCTAGCAGTTCCTTTAATATGCCAGGCACACTCCCATCTCAGGACTTTGCTGCTCACTCTGCCTGGAATGTCTTCTCCTGATATTTGCATGGCTTTTTCTCTCATATTCTTCAGCATATTGGACTTCAAATGTCAGTTAGTCAGTGAGATCTTTCCTGAACAGCTTACTTACATTGCATCCTCCTCAATCTCTCTCCCTCTATAATTCCTAATTCTTCTTTTCTACTCTAGATAGCACTCAGCATTATTCTAGCACACTATACATCCTTCTTGTTTATGATATTTATTGTCTTCTCTCTCTACTAAAAAGTAGAACAAAAATTATATTTTGTTAACTATGATATTACAGTGCCTAGGACTGTATCTGGCATATAGTAAGTGATCAATATAAAAAAATTAACAAATTAGTGAATAAGGGAATAAATAATAACCTGTTCCCACTATCCCTTGTACCAATAAAATAAAATTATTCTCCTCCCCTTTGGGGAAATGTAGTATCTTGTGAGTCACCATACTTCTCTAAGAGCTGTTCTTTCCTCCTCTATTTCAGTCACAATTTTATCTATCTTGAGATATTTTGAGCAATTAACTAATAAACTTAACTACCATCAACATATCTTATATAAAATATGGGAAAAGCTAAAAAAGAGAAACTGATTAATACTAATAAATATATAATAAATCAAGGACTAATGTAGATACCTTATAAGGTATTTTTACAACTGAACACAGATTATAATTAGTATTTATAACTTCATTATTCTGCAACTTATTCAATATTCCCTTTGACCTTACTAGGCACTTTGGTGGAACAAGTTTCGTTACTTGATATATAATCCTACTCTTCATTCCTGGAGTGTTTGAATCTTAAGGGTCCTGCTCCCACGTGGTTGCTGTACCTCTCATTAAATTTTGCCACTATAGCTTGTAGATACCTAGAGGATCCCCTGGATTTTAGACATGCACTTCTATACTCTTTATGTTCTAGACACCTTATATCCCCTTGATAATCAGGACTTATCACTTCCATCAATATGATATATCTAACAAAGAAGTGGCAATCTCAGCTTCCCAGCTCAGTGGATAATCTCTGTGTTTCCTTTGATGGAAGTATTCTTCCTTTAAGAACTAAGCCCCCCCTCAACACACAAAAAAATGGAAAGCACATATTTTTCAAGTGACTTATTCAGTGTAATAATGAAAGATGCCAGTTTCACTTCTACCCCTTGATTCCCAGATCTATCTATTATGGTTTTAGAAGAATAAGTACTATATATTTTGTCATAGTTCAGAGAATATATCATACTTTTGGAGAATAAGTTTTAGCTTTTGCAAAGCATTTCTTCAATAGACCTTAATGTCTCCAAAAGGCTACACTAAGATAAATTAATATTATGAAAATCAGCCCATTATCTCTCTTATTTTTTTCCCTGTACAATGATTTCTTTAAAACAGAAGTAAGATTGTATGGGACATCATAATGGCAAATAAAGCATTCATTAAGTTCAGCAGAGATGCTGCACTTAGAGATTCATTAAGCTGTTGCAGAGAGGAACATGGCAGGCAGGGAAAGCAAATCCATATTATAAACTATCTTCTTCCATCACATGTTCATAGGGAATTTTCCTTGGAATCTCAGATGCCTATTGAGAAGAAGGGACAGTGCAAGAGAAATGAATGTCAAAAATGTGAACAAATTTATCATGCAACTTATTTGTATTTCCAGGACCACCTTGATCTTGATCTCAATCTCATTTGTACTGCTACAACTTGATGTTGGATATTTGTTGGATATCTCCCATTCTATAGCCAAATAACCCTATAAAATTCAGTTCATTTCAGAAAACTCATATCTGATGGTCATTTGGTATTCTCTACCAGGTATCCAAAGCAAGCCAAATCAAATTCACAAAAGCAAAATAGTTATTTGCCAAAGAGGTCATGGCTTTGCTTCAGAACCTTAAAAGACTGTCCGGTGAGGAAGCTTCCCATAGAACTTTGTAAGAAGCTTCATACAGCATCCCAATTAGTCAAAGACACTCTGAACACCACTAGATGTGCTGGCTCCTCAGAGCCATAAAACTGAGATGAATTTTTATGGGGTGGATTACCAAACTTCTGTCATGTATGTACCTTAATGAGCATCTAGTTACTTGATACTTTCTATTAGTTAAGTCCTGTAAGCATGATTCTATCAATGTAGTTATCCACAGTGATGCCTTGTTGAATAGTGAGATGATTGAGTTCCCTCATGACTAAACTATGGCATAAAGCCAGAGACCTGAACCAAGATAGCAAAGGTATATTGCCATATCTGCCTGATGAAAGCATGCTGTTCTGGAATTCTGAGTTTGTTGATAAAGAGAAATATAACATATTTCAGTGCTGCATATCAGGTACCGGAGTCTATGTTTATTTGCTCCAGTAAACAGACCACATCTGGAACAGCACTTGTAATTAGAGTTGTCTGTTACTAAACTTAAAATTATCCACTATGCCAAAGTGACAAGTTAAATATGCATGTAGTCACTAATTACAAATAAATTACACAAACTAGAAAGATGTATTTATGTTGTTATAAGTCAAGATAATGGTTATCCTTGAGAGGATAACAACTAAAGCAAAAGAGCACTTTTGATGAGCATATTTAAAAATTGCAGTCTTCTCATTCTCCCATCCCACTCTCCATGGCACTTCTAATCCCCTTACTCTGTTTTAGTTACCTCTGTTATTATGTTTATTTTTTATGGTATCATCCCATTTACCTCACTGTAAGTTCTACAGGGGCAGGGATCTTAGTGGTCCAAAGAACTTAGAAAGTTCCTAGCCCATAATAAACACTTCATAAATCTTTGCTGAATAAATGCTTAATTTTCATTTTTGTGAAAATGATCAAATTTTTTCCCTATGGAAAATTTTAAGATTTGCTTGTCATGTTTAGTGTGCCCAGTTGTGAAGTTTTTCTTATTTATTTTGTTCACACTCTGATTTCTTATGTTTTTCTTTAGTTCTGAAAAATGCATTAGCATTATTTAAATATTACCTCCCCCCCAAATCAGATTTACTTTGACAAGTATATTTTTCATACCTAGTATTTCCAGTTGATTCTTCTTCATAACTACCTATTCTTATTCTTTATTTGTTATAGCTGCCCTTATTTCTCAGATGATGTATTATTGTTTTAGTCTCATTCATTGTGTATATTCCATTAGGAGTGCTTCCTTTGGCATGTTATTTCTTTGTTGTGTTTTTCTAACAGTACTTCTAGGAATTTCATGATTTTTACTGTGAGCTCATTTTTATTTTCTAGGGTTTATTAAATGTCACCCCTTGGGATCGCTACAGTTTTGTGCCTGTTTTTAGTGGGACCCTGTATTGATCTGCCTTCTTATGTTTTTCCCACAACTTTCAGGATTTTCTATGGGGAAGGAAGCTAATCTGTGCTTATCCCATTCTTTTGATGGAAATAAATTAGTCCCCTAAGCTGTTTATTGCAGCTAGAAACCTACTTACTTCTTGATTCTATAGATAATCAGGTACCCTCCAACTCACCAAAAGCAATTTTTGTACCTGTCTCCTTATTGAACTGTGTAAGAATTTTCTTGAGTTTATATGCCACAACAGTATTGTTAACTTAAAATGTATGTCTATACTGTGTTTACTTTGATTACATATTACCAGATAACTCTCTGGAATGGGCCCCTACACTATCTCATACAGTGCATAAAAGTTCCTATGTCTGTTTATCCCCATCAATGTTTGATACTAACCAGGTTTTAAAACTTTGAATGTTTAATAGTTATACAGTGATAATTCTTTAGGTTTCATTTAATTGATTAGTAATGATTTTGAGCATCTTTAATATGCCCATAGCCTTCCAGTTTTCTTATATTTGCAAACCACATATCCAACAAAGGACTAGTCCAGGATATATAAAGAACACTCAAAACTCAACAGTAAAAAAAATCAATCCAATTAGAAATTAGGCCAAAAACATGAAAATATATTTCACTGAAGAGGATATATAGATAAGAAATAAGCACATGAAAAGATGTTTAGCTTCACTACCCATTGAGGAAATACAAATTAAACTCAAAATAAGAGATCCCAATAGATAGATAAAATATAAAATAGTAACAACACCACATGCTGGCAAGGATGAAGAGAAACTGGATCATATATATATATATACATTCCTAGTGAGAATGTAAAATGGTACAGCCGCTCTGAAAAAACTTTGGCAGTTTCTTATAAAACTCAACATACCTATCATAAAACTCAGCAGTCACATTCTTGGTCATTTATTCTAGAGAAACGAAAACTTACGTTCACACAAAAACCTGTATATGAATGTTCATAACAGCTTTAATTGTAATAGCCAAAAACTGGAAACAAACTAGATGTCCTTCAACAGATGAATGGGTAAATAAATTGTGGTACATTCATAACATAGACTACTATTCAGCAATAGAAAGGAAGAAATTTTAATACATGCAACAACTTGGATGAATCTTCACAGAATTATGATGAATGAAAAAAAATCCAAAAAAAATCACATACTATATGATTCCACTTATATAATATTCTTGAAATGACAAAATTATATAAATCAAAACAAATTAGTGATTGCCAAGGGCCAGGGTTGAGGGAAGGGACATGGAAGGAGGTTAGTAATTAAATAATGAAACTCTTCTGTGTCTTGACTGTATCAATGTTTATGTCCAGATTTTGATATTGTACTATAATTTTGCAAATGTTACCACTGGAAGAAAGTGGGTAAAGGATACACGGGCTCTCTTTGTATTATATTTTATGAAAGTACATGAATCTACAATTATATGCAAATTAAAAGTTTAAGTAATAAAATAAGGGAAATATCTGAAAATTGTGAGGAATTAAAATATAAATGTGCCAGATTGTGAAGAGGTAGCGTTGTGAAGATTAGGAAGTCAGGAGCTAAAATGATAGCAAACAGTGATCACAGATGGGGATTAATGTTATTTAAGTTGATATAGTAGATGCAGTCCTGTCTGTTGGGGAGATGGTGGGTCTGACAGATCCTGGGAGTGACTATGGAAAATAAGGCTGCTAATTTCAGCAGGCCAAATAAATTTGGCATTAGTGTGTTGGATAGTTTATGCATATGACACTGAAATTGTCTAGGAGTTGATAAAATATGCAATAAGAAAAGGAAAACTATAAGTCATGTGGAGAGAATGTAAGGAATGCCCAGATATCCAGGAGGTCAGTAAAAAGTTACTCATAACAGTTATGGCAGAGATAGGGGGTGGAGGCAGATAACCTAAACCCCCAAACCAGAAGGAAGTTTTACATCATGTAGAGAAGCCATGATTCAGGATTGGAATTGGGAAACTAGGGGAATTCTGGCCCTGCTTTCAACCCTAAAGCAAAGGGAATTTGGAGAATGTGCAGCCTTAGCCCCAGAGCTACAAGGAAGCAGCATCCAGCAGGATTCCAAAAGAAAAGGAACTGTTTCATAACTGAGAGTGTTTAGGGAATTTATTTGCATTAAACATTCCAAAGAGTTGAGTAAAAAGTTTCAGGTGTGAAGGCAGAACTGGGAGTAGGCTTAGAAACAAGAAGCACAGAACATAGGAGAGCATTTGAGAAACTTACATTTTCTGTGACCACCAAAAGTCAGAGGGTTGCTTGTGAGATATGGTGAAAATACCAGCCTACAGATTCACATAAAACTAACCTGCCCAGTCCATATGATAATGTTCATGTAGTGTTTAAGAATCTAGCAAGATAATTTTGTTACTGTTTGTCTTATGAGGCTGTTAAAATGAAAAAATAATCATTGAAATTTTAATATATAGTAAGAATAAAAACATATATTTCCCAGTAATGGATAAAAGAAAACTAGAACTTGGAGCTCTACTCTCCTTTGATTTTGAGAAAGAATAGACAGTCAAATATAGGGTAAATTTGTCCATGTAGAGAGTGTCCAATATTATGTATTGATCAGACATTTATGCTGTGATGCAACCCCATTTAAGTGTACAAACTAGAACAAGAAAATGTAGAGACAACTTTCTCAAAGGGAGTTTTGGGATCTTTGAGAGAATACAGTGAATGATACTTCCTTTTCCACCCAAGTGCTAAATGAATGAAGACATAAGTAAAAGAATTATCAGTTACAGAGCCCAACAATCACCTTTATTATTAATAAAGCTGATGTTGGAGAATGTGACAAATGGCCTCACTAATACTGAATTTCCAAATTAGATGGACTTTATTTCACAAGCATAGGAACAGCCTCTCCACTGAGGAACATGGAAAACTTTGGGCATGAAGGCATAAAGGCTAACATGTGAAGTCAGAAGGCAACCTCACTCACCAAGAAGGGACGAGGAGGAGTGTGGGGTACACATGCCCTACTTGCCTCCTCAAATCCATCAGTCACATTTGTTATGTCAAGCTTCTAAATGAAATGTGTAAGGAGATGAACAGAGTCCATAAGCTAACAGGGTTGACCTTCCTTGGAAGGGAGTTGGAAATAAGCATTTCCCCCACTCATATCTCAGGTCTTTATTCTCTTTCTTCATTGGGTTCAACCCAATGAAGTGTACAAAACTTATGACTTTCCCCTTAGGAATGAGATCAGCAATGAAACAGGCCTGCTGTACATAATATCAACCAACATTTGGATACTTTCCTAGGGCCATGAGTGTGTTTCTCAGAAGCCTCTGAAATGGGTATGAACAGAAAAATAATTTAATTAACTTCTAAGTCACTCTGTGCACAAGGCCAAAAGCTTACTCTGTAGTCTAGTCCCCATCTCACCTTAAGTTATGCATAGCCACATTATCCAATAGAATCTATTCAAGATTCTGCAATGAAATCAAATGACATCATTAAATCACTCTAAAAATGAATTCCAATATTACAGAGTTGCCTCAAATTTGCAAACTACTCCTACTATGAAATTCTCAGGAAGAATTGAAAGTTCAAAAGTGAAGTCCATTTGCAAGTTAAAGTCCACAGGTAGTAAAATCCAAAGAAATTAAAGTCTTAGGATGTGAGATAAAGTTCAAATGAATTATACACAGATTTCTCCCTTTTCAGATTTTAATTCTGATCAGTCTCACCCAGATGTTTTCAGTGTCTTAGAGGAGTTGAATTGGAGCTCTTTTGAGGACCTGCAACCTAGACCATCTTTGGCTGCAATAAACCTCTGAAGTTGTATCAATTCAATGTCATGTCTCTCATGAAATTCCCTTTTACAGAGAGAGGTTAATAGGGAAAAAGAGATTACCACAGCAGTGACCCATGTGCATGAAATTTAGGAAACAAAACATCCTTCAGAACCTTAAACCATTATCTCAGACTAGATCATTCTCCCCAAACCTAACACCTGAAGTAACCATAGCCTGAGGCAGAAATTCAGTGGTTTCAACCTCAGGAAGTCAGGGAAAACAGTCTAGGCCAGTTGTCGATACCCATGACCCACAAACCTAAAGTGATTTTGGAAAAATATTTCAGAAAGTGGTTATGTTTCACAGATAAATTTATCATATCTGGAGAAAAACTAGCAGTTCTTTTGCTTTTTCAGAGAATGGCATTGGAGAAATTTCTTCCTTCTTACAAAGTTTAGCAATTTGTAATGGTAGCAGCTGTGGTAACTAGTTTTTATTTGAGATACCCTTCTCAAAGGGTTTCTCATCCAAAATTCTTAATTTTCCAAAATTCTTAATTTTCATTCCTTTTGACACCCCAGTACTGAATTAAGTGAAGCATGTGAGAAAGAAGTTTCAGCCCAGTGTCATATTGACTATTTCTGCATTGTTAAAGAGTTATATCCTGCTGAAGAACTGCTTACATTTTTAATTGGATTTGTTTGGTTTCTTGTTGTTAAGTTAACTGAGTCCTTTATATGTTTCGGATATTAACCTCTTATCCAATATATGGTTTACAAAATTTTTCTCCCATTCCATGAATGGCTGTTTTTTCATTTTGTTAGTTGTTTCTTTTGCTATGTAGAAGCTTTCTAGTTTGATGTAGTCCCATTTGTTGATTTTTGCCTTTGTTGTTTGTGCTTTTGGCGTCATGTCAAAAAATATCATTGCCAAGACCAATATTAATGAGCTATCCCCTATGTTTTCTTCTAGGAGTTTTATGGTATCAGGTTTTATGCTTAAGTCTTTGATCCATTTCAAGTTAATTTTTGTGAGAGATGTGAGATAGGGGTCCAAATTCATTGTTCTGTATGTGTTTCTCTAGTTTTCCCAGCACCAGTTTTTTTTTTTAAACGTTGAGCCTTCTTTTTATTTATTTATTTTTATTTTTTTTCATTTTTGGCTGTGTTGGGTCTTCGTTTCTGTGCAAGGGCTTTCTCTAGTTGTGGCAAGCGGAGGTCACTCTTCATCATGGTGTGCAGGCTTCTCACTGTCGTGGCCTCTCTTGTTGCGGAGCACAGGCTCCAGACGCGCAGGCTCAGTAGTTGTGGCTCATGGGCCCAGTTGCTCCGCGGCATGTGGGATCTTCCCAGACCAAGGCTCGAACCCGTGTCCCCTGCATTAGCAGGCAGATTCTCAACCACTGCACTACAAGGGAAGCCCCCAGCACCAGTTTTTGCCCTGGCCACAACAGTTGAAAGTCAAATGTAGGCTCTCTGCACGGCTCACTATAAGCCTCTAACAGATAATAAAAAGACTATAACATTCTATATACTATAAGGCAAGGTTCTAAACGTACTCCCCTGAACAAATTTTCCCCTCATCATTTCATTCCCCCAATGCTAACTGTTCTGCTTATTTCTCAAAATTCTAGCCCTTGTATCTATTCCCTAAACTGAGGTCAGCACACTTATTTGTGTAAAGGGCCAGATAGTAAATATTTTAGAGAAGTAGCAAGATCAAGGATATTGTATAGATACGTATATAACATTTAAAACATAATCATTTTATTTATTTATTTATGGCTGCTCTGGGTCTTCGTTGCTGCACGCAGGCTTTCCCTAGTTGCAACAAGCGGAGGCTACTCTTTGCTGCAGTGCGCAGGGTTCTCATTGCAGTGGCTTGTCTTCTTGTGGAGCATGGGCTCTAGGCATGCGGGCTTCAGTAGTCGTGGCACACATGCTCAGTAGTTATGGTGCATGGGCCCAGTTGCTCTGCGGCATGCGGGATCTTCCTGGACTGGGGCTCAAACCCGTGTCCCCTGCACTGGCAGGTGGATTCTTAACCACTGCACCACCAGGGAAGTCCCCAAAATATAATCATTTTAAAATGTAAAAGCCATTCTTAGCTGATAAGCTGTACACAAACAGGCAGTATATTGGGTTTGGGTTGCAAGATATAATTTTCTGTTGCCCGCCCTAAAACACACCATCCTCATTATCTAAAATTCTATTAGCATACATTTTTAAACCCAATTAGAGAGTATATTAATTATTTCTTTAAAATGTTTCTGGTTATCATTTGTTTTCCCAGTTTCTCATCATCTATTCTAATCACATTATTTCTTCTACATTAATTAAGTCGCAGATTTAAATTACAAATGAGACCTTTCAGTTTTAAGTTCCAGCTTCTTTTCTCTGATATACCTTTAACAAAAAGCACTTTTTGTAAGCGTTCTGACAATGTGGGTACTAAACACTCTATTAGAAAACTTGCAGAAGTAATTAGTAAGTGCTCTGGCCCTAAGTCATAGGAAATTTATAATATATAGAAAATACCTTAATCTAAATAACAGGACCTTTTTAATAGTGAAGTAACAAAATTGAGATAAGTGTATAATAATTTTTTTAATGTAAGAAAAGACTTCAATATTCAAATTTTGTTTCCTCAGTCTGAAACACCAAGCCCTCTGCCATAATTACTACCATCCAAGAGCTCCAAGTTCTTTCTAAAGACTACAATTTCACATTATGACCTTTCTTTTCTTCATAGTGAGCTCTCAGATATATTATCTTGAATGCAATTTTTGTAAACATTTAGTGTATAAAATTTAGGACAGATTTTTTTTTTACTGTGTTAAAGAGCCTGATTCTATTATATTTGATGTTTGATTGCTTATAGTTTTCAAGCCTCACTCTTCTCTACTCCCCTTTTGTGACACATTTGGTCATGCTGATTAAAAAAAGAAAAAAAACCTGGAGGTCCTTGGTTGGGCACAGATGGGGAAGTTCAAACCATGCAAACTTGCTCCCCTTCCAGTCCCCCGCAGACCACAATAAAATCCCAGCCAAAGACTTCAGTTTGTTCTTCACTTAAGCTATTTGGCTCCAAGTTGGGTGTCTGCTCTGCTCTCCCCTGAAAGCCTCATGTGCAAATAATAAATCTTTTAATATTCATGATGCATGTATTACATCATCAATCACAATGTCTGAACCACCTTTGGGTGTGTGTGTGAGGAGTGAGGGTGGTTGAACCTGCCATCCATGTGCCAACAGCAGTTATGTATCTGTCTATGATAATTCTGTCAGCCCACTCAGGGCCACCTTGTTAACAGATGTGTCCATTCATTCTCTTTCTAAGTTAGAATTTGGCATTTTCTTCTGTATTCAAACCTACATATATATCTGGTTCAAACTGAAACCTCAACTTTCTTTGGCCAATGAAAAGTGATCTTTTTCATTTGAAATGAGGTTATATGTTCTCCAGAGACATATACTGTTCCACTGCTCCCAAAATTCCCGAAAGAATCCCTGTACCAACTAATTTGCACCATTATCTCTGTGCCTTTGTTTAGACACATGGTTCTTAATTTCTATCCAGAGTCTAAATTCCACATAAGTTACCTATTTTTATAATTATCATATATATATATATATATATATATATATATATATATATATAGAGAGAGAGAGAGAGAGAGAGAGTCATTCTGACATAGGTTGCTCCATGATCCCATCACACTCCCATTGCAATAGGGAGTTTTTCATCACATGTTCACCATCTCATTTAACTCTATATATAGTGTTGGAACATTGATCTCTAATACTCTTGTAATTGGTAACTAGAGGGGTCATTATTTACAATTAATGTGCAGGCAGTCCTAATCATTCCATAGTCCCAGTCTCCATTGTTTCCCCTTCACAAATGGGTTTGTTAGGAAGCATACAGAGAGCAACTTAATTTTCTCTCATTCTCTATTAAACTCATTCCATTAAAGAATCCTTTCCATTCCTCTGAATGAAATTGCAGTAAATCTCCTAGCTTTTTCTGTCACTCTTGATCTTGGAGAGACAACAGTGAGCAGTGGCTTGAATTGAGATCTTAGTTCTCTGCCCAGGAATTGAACCTGGGTAGCCTGGATGAAAACCAGGAATCCTAGTAACTAGACCAGCAAGGGCTAGAGGCTAGAATCAAATTTTTCCCTGGCTCTTGCCTCTGTTTGAAAGCAAGAATGTTTCAAGAAGACATAAACTGTAAAAACAGGTGCAAAATTTATTATTAGAGACACAGCACAACAAATGGGAGAGCACACAGAGAAACAGTTTGTTTATTTAAGACAAAAGCAAGGCAGAGATACACACAGCAGAGAGAAAGTATGTGGGCATCCTCCCTAATGAGGAGGAGCCCAGTAAAGAGGTGGTTAAATCATTTATATAGGACAGTTCTTCCAGGTCTTTTTTACCTTTGGCCAATTATCTTGTTTCTCTTTCCACACCTGACCTGCCATAGGACCCTCTGCAACATGTGTGCACAACTTTTTCCAAGATGGATTCCAGCCCAGATGCCTGGGGCAGGGCGGGGGCTTGACATCACCAATTATGATCTGGCACACCCCCTTTTTGACCCCCAAGGAGCCTTTCTGCACATGTGTAGTGTCTCCCTTGCCCCAAGGATGGGAAATATGTGACTTCTTAATCTTTTAAACAGGGTTTAGCTCCTCTCTGTTCCTGCCATAACTGTTATCTTAAAATGCCCAAAGTCCAGCTATTTACCCTCTTCTTGTTTGTTTCTATTTCAAAGTGCAAACAGGAGGCTGGTCATAAATATCTAGCCTGGAGCTCGCTTGACTCCTACCTCAGGAAATGTAAACAGGAGGCTAGTTGTAAATGTCCGGCCTGGAGCCCATCTTTCTCCTGCTTCACTCACATAATAAGTAATACAGTTCTTGCCAATTATTATATTACTCCAAACTCAATCACCTGCTCCAGCCTACTTCAGTCTCAGAAGCCTGAAGTAAGGAACCCTGCTCTTGAGGTTTCCTCAGACCCATTAAGTTCCCAAAATATTAGTAGTTTCTTCCATTATTCACTTAAGACTCTCTTTGCTTCCTCTCTTTCAATGACTTCTTTCCCTGCTGGAGTCATTTCACTATCTAGATGGCTCTCTTACATGAAGCCCCTTTAAATAGGATCCCACACTTCTGCTGGGTCCACATTTCATACCCAGGAGATAGATCTCTTTCCCTCACCATGAATTTCAGCTCATATCCAATGCAGCCCTTTTTCTCTGCCAATCTGTGAACATTTCTACGGATATCTCCTGGCAAAAGCCTGTATTCCACATCACACTCTCTTTGTGCTTCACTAGGCGAAGACAATAACCTCTTCAGCCTCTCTTAAGTAACGTATATGTGGCTGATAGATGAAGTTTGGTGTCACGTTCACTCAGAAAGTATTGTATATGTGATCTAGATTCTTTCTTCCCTTCATCACTTATAGTTATGTCTCTTTGGCTTTGGAGGTTTATAAGTAATCTCCGAGACAGCAGGAAAATTTGCATTTTATCATGTAACATTGTGTTACTTTTGATAAAATAGAGTTAGAACAACTATTTAGAGGGCAGGGTATTATGGAGGGAACTCATGAATAAAATAGACATTTAAAAAACTCTGTGCTAGAAAATAATGAAGGATGACAAGGTCTGCCTTCCTAACCCCAAATGAAAATGGGCCTATCGGAAAATCTTCCCTGGAGTGGTTTAGGACTCAAATCACAGGCTTTCTATAAAGCATAGTGGTTAAGATCTTGGTTCTGGAGTAAAATGGACTGGATCTGAATCCCCATTCTGTCATTTATTTCATGTGTGATTTTGGAAATTGTTTTATCTTTTAATATGCATTTTAATTAACTGAAAACTCACAAGATTCCTGGAAATAATTTTTCTAGTTATTCATAAAGTTTAATGGTTGTGGGTTAAAAATAGATGGATATTTTATATCTTATATTTTAGCTTCAGATTCCTTAAGGTCAAATCTTCTTGTAATTTAAAATGAACTAGTTCTCTATGTAATGTGAAAATTTAAAGTTAGAGAACTTATAAGTTTTATTTATAATGAGAGATTGATAAACTAATTTTTCATCTCATCTATATGGTCTTTGGTTCTCTCATTTATTAGTCTAAGAACAAAGGAAAGAAAATCTTATTCTAAAAACAATAGAGACTCTTGTAAATAATGCTTCTATAAACATGGGTGTACAGACGTCTCTTTGACATAGTGTTTTCATTTTCTTTGGCTATTTCCCAGAAGTGGAACTGCTGGATGATATGGTACCTCTATTTTCCATTTTTTGAGGAACCTCAATACTATTTTCCATAGTAACTATACCAGTTTACAACCCCACCAACAGTGCTCAAGAGTTCCCTTTTCACCACATCCTCGCCAACATTCGTTAGTTCTTGTCTTTTTGATGATAGCCATTCTAACAAATGTGTGATGACATCTCATTGTGGTTTTGATTTGCATTTCCCTGATGATTAGTGATGAATAACACCTTTTCATGTACCTATTGACCATCTGTATGCCTTCTTTAGAAAAAAAAGTCTATTAAGATTTTCTGCCCATCTTTTAATTGGATTGTTTAAGTTTTTTCATTGAGTTGTATGAGTTCTTTATAAATTTTGGTTACTAACTCCTTATCAGATATATGGTTTGTAAATATTTTCCCCATTCTGTAGGTAGTCCTTTTATTTTGTTGATCATTTCATTCATGGTGCAGAAGATTTTTAGTTTGATGCAGTCCCATTTGTTCATTTTTTATTTTGTTGCTTGTGCTTTAGGTGTCATATCCAAAAAAATCATTGCCAAGACCCATGTCAGGGAGCTGTTGTCCTATTTTCTTCTAAGAGTTTTATGATATCTAGTCTTACATTTAAGTCTTTAATCCATTTCAAGTTAATTTTTGTGAATAATGTAATAAAGGGGTCTAGTTTTATTCTTTTACTTGTGAATATCCAATTTTCCCAGCACCATTTATTGAAGAGACTATTTTTTTCTCCTTTGATTGCTCTTGGTTCCTTTGTTGTGAATTAATTGTCCATATATGAAATTTATCCTTGACTTTACCTGAAGTAATCACTTTAGGTAAGACATTCAGGTCAGTCTCATTGGTCCATATTGTTATGGATGATATAATTGCCCTAGACTTCTTCGTTGCAGGTCAAAGTAGAGTCTGTATAATTACAAACATGTCCTACTGCACTTGGATTAATACCTCGTACCAGTAGGAAAAGTTAATACATAAACTTCAAGTAAAAGCCACATGATTTTCTAAGGTCAGCTCTCTGGTTTATGCAATTTGTTCAGTAGATTATGTCTAGAACACTGAAAATATAGATGAGGTAAGTATGGCAAGCTTCAGGGTCTGCCTGATCTTACTGACTGCAGAGCTGTTGATAGTAACAATAATTAAATGTCTTACGAGGAATATTGAATGTATTTGGTCAAATTAATCAAAGAAGCCAACATAGTGGCATATTCATAGGAAAATTCTTCACAAGTCAAAATGATATAAAAAAGAGTAGTAGATGTTTTAAGGAAATATTCTCCATGGATCTTCCACATCAGTGTACACTTTGCAAGAGAGACTGTCATTTTTTCTACGCTACCTTTTCACAGCCTTGGAAGATAAAGATAACATTGCCATGCAGAACAAAGTGCAGGTTCCTAACAACCTTGGAAGATGGACACAATGTCTCCTTCCAGAGCAAAGCACAAGCATATTTACTGTCCAGTACAGTACAAATAAAGTCCCTTTCAGAAGCAAAAGTCAGATAGGCCAGCTACACATGATAAACGGTTTGAGTTTCCTAAACTCTCCTATAATGCAACCATGTATGCAGGCATCCATCTAGGTTTATTCAAATTATGAGTCTTAGGGGCAAGTAGAATTCACACAGATATGCTGATGCTAATGCTAATTGCTCTTCCATAAGTAATAAAGTCATTTATTTCTGACCCATGAGTCTCACATCTTCTGCCTGCAGCCTTGAAACTGTAGGCTGTTACCAAATAGAATAGTCTTAGGCCCTTCATGGTTGACAATGACATCTCCAGCTTAAAACATTTCAATGATTTCCTATGGCTCTTAAAATTTAACTTAAATAGTTTATCTTGTCCTATCAGGCCCATATCATCTGACTCCTCTCTACTTCACAAAATGTCATTTATATTGTGCTCCACAACTTTCCCTACCCCTTTCCCTTTTCCTTTTACTGACTCAATAGATTTTCCAGAATGTCACCATTTACTATTATATATACATGTGTGTGTGTATGTGTATGTGTGTGTATATATATATATATATATACACACACACACATATTAAGTTTCTGCCTTTATTATCACCGACCTACACTTTTTCAATAGTTTCTTCTTGTCTCCCTGTCTCTCATATTGCTTCCTTTAAATCCATCCTCCACACAACAACTTGTTTGAGCTCCCTGTGACTCATATAACCACTACCACCATCCACCATTTCCATTACAACCCTTCAATGGCTCACCACAAGCCTGGATAAATACAATTTTCTTAGCATGACCAAAAAATGATCTCTAACCTGATCATGCCTTCCAGGACAGTCACAACTCTGGGTTTCCTTGTCCCAAACATTATGAATCACTAATACTCCACTTCCTATGAAAGGTGACGTCTCCATACATTGGCTCATACACTCAGTTCCCTTCTTTCTCTCCCTGTGTACTCTGGCCCTCATCTGCCTAGCCAGCCTCATCTCATACTCCTCTTTACCCTCCATCAACACGTTTCTGCCACAGTGATTTTTGTGGAGTCTCTAGGCCACAGAACATTTAGCCACACTACTATCTCTGTTCTAAGACTTTTCTCACCTACCCCATCTTTTATTCTGAGGATCCAACTTCTATATTAATCTCACTTTTTCAAAGTCATCTGACCTACTATTTTAAATTTGGAAGGTCTGTTGCCTTCTTATAATAACCTTTTTTTTTTTTCTATCAGATTATATATCTTAAGCTCCCCCCCACATTTTTTTGCTTGGTTCAGACAGCTGGTTTTTGTTGACAAACATGACTGTGGCATTTCAGTCGTGGGTATCAAGCACATTAATACTCTCATTACTCAACATTGTCTATAATATCAAAAAGTTCTTTTGCCAAGAGGGATGAGACAAAAAGCCAGACAGAAATTTGACTTTGGTTTCCAGACATGTTAAAGGAGGATAAACACGCATACTATAGAGGCCTTTGTTTATAAGGCAATTTCTTCTGTATAAAATTAATAAACTAAGGGAGGATTCCTGAAGAATTGGGAAGAAGATATGGTGGGTGAAATAGTTTGACCCCAAATTCAGTGTGAACACAGTTTCATTCTTGCTTATTTTTTCTTTGGGACTTTTTTTTAACTCCCAGGTAGATAATTTTATCCTCATTTGCCTTAGAGACACTCAAGATATTACAAAACCAGAGCTGTAATTTTTGCCTCTTTTGTGTTTGTTTTTTATGCACTCCTACTAACTCTAGTAACTTCTACAAGTTCTATTAAGGAAAGTGCAATGCCTGTGATATTTACCACCAAATGCCCAGTACCTAAAGAGATGTCTGGCACAAAGAAGGCTCTCAATAAAGATTGAATAGCTAAATGAATAAATATCTGAACAATGAGATGGTACTATTTTTAGTCCCATGTGGAAGGCCTATCCAATATCCATTCTGTACTCTATCTTACAAATAGAATTCTAATTGTACTGGAGGCATCAATACAATTTCCCTGTTTTAGCCTTTTCCTTTTCTTTTTCCCCTTCATCTTGCCTAGGATATTGCACTTAAGGATGTTGGTAGATAGATGTTGGTTGATGTTATTGTTGAGCTACCATGCCTTCCAAACATCCTGAGTGAACTAAGGCAAAGTCACACAGTTTTGAACTATAGAGCCCAAGGGAACATTAGAATCCAGTCATACCTGCCTTTTATAAATGAGTAAAAAGGTGCAGAGAGATTACTTACTGAACATCTTATTGGTAGTAAAGAGTAGATGTAGGATTATAACTCAGCTTCCTCACTTTCAGGCCAGTGTTTGGTTATAACTTCTCTTACAGTCTATGGTTGTTGCTGTTGTTTTTTCTCAAGTAGAAGTATTGAAATTTCTGCATAGCATTTTCCAGAAAGATGACATATAGAAGGGAACCATCTTGTCAGTAAAGGGACCAAGACATAGAGGGAGAGGCCGACTTAATAAGATGAAAAGAAGTGGAGACAAAAGTAAAAATTATGGTGTCTTAAGAAGAGGCAGACTTTTTTTTCCCCAGAAATCAATAGAAGATATTCAGGTCTGATTTAATGGAAATTTTTCTTTGGAAGAAAGGGAGTAAGCAATATTTACGTGGTTGTATTGGTTTTAAAATTCTCTAATATATTTATAGACTGAAAATGAACTGTTCCTAATACAAAATACCAGTTTCTAAGCACATAACACCATTCCAATGATGTAATAGTGCTGGTAGATTTCCACCATAAAATATTGCAATTTTAATCATATGAGAAATGTTGATAATTTTCCCTGAAAAAAATTTCTAATATACCAGGCTTTGACATTGAATGTGAAATTACATTAGTGTCTTATAGCCCATCAGAGAGAATAAGAACACAAACCAGGTATAACAGTGTGGTTGGACTCAGAAAAAAGAGAGAAAATATCTCCTATTATGTAGAAAAACAGAATGCCTCCACATAAGTGAAGCTCACAGTGATCTTACAATTGTATGGGATAATGGAGAAAGCTACGTTGGGTGTTATGTTTATGATGTAATCTAGAACACCCAGAAATCAAGCACATAAACACCAAAAAAAAACCCACACATGTGATCATGTCATGGCCTACAATAGTGTCTTATATGGTGCCTTTTTAATAAATATTATTGAAAAAAAGTTCTTACCCAATCAAGAATTTATAGGAAAAGAACATGTAGTTCCTCCATTAAGAATGAACATACCACATTCAGCTCATTTTTAAAATTCTAAGTAACCTCTATGTGAGTCCCGGTAATATTATATTAGTCAGGGTTTAGCTAGGAAATCAAATCAGGATTTGTAGGAAGCTACTACCACCACTGCCGAAAACTGCATTTATATGACCACTGTTGACTTGCAGCCAGGTGAACAAAACAGGAGCCAGTTTTTATCTTCTGCTGCAGGGTTCCACTCCAAAGGAGCCTACCCTGGTCAACACCTCCACAGCTATGGAAACCCAAAAAATGTTTTAGCTCCTTTTCACCTTCCAGTCTCAGACAGGATGCTCCATTGGCAGAACCTAAATCTGAGCCCTGCTAGCAATGGAATTTTTATTCTAGCAACTGTATAGGTTATTTATCTATCTGAACAGCACAAGTTTTTAAGTATGTAATAAGGGAGGAAAATAGAGTCCTAAAACTGTTATCATAAAAAACTCATTCCCTATTGGAAAAAGAGATCATTACAAAAACTTTAACTTGTACATATATATGCACACATACTTTATAATATTTCATATCTATATATTAAAAATGATATATAGTATATTAATATATATTGCATATTATGTCAAGCATTTTTCTAAATCCTTTAAATATTTTAACTAATTTAATCCTCACAAATCCGTATGTGATAAGCACTGTAATTTTTATCATTTACAGATGAAGAAAATGAAGCATAAAGAGATTAAATAGAATTTGCCCCATGTTTCAATTATATCTCAATAAAACTGGGAAAAAATTGCCCAAGTTCATATGGTTAGTAATTAGCAAAACTGGGATTTGGACCCACGTAGCTTGGCTCAAGTCCATGTCCTTAACATGCTATGTTGCCTCTACTACCCAGTACAAGGACAGGAGGAGTAAGATGTGATGGCAGCAGATGGGGGGGAGGGGCACTAATCTAACCTAAAGAGCTTCAGGGGAGGCCTTCAGGAGAAAGTGATATTCTAGCAGAGACCTTGAAGTTAGCTAGGTAAAGCAAAGGGAGAGGCATGTCCTGGAAGAGATAGTATCTTCTGAGGCCATAGAAGGCCTGTCTGTACATACAAAATTAAGCAAAAACCAGTGTGGCAGGAGTGAAGAGAGTGCAGACGGAAGTGGCAAAAAATGAGCCTAGAAAGGAACCTGGGCTTGCATTCACAAGCCAGGCATTACTTTAGGCACTTAACATATGCCTAACTCTAACTCAAGAGCGTCTGAGGAGCTAGAGACTGCAGTTAAAAGGTGAATATTCTGACACACACTATCCCCAAACAACTACTACTACTCCAATGTAAGCTTCAGCAGTATGCAGACCAGGTTGCATACAGACTAGTAGGCTACTAAACATTTTTCAGATGATACTCCATATCTTACCATTAGAGATTGATTCCTCAGTATTAACACTATCACTTTTTTTCAATGTTATTGAGGTAAACTTAATATACAAAAAATTGCACACATTTAATGTATACATTTTGATGAGTTTGGACATATGCATACATCTGTGATGCCATCACCACAAGATAATAAACATGTCCATCACTTCCAAAAGATTTGTGTCTCTTTGTTGTCAATGTGGGTGTGTTTTGGGGGAAGGTGGGGGTAAGAATATTTAGCATAAGATTTATCCTCCTAACAAGTTTTTAAGAGCACCAGGTTGTTAACTGTTGGCACTATGTTGTACAGCAGATCTCTAGAACTTATTCATTTTGTATGACTATAAGTTTATACCCATTGAACAATTCAAATAGATTTGAAAATGTTAAATCACTAAGTTGTTAGTTCTTCATTATTTTTGGTGAATTAAAAGACATTGTGTTCTTTTTTTTTTTTTTTGACATTGTTTACTTTTGTTGACAACTAGCTATCATCACAGGAATGAAAAAATATAAATGCTGATGGGAAGAAATGGACAATTTTGAGCCTAAAGAAATGCTTGTTGGTGACATGAAGGCACTGGGTGCCCAAGGAGTGGACTGGTGTCCAGGAAGAAGCCTCAGAAAGGGAACTGGAGAAAAGGCTGTAAAAGAACTTAATTTGTAACTATATCAATAGCAATTTCTCAGTTCATTTTCTAAAGCATAACTTTTTTTAACAGATACAAATAAATGGTTCCTTGCTGTTCCTTTGTTTTTTTCTATTCCACAGATCTTTACCAAGGAACTATTGTGTGCTGAAAACAGTGCAAAGCCCTAATGATAAAAAATAAATGACAGCCTCTGACCTCAAGGAGAGAAAGGATTACAATAAGTGTTAAGATTCATAAGCAAGAGGCTAGGAGAGCTCATGCCCAACCCAACCAAAGGAGAAAGGGATCAGGGAGGCCTGCCCTGAGTTTGGAAAGCAGAAAAATTATTGGGGCAGTGGGAAGGAGATAAAATTAAAGACATAATCCTCATCCCTGAGAAGTTCATAGCCTAAAGAGGGTGCCAAGAGTGAAATCAGAAGTTTGGATGCATTGGTAATATAATAGGTAGGTACACTTGCTATCAAAGGTACACGAATATGAGCAGATGAGTGATGGATTGAGATGATTGCAGAGATGGAAGCAAATGGTAAACAGGCCTTTGTCAAAGCAACAAAGAGAAATGTGGAGAGCACAGACTTAGTTCTGAGCTACAGCACATCTGGGGGACAAAGAAGACAAAATGCTTGACTGGTGACATCTCAAAACTGATATCAGGATGAATCCCATTAGTTGAAAAAATAATCTCAAATCTGCTTGCTAATTATGATTTTCAACAAAATACTTGTCAGGAAGTAATTTTACTAAAAATCTTATAGAACTAACTAAAGATTGACTGAGAGAATTAAAAAAAAACACTTGCTTCCTTCTATTAATGCTCTTAGGTCACAACTAATGAAATTAGAGGAATATTATATAATAAAGATATTCTTAACCATTCTGAACTTGCATTCTGCAACATAATTCTCAAAATGTTGATTTAATGTTTTGATTTTGACCAATTCCCTTCACACAGTTAATGAATTTATATTTGTCTAGTCCAGAAAACCAAACTTTTCTGCTCTTCCTTGCGCAAAAGATTTATGTTATTCAATCTAATCTGTTGACTACAAACCCTGTAATTAATTGTAAAAGGCCTTTTGTTGGGTATTCATTGACAGAAACTGAGAAAAAATCCAGAGAGACAAATGTAGGCAGCATTGTTCCTGTGGCAGTTTCTGCTTACTTACTATAAAGTTTATTTCTGCATGGTTTCCCTGTTTTGCTCACGTAAAGGCTGTATGTTTGTTTTGTATTGTTTTGGCTTTGGTTTTTTGCTAAAGGTCAGCAGAAATGGATATTTTTATTAGCAAGTGTTCAGCACCATGTGGCATAAACAACTAAGATGTATAATTTCATGAATTTGATTATGACAATAGAAAGAAATTGGAAGAAGGGGATCAATGGTGAGCAGTCAGTTCAGGCATTGGGAAACTTTCCAATGACAGGGAAGCCAAATGTGAAAGAACAGAGTTACAAGAAAGAGTGTAACCCAGCAAACCCTGGGTACCCACACCACCAAGTACAAAGGCCCCTCCATGTCCCCTGCTTGTAGAAAAGCTGAAGTCTCACATGCCTCCCTGAGTCACAAAAGGGCAGGTACAAGCAGTTAATGATTAAGACAATAGAGTCACAGACTCAGTGTCTGATGCACATTCCTGAGCTGTTTTACAAATACAATAAGTGCCACCAGAGGGAAAAAGTTTACTGCATGATGACCAGACTGTAGCCATGACATAGCTGTTTGATCTTGAGCAGTATTAAATCTATGGCTAGCACACTTCCAATAACTGGCCTTAAGAGAATGGGATTAACACTATTGCTCATAATTATCTATATCTTTGTAGGCATCAAAATAATTGTAGTTTATTCTGATTGTATATATAAACAGGCAACTAAAACTGTCAGCAAAGAGATACTTCAAACCCATGTTGATATGTTACACTCTAAGACTTTGATACCCTTTCTCAGCATGAAGCAGTTGCAGAAGACAGACTTTCATCCCTAATCACATAGAAATGGAATGAAATCTGACAGGGGGAGATTTATAAGCAACTCTTTGTGGGAAACTGCCATCAGCAGGAAACTTCTTTGCCTTGTCACTTTAGCAAAGCTATATTGTAACTAACATTAAACTGGACACTCCCATGCCCTGTTCAACTGTGGCCCAATCACACCTTTCAAATCTTTTGATCACACAATACTTTGCCTAACCTGTTCGTTCTTTCCGTAGATCAAAGAAGTAGAAATGAAGAATAAGTAATTAATAGATGACCAGACTTCTTCCCTAGCTTCCCCTTCAGTAATCTCCCAAATAAACTGTGTGAACAAAATAGTATTTAAAGAAAGATCACAGGAAGTCAACAAGCCTGCACACAGCAGGGGATGGTGACGACAATGATCGTCCGTCTCAGTGTTTGACTGAGATTACTTCCCTTTTCCCTTAATAAATTTCATGGCCAGGCAGACGCTTGGGAGTTGGTATTTTGGGGACAGTGAGTCCACCATCTCCCGAGATTGCCGGCATTCTGACTAAAAGCAACTTTCCTTTCTACAACAACTGCCTCTCTGATATTGATTTTCATGTGGCGAGCAGCCGAACTTGAGTTCAGTAACAAAAGAAGAAATGTAAAACAATCTGGGCTGAGCACTGAGGGCTTCTTAGAAGTCCTTGCCTTCGACCTTACACCTTTATTTCTGATTAATAATGGAAAATCTCCATTGATACTTCTAGGTGGAAACATGAATCCATGTCCATTCTGCTCCCCGAAAACCTGCTCCCTCGACTGCCTTCCTAGTCAAGGGAATGGATTCACCCTTCCCTCAGAGCTACACTGCCTGCTTAGAAACTATGGAGACCTCACTAACAATTCCTTCAAGAGATTACCAAGCCTTAGTATGCTTGGTAATAGGGCCTCTTTTTCTGTCCTATATTACTCCCCGTTCTATTCCCAAAACCAGTACTTGAATTCAAGCCTTTAGTCTCTCTTACCAAACTTTTAACCAATCTGTCAGATTCTGAACTTTCTCATGCTAATCCATTCTACAGATTTTTAACATAATATTTTTCACAAATCACTACATCTATCATGTCACTCTCCTGTTCAAAACCTTTAGCTGTTCTCCTCTTTATTAACTTGCTAAATGCCAACTTCTCTGCTTGTATGTAAAGCCTTCCACAACATGGCTCAGACTAACTCTTCTAGGCTTTATTCTTTTATGTACTCATTGGCTCATCCAAATGAAATAACTCAAACCATTCCCTCTTGCTAAAATGTTCCTTCTGCTCTTCTCTCTCAAAATCTTCCCCTGAGTCAAGGTCCATGAAGTCTGACATCCCTGCAGCTTTTTCCCTCCTCTGAGCAGTGGTAGCACTTTGTACTAACATCTCTCATGACATTTATCCCATTCTATCTTATTTTTAATTTATTTTTGTGTCTGTCACTTTTCCTACAGGGTTTTATTAGATGAAACAGTGAGGATATGATTAGGAATGTGGGTTTAAATCTTCTGCTTCTTAATCCATATGTGACCTAAGGCAATTATTGGGCTTCTTTAAGACTTAGTTCTCCTATCTGTAAAATGGAGGTGATAACAGTGTTTGCCTCATACAATTACTGCGAAGATTAAATAAATTAATACATGTGGAATACATGGAAGAGTGCCTGGTACATAATAAGAACTCAAAAGTCCCTAATTATTTTCAGTATTTTTTATCTTTATAACTCTCACAACATGAAGATTGTAGCCTTGTATGCAATAGATGTTAAATAGACATTGTAGGAGGAATGGGAGAGATGGCGTCATTAAACTAATAAAACAGGAAGGAAGGAAAGAATGAAGGAAGGAAGGAAGGAATGAAGGAAGGAAGGAAGGAAGGAAGGAAAAAAGATTAACATGAAGAAAACAGAAGTATGTTCAAAGTTTTGTTAATGCTAAATTTGGACAGATACATTTCTATTGCAAAAAGAGGATTCCAGCCAGTCCAGATTCATTGTGCCCAATTCCTGGAGTATTTTTTTTAATATAATGAAAAGAAGCAGTATTTTACCTTGGTATAATGCATTACTTACACTAAGGACATTCACATACATTATTTCATATGTAGGACAGAAAGTGCTTAAGTACAAACTAAGGAGAGAGCCATGTACTGGCATTTCTCTGGGACTCTTCACTACTTCACTGGGAAAGTACACTGAAAATACACACACACACACACACACACACACACACACACATACACACACACACACAGATGCTCAAAGAATCACAGGCACAATCTAGCTCTCCAACCCCAGAAATCTCCTACCTACTTCATCATAATGTTTTGAGCTTATGCTAGTCAATGATGGTTCACAGCTCTGCAAATGAAAACAACATGGTAATATGTCCTGAATAGATATATTCTTCTTATCCAAAAGCCCTTGGACAACTTAAGTTTCATACAAATAAACAAGTGACATTCTCAAACACAGCTTTCACAATGTGTAGGTGTATCAGCATGTAAAAATCTGCTTCAAATCAGTATTTAAAATGGCAAGAGTAAATGAGAATTATTGGGACTATTAGGGTCAACTAACAATTTGGAAAGTTAACATTATGTATGCAGAAGATATCGGACATTGTTGTTGTCAAAGAGAACATTCATACCACCAGAAAACTTTGAAAGATGAAGGAACCAAAACAATGGTGGGGAGGGGAATTTTGTAAATTTTGACAAAAGGTTTTTAATGAAATTTTGAGACCAAAGGAATAACTCTAGAGTAAAATCATTTATCTCTTTAGAAATTTTCTGTATAATGTGATTATCTTAAATGGAGAGTCAATGCAATACTTGAGCTATGGATTTTCACCCAGTGTATATCTAATCAGGCTATTTCTCTCTACTACATGAATGTTTAGAGAGATGCAACAGACACAATATACCCCAAACTAAACTAAACATTCAAACTCTTCCTCACCCCCCAAACCTGCTGTGGTCCACCTTCTTCCTGAAATGCCTCCTTCAGTTGTGCTTGTCCCAATGACCCTTCCCCCCATCATGCATCTAGAAATCGCTTCTGTCTCAAGGCTTTGATCAAGACACAAGACTTCCCTCACTACCCCCAAGTACATTAACTCCTTTCCCTGCAAACCTATAGCACTTTTCAAGAAATTAAATAGCCCACCAAATTTTATGACAATTTTTTCTGTCTGCCTTACCAACATGTGGCAGAGGTTTCATTAAGGTTTCATTGTCCCCCTCACTGCCACTTCCCAGCAGATACCCATCACCGTGGCCACCTTCTTGGTCTATATAAATCCCAACCTTCAATTTCAGTTCCGAATGTATGTCTTCCAGGAAGTCTTCTCTGAACCCCTGACCTGACTCAGATGCCACTCCTCAGTGCTACACATCCCTATCATAGCATTATTACATTGTACTGAAATGATTGATTTGTTTATAATCATTAGGTTATACTCACATTGTTCCATGTCCAGGACTGGATCACATTCCTCTTTATATCTGTAGTATCTAGCTTAGTGTTCAGTATGTTGAGTAAACACCTACATTCATGCCTTATTTCTCTGTCATAACTAATTCATTCTACTATCTTTCTTTTGGGAGAGGCATGGTAGATAGGGAAAAGAGTCTTTCTGTAAGGTTATTCCCTTTGTAATAATTGCCTTTTGTTAATCACCTTTATTGCTTTTGTACATGATAATAATAGAATTTTCCCAGAAACAGGGTGGCAGAGGATGATTTGAGCTCACCCGCTCTCACAAAAACACCAAAATCACAACTAACGGCTGAAAAACCATCAATAAAAAAAGCTCAAGCCTAGCAAAAAAGATATTCTACACCCAAAGACAAAGAGAAGTCATGATGAGATGGTAAGGGGGACCCTTTCATGATACTATTGAATCCTATGCCTGCCAAGTGGGTGACCCACAAACTAGAAAATAATTATATCACAGAGGTTCTCCCACAAGAATGAAAGTTCTGAGCCTCAGGTAAGACTCCTGAGACTGTGGATCTAGTGTCAGGAGGAGGAGACCCCAGAGCATTTGGCTTTGAAGGCCAGCAAAGCTTGAGTGCAGGAGATCCACAAGACTGGGGGAAACAGAGACTCCACTCTTGGAGGGCACATACAAGGTTTCACATGCACTGGGACCCAGAGCAAAGCAGTGACTCCATAGGAGACTGTGCCAGACCTATCTGTGGGTCTTGGAGGTTCTCCGCGGGAGGCAGGAGTCAGCTGTGGCTGACTGTGGGGGCAAGGACACTGGTGGTGAAGACCCCAGGAAATATCCATTGGTGTGAGCTCTGAGGTCACCATATTGGCACCAAGATGTGGCTCCACCAAACAGCCTGCAGGCTCCAGTGCTGGAATGTCTCCAGCCAAACAACCAACAGGGTGGGAACACAGCCCCATGCATCAGCAAATGGCTGCCTAAACTCATTCTGTGGTGTCACCACAATCACCTACAAACACACCCCTTGACATGGCGCTGCCCAACAGACACACAAGACCCATATCCACCCACTAGTGGGCAGGCACCAGTCCCGCCACCAGGAATCCTGCACAAGCCCGTGGAACAACCTCACTCACCAGAGAGCAGACAAAAGGAGAAAGAACTACAATTCTGCAACCTGAGAAATGAAGACCACAAACACAAAAAGTTAGACAAAATGAGATGGCAGAGAAATATGTTCCAGATGAAGGACCAAAATAAAACCCCAGAAGAACAACCAAGTAAAGTGGAGATAGGCAATCTACTAAAAAAATTCAGAGTAATGATAGTAAGGATGATCCAAGATATAGGAAAAAGAATGGAGGCAAAGACCAAGAGGATACAAGAAATGTTTTAAAAAGAGCTAGAATATTTAAAGGACAAACAGAGATGAACAATACATTAACTGAAATGAAAAATATACAAGAAGGAATCAGTGGCAGGATAAATGAAGCAGAAAAAAGAATAAGTGAGCTGGAAGACAGTTTGGTGGAAATCACTGCTAAGGAATAGAATAAAAAAGATGAAAAGAAATGAAGGCAGTCTAAGAGACACCTGGGTCAACAGTAAATGCACCAACATTCACATTATAGAGGCTCCGGAAGGAGAAGAGAAAGAGAAAGGGCCTGAGAAAATATGTAAAGAGAAAACAGCCAAAAACTTCCCTAACATGGGAAAGGAAACACACACTCAAGTCCAGAAAACGTAGAGAGTCCCATACAGGATAAACCCAAGGAAGAACACACTGAGATGCATATTAATCAAATTGGCAAAAATTAAAGACAAATAGAAAATATTAAAAGTAACAAGGGAAAAGCAACAAATAACATACAAGGGAATCCCCATAACATTATCACCTGATTCTTCAGCAGAAGCTCTGCAGGCCAGAAGGGAGTGTCACGATTTATTTAAACTGATGAAAGGGAAAAACTACAACCAAAAAAACTCTACCCAGCAAGGCTCTCATTCAGATTTTATGGAGAAAACAAAAGCTTTACAGACAAGCAAAAGCTAAGAGAATTCAGCACCACCAAACCAGCTTTACAACAAAAGCTAAAGCAACTTCCATAGGCAGAAGAGTAAAGTCCACAAGTAGAAACAAGAAAATTATGACTGGGAAACCTCATTGGTAAAGGCAAACATACAGTAAAGGTAGAAAATCACCCACACACAAATATGATATTGAAACCAGCAATCATGAGAAGAGGAGAGGACAAATACAGGATATAGGAAATGCATTTGAAATTAAGCAACTAGCAACTTAAAACAATTTTGTATATATTTAGACTGCTATATCAAAACCTCATGGTAACTGCAAAACAAAAATCTGCAATAGATACACACAAAAAAAGAAAAAGCAATCCAAATGCAACATTAAAGATAAGCATCAAATCACAAGAGAAGAGAACAACACAGGAAGGGAAGAAAAAACCTACAAAAACAAACCCCAAACAATTAACAAAATGGCAATAAGAACATACATATTGTTAATTACCTAAATGTAAATGGATTAAATGCCCCAACCAAAAGACATAGACTGGCTGAATGGATACAAAAACAAGACCAGTAGATATGCTGTCTACAAGAGACCCACTTCAGATCTAGGGACATATACAGACTGAAAGTGAAGTGATGAAATAAAGTTTTCCATGAAAATGAAAATCTAAAGAAAGCTGGAGTGGCAATACATCAGACAAAATGGACTTTAAAATGAAGACTGTTATAAGAGACAAACAAGGATGCTACATATTGATCAAGGGATCAATCCAAGAAGAAGATATAAGAATTGTAAATATATATGCACCCAACATAGGAGCACCCCAACATATAAGGCAAATGCTATCAGCTATAAAAGGAGACATCAACAGTAACACAATAGTGGGGGAATTTAGCACCCCACTTACATTAATGGACAGATCATCCAGATGGATTATCAATAAGGAAACACAGGACTTAAGTGACACACTGGATCTTATGAACTTCATTGATATTTATGGAACATTCCATCCAAAAGCAGCAGAACACATATTCTTCACAAGTGCATCTGGACCATTCTCTGGGACAGATCACATGCTGGGCCAGAAAGCAAGCTTTGGTAAATTTAAGAAAATTGAAATCATACCAAGCATCTTCTCTGACCGTGGCACCATGAGATTAGAAAACAACTATAAGAAAAAATTGTAAAACATACAAACACATGAAGACTAAACAATATGCCACTAAACAACCATGGATCACTGAAGAAATCAAAAAGAAACTCAGAAAATTCCTAGAGACAAGTGACAATGAAAACATGATGATACAAAACCTATGGATGCAGCAAAAGCAGTTCTAAGAAGGAAGTTTATAGCAATACAAGCTTACCTCAGGAAACAAGAAAAACCTCAAATAAACGACCAACCTTGCACCTAAAGCAATTAGAGAAAGAAGAACAGGCAAAACACAAAGTTAGTAGAAGGAAAGAAATCATAAAGATCAGAGCAGAAATAAATGAAATAGAAAAGAAGAAAACATTAGAAAAGATCAAGGAAACTAAAAGCTAGTTCCTTGAGAAGATAAACAAAATTGATAATCCTTAACCAGACTCATCAAAGAAAAAGGGGGGTGGGGAGGAGAAGGCTCAATTCAATAAAATTAGAACTGAAAAAGGAAAAGTTACAACGGACACCAGAGAATCATAAGAGACTACTACAAGCACTATATGCCAATAAAATGGACAACCTAGAAGAAATGGACAAATTCTTAGAAAGTTACAATCTCCCAAGACTGAACCAAGAAGAAATAGAAAATATGAACAGACTGGTCACAAGTACTGAAATTGAAACTGTTATTAAAAAATAATAACACTTCCCTGGTGGCACAGTGGTTAAGAATCTGCCTGCCAATGCAGGGAACATGGGTTCAAGCCCTGGTCCAGGAAGACCCACATGTCATGAAGCAACTAAACCTGTGCACCACAACTACTGAGCCTGCGTGCCACAACTACTGAAGCCCGTGCACCTAAAGCCAACGCTCCACAGCAAAGAGAAGCCACCACAATGAGAAGCCTGTGCACCACAACAAAGTGTAGCCTCCACTCACCACAACTATAGAAAGCCTGCACACAGCAACAAAAACAAATCACAGCCCAAATTAAATCAATAAATAAATTTATTTATTAAAAAAAATGAAGGTCCAGGACCAGATGGCTTCACAGGCAAATTCTATCAAACATTTAAAGAAGAGTTAACACCTATCCCTCTCAAACTATTCCAAAAATTGCAGAGGAGCACTCCCAAACTCATTCTATGTGGCCAGAATCACCCTGATACCAAAACCAGACAAAGATATCACAATAAAAGAAAATTATAGGCAAATATCCCTGATGAACATAGACACAACAATCCTCAACAAAATACTAGCAAACCAATCCAAAAATACATTAAAAGGATCATACACTATGATCAAATGGGATTTATCCCAGGGATGCAAATATTCTTTCAATATCTGCAAATCAATCAGTGTGATACATCACATTAAAAGTATTGAAGAATAAAAGTCATATGATCATCTCAATAGATGCAGAAAAAGCTTTTGACAAAATTCAACACCAATTTATGATAAAAACTCTCCAGAAAGTGTGCATAGAGGGAATATACTTCAACATAATAAAGGCCATATATAAGAAACCCACAGATAACATCATACTAAATGGTGAAAAGGTAAAAGCATTTGCTCTAAGATCAGGAACAAGGCCAGGATGTGCACTCTCACTACTTTTATTCAACATAGTTTGGAAGTTCTAGCCATGGCAATCAGTGAAGAAAAAGAGATAAAAAGAATCCAAATTGGAAGAGAAAATGTAAAACTATCACTGTTTGTGGATGACATGATATTATACATAGAAAATCCTAAAGATACTACCAGAAAATTACTAGAGCTGCTCAATGAGTTTGGTGAAGTTGCAGGATACAAAACAAATACACAGAAATCGCTTGCATTTCTATATGCTAACAACAAAAGATCAGAAAGAGAAATTAAGGAAACGATACCATTCACCATCAGATCAAAAAAAATAAATACCTAGGAATAAACCTATCTAAGGAGGCAAAAGACCTGTACTCTGAAAACTACAAGATGCTGATTAAAGAAATCAAAGATGACACAAACAGTTGGAAAGATATACAGTGCTCTTGTACTGAAAGAATCAATATTGTCAAATGACTATATTGCTCAAGGCAATCTAGATTCAGTTGCAATCCCTATTAAAATACCAATGGCATTTTTCAGAAACCTAGAACAAAAAAAATTTCAATTTGTATGGAAATGCGAAAGACCCAAATAGGAAAACAATCCTGAGGAAAAAAATGAAGTGGGAGCAATCAGGCACTCTGACTTCAGACTACATTACAAAGCTACAGTAATCAAAACACTATGGTGCTGGCACAAAAACAGAAATATTGATCAATGGAGCAGGATAGAAAACCCATAAATAAAACCACACATCTATGGTCAATTAATCTGTGACAAAGTAGGCAAGAATATACAATGGAGAAAAGACAATCTCTTCAATAAGTGGTACTGGGAAACTTGAACAGCTACAGGTAAAAAAATGAAATTAGAACATTTTTTAGCACCATACACAAAAATAAATGCAAAATGAATTAAAGACCTAAATGCTAGACTGGACACTACAAAATTCTTAGAGGGAAAACAGGCAGAACACTCTTTGACATAAATTACAGCAATATCTTTTTGGATGAAAATAAAAACAAAAATAAACAAGTGAGACCTAATTAAACTTAAAAGCTTTTGCACAGCAAAGGAAACCACAAACCAAATGAAAAGACAACCCACAGAATGGGAGAAAATATTTGCAAACAAAGTAACAAACAGGGATTAATCTCCAAAATATAAAAAGAGCTCATGCAGCTCAGTATCAACCAAAAAAAAACAAACCCAATCAAAAAATGGGCAAGAGATCTAAATACACATTTCTCCAAAGAAGACATACAGATGGCCAACACACACATGAAAAGATGTTCAACATCACTAATTATTAGATAAATGCAAATCAAAACTACCATGAGTCATCACCTCATACTGGTCAGAATGTCCATCACCAAAACGTCTACAAACAGTAAATGCTGGTGAGGGTGTGGAGAAAAGGGAACCATTCTACATTGTTGGTGGTAATGTAAATTGGTACAGCTATTATGGAAAACAGTATGGAGGTTCCTTAAAAACTAAAAACAGAGCTACCATGTGATCCAGTAATCCCACTCCTGGCCATGTATCAGGGGAGAAAACCATACTTTGAAAAGACACATGCATCCCAGTGTTCATTGCAGCGCTATTTACAGTAACCAAGTCATGGAGGCAACCTAAATGTCCATCAACAGAGGGATGGATAAAGAAATTGTGGTACATATAAACAATGGAATATTACTCAGCCATAAAAAAGTGACATAAAGCCATTTGCAGCAACATGGATGGACCTTAATATTATCATACTAAGTGAAGTCTGTCAGATAAAGACAAATATCATATGATATCTACTTATGTGGACCACAGCATCAGCTCCTAGATTTTCTAGCCTGCCCTTCCTAATAGCTTGCCCTATGGGTTTCAAACTTGCCTAGCCATTGGCACAATACTGTAAGCCAATTTCTTCCCGTAGATGATGGATAGATAGATAGATGACAGATGAATAGATAGATGATAGATAGATAGATAGATAGATAGATAGATAGATAGATAGATGATAGATAGATAAAGGAGGAAGGGAGGAAGGAAAGGAGGAAAAAAGAATCCTACTGCACTCTTCAAAAGGCACAATCAGGAGCATAGAGGTAAAATCTATCCTCACCATTGGAAAAGTCCTCTGAAGGCTGAGAAAATTACTGCTTAAAAGACCATGTTTGCTCACATAAAATTAACTGCATATAAAAGACCACCAGCCATTAGTGGAAGGACTCTGTAATATATGCATGTAAATGACCTAAAAGATAATCAATCAGTTTTAAGCACACCAGGCCCAAGGAAGGCAAAGCCATCTTACAACAGTACTGGTCAGCTGAGATTTTTCTTTCTCCTCTTGCTATTTCTTTAACCCCCCTCCACCTCCTGAAGAGTCCACAATAGCAGCTAGTAAACAGGAATGGTGCTAACTGAAAAGTAAAGGAGATTTCTGTACCTTCTTCTCTTGAAAAAGGATACCAACCTACAAGAGATCCAGATCGGAAAGAATAAAGAGTTCTACCATTGAATAATGTTGGAAGCCTAAAGTATTACAATTAGTGACTTAAGACTGTGTTTGCAACTTAAAGTAACTATCAAACTTTCTATACCTATTGTGTTTCACATGAATACTGTAACCACATTGAAGGGGGAAAGAAAGAAGGAACTAATCCAAGTAATTTATGAATGCAGTATTTCACTGAATACCCTCAGTCTTAAGTGTCATGGGTACATATGTAAATACGTACATAATAAATATAAGGGAAAATTTTGATGAAAAACAAGATATATTTATGGTCTTAAGTGTATCCCACAGATGGCTTATAAATTACTGGAGAAAAAATAGCAACTCTACAAAAGAGAAACTGAACAACAACCTGACTTGTGATCAAAATAGACATTACCAGTAAGGACAATGTACACCTCAGATGGGATACTCTGAGAAGTACACAAAATTATTTATGTAATATTTAGGTTTAGAATGTATATTTAAATATACTTGAGAAGAAACATCAAACAAACCCCAATTGAGAAACATTCTATTAATTTTTAAAAGGACTGCATTTTTTTTTTTTTTTTTTTTTTTTTGCAGTACGCGGGCCTCTCACTGCTGTGGCCTCTCCCGTTGTGGAGCACAGGCTCCGGGCACGCAGGCTCAGCGGCCATGGCTCACGGGCCCAGCCGCTCCGCGGCATGTGGGATCTTCCCAGACCGGGGCACGAACCTGTGTCCCCTGCACCGGCAGGTGGACTCTCAACCACTGCGCCACCAGGGAAGCCCAGGACTGCATTTTTTAATGCCAATGTCATGAAAAATAGAGGAAACTGAAGACATTACACATTAAAGGAAAATAAAGAGATATAACCAAATATGATTCCTGTTCCCATACTAGATTATAGATTAGAAGGGATAGAAAGTTTTATACAGGTCATTATTGAACCAAATGTCAAATTGGAATATATGTGGTAAATTCCGTAAAAGTAATATTATCAATGTTTAACTTGCTGAAGGTGATAAATATGCTGTACATTTGAGAACTGCACTGGGGCTATGTAAGAGTCTGTCCTACTGATAACTGTGATAATTATACTGGAGATATAAAACGCCTTACTCTTAGCAAGTAGTCACTGAAGAATTTAAGAATAAAGGGCCACTATATGTTAATATTAAATTGTTCAAAAATGTTATATAGATTGGTGGAGAAAGTAAATGATAAAGTAAACGGGCTAAAATGTTAATAATGGGTGAAGCTGGGTAAATGGTATATGAGTGTTCTTTGTACTGTTGTTATTCTTGCAATTTTTCAGTAACTGGATGATTTTTTTTCTAATTAAATATTTTTTTAAAATCTTCTTTTTTAAACATTTATTGGAGCATAATTGCTTTACAATGTTGTGTTAGTTTCTGCTGTATAACAAAGTGAATCAGCTATATGTATACATATATCCCCATATCCCCTCACTCTTACACCTCTCTGCCACCCTCTCTATCCCATGTCTCTAGGTGGTCACAAAGCACCAAGCTGATCTCCATGTGTGATACAGCTGCTTCCCCCTAGCTAGCTATTTTACATTTGGTAGTGTATATATGTCAATGCCACTCTCTCACTTCATCCCAGCTTACCCTTCCCCACTCCCCGTGTCCACAAGTCCATTCTCTACATCTGCATCTTTATTCCTGTCCTGCTCCTAGATTCATCAGAACCATTTTTTTTTTTTTAGATTCCATATATATGTGTTAGCATATGGTATTTGTTTTTCTTTTTCTGACTTACTTCACTCTGCATGACAGACTCTAGGTCCATCCACCTCACTACAAAGAACTCAATTTCATTTCTTTTTATGGCAGAGTAATATTCCATTGTTTATATGTACCACAACTTCTTCATCCATTCCTCTGTTGCTTGGCTACTGTAAATAGTGCTGCAATGAACACTGGGATGCATGTATCTTTTCAAAGTATGGTTTTCTCCCCTGATACATGCCCAGGAGTGGGATTACTGGATCACATGGTAGCTCTATTTTTATTTTTTTATTTTTTTATTTTTTTTATTTTTAGTTTTTAAGGAACCTTCATACTGTACTCCATAGTGGCTGTATCAATCTACATTCCCACCAACAGTGTAAGAGGATTCCCTTTTCTCCACACTCTCTCCAACACTTTTTGTCTGTAGATTTTTTGATGATGGACATTCTAACTTTATTTCTTTTTCAGTAAAATTTTCAGAATGTAGCATTTTGATGTGGCTATGGTGCAATAAAGTAAGCCTGAGCCTAAGAATTTAACTTACAATTAAAGTGTTCTGATTTGGAACCTCTCTGGTCTTCCCTATTGGAGTAAGTTGGACCAACTAATGGAACTGAACTATGTGAGGGCAGTGGTTGTTATCGGGATGCTGTTTAGCTAGTCATTGAAAGATGTCTTCTCATCTATGTGCATTTACTCTATCAACAGAAGATATAAGTACAACTATGTTCATTTGAGGTCTTTGAATGTTTAACTATAAAAGACAGTCTAATCTATATTAACATTAAACTAAATATACATAATTAAATTTGAATTCTACTACTCAGTTATCACTTAGGCAAGCTATGAAATCTCAATTTACATGTATCAATTTTCTCATTTTAAAAATGAGTTTGAATAAGATTATCATTAAGGTCTCTTAAATTAAATGCCTAAAGTGAGACCTGGCTAAGAGAAGAGAGGGACAATGGGGTGGACAAAAGAGTCTCTTTCTTTGAGAAAATTATACAATGACCTAAAAATATGTAATTTCAATTTTTCCTCCTTTTGTTTATGTTTATGGAAATTTTAATATTTAACAATGAAGAGCTATTTGTGCCTTTTAATCAAGTTTTCTGGGAACTGTGGAGAAAAGGAAACATAAGAAGTAATCAATAGCCTCAGTAAGTATACAAAGGAACTGCACAAATTTCAGAAAAGACTTTTTGTTTAGAAGTTTTGAAAACTGATACTTAGTCCTATAATGCTATTATTGATAAGTGTGTGTTCTTTTCACAGAAAATAGGAGTGTATGAGAAATGACAAAAGATGTCAATAAAATACCAGAGGAATGGACAGAGGCATGAAAACTAATGCAATGGAGAAATCTGAAAACTAATTGCCAGTGGGCAGGTATGGATAGTGAATCATAGAGATAAATAATGAGTTCATTAAAAAACAAGAAATTGTTGACACCCACATCTCAGAAAGTCAAAGTTAAGGTGGGAATGACAAAAGAAAGAACTACATAAGGATCAAAGGACTATGTAAGGGGCATTTAGACCCATATACCCTTCTCCAGATTTAAGCAACCAGATGACTAATTTTTCCCACACCAACAGAAAATAAGATATTTACACTCTGGAGAAGTTAAATGGAAAAAGCTATGGAGTCAGAGATACCAGTCACAGATTAATGAGAAGCAAAAAATGGGGTATAAGTGTAAGTCTACCTAACAACTGATAAGACGCACACTTACTAGAAACTTAGTATGCCAACTAGAAATATATTCTGCAGGCAAGAGATTGAAGGAATCCTCTGGAGAGTGACCTGCCCCAGATGAAGATCTAGAGGGACTGACTTTGGAGGGACTCAAAAATTGTCCACCCTGCAATGAAGGTTGCCATAGACAAATGTCCTCCACACACATAGAGCTTCCATTCATCTTTTTGAAGTTTCTTTTAAATATAAAAGAAAGTCTAAGATGACTGACTATAAGGTAACTAGAAATTCAAGGGAAGTCTCTTATATGAAAGACAGATTAAACAAATCTCTTATTTTTAGAGAAAAAAGGAATAAGAGAGGAACAGAAACAATGCAGAGAACAGAAAAACTTTGAAAAAAATCTAATTAATATCTTCTGAGATATGAGCAATGGTATTGCATCCATGAAATAAAAATGGAAAACAAAACAAAAATCTCAGAATTCTCAAAATTTAAAAATATGATCGCTAAATTGAAAATTTCATAGAAGAATTAAAAGATAACATTGAAAAAAATCTTCCAGGAAATAAAACAAAAACAAAATTTTGGAAAATAGAAAAGTTAGAGAATAAATCAATGAGGTCCAACATCCCATAATAAGACGTCCAGAAAAACAAACTAGGTAAAATAAAGAAGATGAATTTTTAAAATAATTAATTAAAGAAAATTGCTCAAATCATGTATTGAAAAGACCTACAAAGTACCCTAAACAATGAATGTAAAAGACATTTCAATGTGAAATTTTAAAACACTGGGAACAAATATAGGATCCTAAACCTTCTAGAGAGGGAAAAACAAAAACAGACTACATACAATAGAATGGAAATCAGAACAGTGTCAGGCAAGATGAAAATAGAAATTGAAGAAAATGTAAAAATGACTTTAAAATTCTTAGTGAAATGATATCCAAACTAGACTTCTGTACCTAACCCAACAATCAATCATGTCTGAGCACAGAATGGAGACATCTTCAGACGTGCAAAATCTCAAAAATTTTACCTCCTGGCACCAGGAAGCAGAGAATCTAATATACAAGGTTTCTAGGATGATAGCAGAGACAGGCATTACGTTTTCAGTAGGATAGCAGTTTTCAAGAACAACTAGTCCAAATGAGAACTGATAACAGATTAATAGATGATGGATATTTGAAACTAAAGATCACTTGATGTTTTGAATATTAAGGACACACTTCTGGTGGAGAAATTAGGGATGTACTATGAGTGGTAAGTACAGTTAAGTAAATGCCAAAAACAATAATTATTAATTCCTAAATGAAAGGTAAAACATTGTTCAAAGATGGAAATGTAATACATATCATACATACATCTTATATGGCTCAGGTGAAATTGACATTCATTTAGTCCTTATGAAAGGAGGGAAGGGGGCAGGGCACAATATTTTAAAAAACGACATAGCCCAAGGACACGACATAAACTGATTAGAACAAAATAGGTCCAAGATGGTGGGATGAGTCAACTTCCACTAGACCTTAAGCCTCAGGATACCCTCATTGTAATACATCAGCAAGCTAAATGACACAACCACAGACACCATGACACTTCCAAGACTGACCATAAAGGTTCAAAAGTAGGCTGTGGCCTAATTTCTGGAAACCCCCACCTCTTCCCCAAAATAGCTGGAGTATTCCTCCTACTCATTAGGCTATGAAATTACCCACCCCTATAAAAATTGACAACCCCATACCCTGGGGCTGCTTTTACTGTCTGAGATGACCCATAATCTGTCTGTGGAGTGCATTTCTCTCTAAATAAATCCACTTCTTACCTATCACTTCGTCTCTCACTGAATTCTTTCTGTGATGAGACATCAAGAACATGAGCTTCATTAAGTCCTGAGACCAGGTGTGTGATCTCAGTCAAAAGACTTTGGGTTTGAGTCCCAATCTGGGTTTTGGCTGGGCTTGAGTCCTGGCTCATGGGTTCGTGTCCCAGTCTGGGTTTTGGCTGGGTTCAAGTCCCAATTTGAGTTACACAGTTTCACTTATAATATAAAATCTAATTACCTTTATTAATTGTGCAAGTGATCAGAGGGGAAGAGGGCTAAATCCTTATCTTCCTTACTTAGAAATCAATAAATAATCTTTAGAACTGGAAAAAAAATAGTAGCATGTGCATATTATTTAGAAACTAAAAGGACTAAGGAAATAACTAAAAACTATGAGGTAATTTCCTATGAAGAGGCAGAACCAGGGGCAGACAAGGCTGAAACAGAGGTCCTTTTGTTTCCAGTAAAAGCCCATTGATTTTTTCAAAACTATGTGCACACAAATATTTAACCAAAAAAAGTTAAATAAAAAGAAAAAATGAGGAAAGTCTTTATTATTTAGTAGAACTTGAAATTTTATTTTATTAAATATGATTGCATCTACCTACATTTGAATATATATATATATGTATATAAATTGTCTTCAGTCTACAGAAAAATGATTTATGTACATAATGGATTTCCACAACTCTGGCACTTCCCAGGAATCCACAGCTCACAAGCTTGGAAGCATTATTTTAAATCTTAAATTGTAACACAGTGGGGTCTAACTGAAAAGAAGCCACAGTGATTGCTGACAGGAAAGAAGGTTATGAAACACACAATTTCTTATTTTTTGTGATTAAAGAAATATATTGTAAAAATAGTACTTCCTGGGGTGAAGGTAATATAACAAAATCTAGAGTAATGAAGGTGATGATTTTCAGAGTGTTTGAATGATAAACATAAAGTCCTAAAATCAACCCAATCTTTTTCCATCCCATTTCCAAGAATAAAGGAGAGTAGCTCAGAAATAAACAAACAAAAAGCACACCAGGTGTATATTTTTTTTCCTTTATGCAAAGAACAAACCTGAAAAATTACCTGCTCTGTAAAGTAGCTAATTATCTGTCGTGTTGCTAAGGCAACTATTTGCTTAGATTATGCAACATAATGTTAGCTAATCCCCTTGGGAAAACAGTACAAACAGTTTTAAGACTAATATTCATCTTTTTCTTTTCAAACTCATAATATAAAGATCACTAGTAAGAACATGTCCATTCAAATGAAAAAACAAAACATCTTATTCTGCCATTCCTATTAGAGACTGTTGCTAAAGATATTAAGCCCAGAAAACACAAACACATTTTATATTGAGAAGACATGTCTCCAGAATCTTTTGCTTTGAAAATTGCCCTGTAATTGGACTAGAGGGACAATGAATGTCTAGATTACATTTTTAAGGTCTCAGAAAACTTTTTTTTTTACATTTTCTACAGTCTTATTAAAAAGTTACCATTAAACAAGCATTTACTTAATACTCTCTTCATGCCAACTATTGTGGCCAAGCCTATGCCAATTTTACATTGATAAACAAGATTTTTTTCCACCCTTAAAAAGCTCTCCATCAAATAATGAAGAAAAATGCAGACCCATAATTGCAAGGTGTGGTATATTCACCCAGTGGAACAGTACTGCAATTAATTGAATAAATTATGGCTACATATAACAACATGAATAAGCCTGAGGAATATAATACTAAGAGAAAAATAAGTGGCAGAAGATCAACACAGTGTGATTGCATTTATATGACTCTAAACTATGTGAATTAAACAACCTATTGTTTAAGGATACAAACATAAATGACAAAACTATAAAGTAAGAATGATAAGCATAAAATTCACAAGTGATTTCCTCTGCACATAACCAAAAACTCTCTAAATTATATTTTCTCCCACTCAACAACCTACCAAGCCTACCCACAGAATCTAATTGATTTCTATCACTTTAGTCTCAGAAGTTTCACTGCCTCAAAGGTAAGAGCAATTTTCTCTTTTTTAAGTTAGATAGAGGATACGATAACATATAATGGTGTTTGATTCATTATTTTTTCCGTGCCTTTCAAATATTTTATAAATATTCTATAAATGATTTAAAAATTAATGGAAAATGTGAAAACATCATGAAATGATCAATAAATTGTGTGCAGTCTGGAATCAAAAGACATTGTTGCCACTTCCCCTGCTGCAGGCAACATTTTCTTCCATGGGATAAAAGTTTTGACCCGTTGAGTCTTTGGCATCCTCTCAGCACTCACAGATCCTTCTCTCTTCTCCTGCTTTGCCACAGGCTGCCCTTCAAACCACTGATAATTCTGGAGACTCCAACTTGTGGCCATTTAACAGGTTGGTGCCCCCTCTTAAATAGAATAAAATATCTCTGGAAATGTCACCATTTTAAGTGCCTAAAAAAAAAGATAATCCATTCTTTTAATTAAACCTAAACCATGTGATGCATCAATTGAGAGCAAAAAAAGGATAATTTCTCAGGTCTTATACATTCAACCTGTAATGATTAAAACTAACTTTGCAATATAATTCTTCCATTGATAAGGGTTGGCAACAAAGTTTAACATAAAATATGGGTTTGAAAGTAATTTCTCAATTAGATCTAGGCTTCCTGATGTTTTTATCTGTCTCTTGAGCACAACTTGCTTCCATTTGCCAAGATTAAAAAATGTAATGATAAATGTCTCCCCCAAAGGACTGCTGAATGAAATTAATATTAATGAAAATTACTATTAAATGTCAGCCTTGTTCTTATCCTGTGGTTTCAACACCTGTGAAAGTCCTACAGCTCTCACAGGCAGGCTGTCTGCAATTAATACTTCCTGGCACTAAAATCATTCCTTGAATCAAACCGAAGTTACTTTATAGCAAAATGACTCCAAAGAAATGCAAATGAGAAGTTTTAGAGCAATTCAAACCCCCTAAAGTGAACACAGTGCAAATAATGAATTTCTTACATTGATTTGTTAGTTGCCAATTTGACCATATCAAAACAAAAACTGAAGGAACATATCTGTATCAGAGAAAATCCAATTAAGAGCCACTATGCTGCACGTACATATTATATATAATATACTAGGATGCAGCTTAAGAATGAAACTGAGACTTCAATATGAACAAAAGTGGGTGGATGTTTAAAGTCTCAAGTTCTTAAAATATCAGTAATAATTACATACCGGGTATCCTCAGATCATGGAAAAATATCATTCATTAAGTAGCATTGGCTGTTGTGGGTGAATTAAATGTGTTCTGTCCAACCCACTTCAGTGCATAGCTTCTTCCTACTGCTCACTTAAGTGCTTGTTTGGACACAATCAGTTTTTCCTGCAGATTGATGAAGCTTGCTAGGACAAAACTTGGAGATTTTTCCTGAAAAAAAATAATGATACAAATATAATAGAAAGCAAAATTAGCTTTGTTTGCCTGTTGAATATATTGAGAAGCATAAGAAATGCTTTTGCCATAACACATCTCAAATAAAACTATAGATCTGTTTTAAAGGTGCATCTTGGGCTTCCCTGTGGTGCAGTGATTGAGAGTCCCCCTGCCGATGCAGGGACACGGGTTCATGCCCCAGTCTGGGAAGATCCCACATGCCGCGGAGCGGTTGGGCGTGTGAGCCATGGCCGTTGAACCTGCGCGTCCGGAGCCTGTGCTCCTCAACGGGAGAGGCCACAACAGTGAGAGGCCCGCGTACCGCAAAATAAATAAATAAATAAATAAAAATAAATAAAAGTGCATCTTTTACATACAACTTTAAGATCAGAAGTGAAAATTGCTAAGGACCTGGTCCATATTTTATTGCTTTGTAATTGTGAGCAGTTGGAATTTTCTATTTGAGTCTTGCAAAACCAAAACAGAACTATGGCAATGACCTTGTCAAGTTGTAATTTCTTCAATGGTTTATTCTCTCTGCTTTACACAGATTTATTAGGGAACTAGATTATTCACTAGGTAGCTAGATTATGCGGGCAGGGCCTTAAAATGACACATTTGTAAGGAGTTTGCTAGGGCATCAACATTAGCTGAAAATTTGGGCAGGTTTTGGGGGTTGTTGAGTTTGTCTGCAATAAAAAAACAACAGCCCCATCATGCCTTCCCACACTGTGTTTATCCGAGGAAGGAAGTACAAAGCTGACATAGTTTGGAAGGTGAGTAAGGAAACGTGATTCTGCGCTGGAACGTCATTTTAATTATCTTCGGTCCCGTGTACGGGGACTCCGTGCCAGCCTAAGGTAATGAGCTACTGCACAATAGGTTCTGCAGTCAAGAAATATCACAAGCTCTTTTGATGGCTTCATAAACAAGCGTTGCATAGGTGGCTCAGGGAGATGGCCCTCCAAGCCATCATGAAGAGAGCAGAGGCAGAGCAGAGTAGAGGCTAAAGTTTCCTCGATTTAAGGGCTATCTCATAACATTTATGCCAACAGTGTGATGTCCAAAGCACTCCATGGTCTGACCTCAGACTAAATCATCTGTCCTCTTAGACATGCTATGTGGCATACCGTCCATTCTCATAAACTGTCACACTACACATGCCATAAACCCTGCACTATCACAACTTAGTACTAATTGAAACAGTATGAGTTCAACTATGTAAAATAGACGTGTAGAAAACAATGAAAGGATATATAATAAATGTTAAAAATTGATCACCTCTCAGAGTACTATTTCTTTTTTTTTTGCCAAGTATTATTTAATGAACATGGATTTTTGTGAGCAGAAAACATTATTTGCAAGTCTTTCTCTGAACACAGAAACATGTTTTTTCTTTCTGCCTGCACATTCAAACATTTCATATCTTTTTCTAATAAAGACTGTGCAAAATATAACAGAGAGTAGCAACTAAATTTTCTACTTTCTGTTTTTTATTTAACTATAATTATCTTTGTTATTTTTGACATGTAAATTATTTAGCAAGAATTATTTTTTTCCCTTAGTGCAGATTGTGGTGATGATGGAATGGAGTGAGGGTGGGGCAGAATCACATCTTCACAGAAAAGTCGGGGTTTTTTTAATGTTTTGCCTGCTTCACTAAGAAAAATTCTATGATTCTAAGTTCATTCTTTATTCAGTCTGTTACCAATTTTACCTGACAATTTGCATGGAATATTTGAATATAGAAATATTCACAGTCAAGCTTGCTTGTCTGTTCTTGATTCAACTTTTCCATAAACCTTGTCCATACTCTACTAGAATTGAGTTAATTCAACTTTTTAAAGTTGTTAAAAGTCAGCTAGTAAAACCATCTGATGCTTAATAACATTATGTTTCACGGCATGTAATTATATTAACTTGCCTCCCACTCTGAAATTTTGCTGTTGAGTATTTCTTCCATTTCTCTAGAAGAGTTACTTTGAAATTGTGATGTGTGACAGGTTTTAGAGTTGTATGCCTTCATATTATTAGGTTTTTTGGACAAATTTATTGATAAAATTGCTGGGGCAAACATATAGAAGCATTACATTGGGAGATGTGGCTTCTGTAGAATTCAGACTTTTGAATAGCAATGTATCCACCCATGATGCATTTATTTAGAGTTCATAAAAGGAGAATAAATGAATATCTGAGGCATAGTTTAACTTTCTCATCAAAGTCTAAAAATAAAACTCATAATACAGAGAAAAAGCATGTTGAGTTATCTAGCTGGATATTTTTAAAAATTTAATATTTGTTGAGTTCTATTTTGTACTGAGCACAACGCAGTAACAATGGAGGCCTTTAAGGAAGTATGATGTGTGTTCTTCCCACATCACAAAGCAACTCTCTGACATCAGCTGGGATATCCTACAATTCAACCCTTTTCTAACACTATCAGGAGATAGCATCAGATCCCACAGGTTAATGGGTCAGTCCTACAAGACTACCATGCCCTCAACTTCACATGCCTATCACAAATCCAGAGTATAAATTGGAGGTTCCCATGACCTCCACCTCAGGTTGGATTAATTTGCTAGAACAGCTCACAGAACACAGGAAAACCGTTTACTTACGAACACATAATACGAACATCCAGACAGAAGAGATGCATAGGGCGAGGTACCTGGGAAGGGGCATGAAGCTTCCATGTCCTCTTGTGGAGTACAACTATCCCAGCACTTCCACGTGTTCACCAATGTGGAAGCTTTCCAAACCCTGTCCTTCTGAGTTTTTATGGAGGCTTCATTACATAGGCATGATTAATTGAATCATTTGGCCATTGGCAATCAATTCAACCTCTAGCCCCCCTGTCTTGGGTACAGAACGTAAGGGGATGTCAAAAAACTCAGTAATCAAGAAAAATAATATTTATCTTGAAAATCCATGATAAACAAAATATCAAAATTTAAATCCTATTACCTGTTATATATTAATATATCGTTATGCATTATATTATTTATACCTAGCACAGCTTCCTGTTTAATGAATGTGTCAGTAGGATCATTTGGGAAGCAGACAGCAAGGCAGAGTTAGAATTGCACATATACATATTTTATATATTGTTATATATTGTATATAGTTATACATATGTACTCTGATATATATATATATATATATGTATGTATGTATATAAATATATCAGGAGAAACGGCTGAGAAAGGTACAAGATTAAGAGAGCAGTAGTTGGCAGGTAAAACCTCCGGATGGCAAAACAGTTCTGACACTTGTGAAAGGAGATGAGAAACGAAGGAAGACTGGCAGGAAAAGCCTCAGCTCCGAGAATTCTCAGCCAGACCAGGGCAGGGCTTAGCACAGAGACTTTTGCTAGAAGACATTGGGCAGGTGCTGTGAGCCTTGTAATACCACTGTGCTCAGTCATCACCTGGGGGTTACCAGGAAGAACATGGCCTTAAATCTAAAGTTGAGACAGATCCTGAAAGAACTCACAGCTGGATACTGTCAGCTAAGTAACTCCCAGCAGCAGTTTCTCTCTTAAAGGGATATCTGACTACCTCAATGACTACCATAAAGACTACCTAATGAAGTTAATAATAGAAATATGGAGGAAGAGCTGAAGTTGGTTAGTATTAAGGGCCTTTGTTTCACGTTTATATTTCCACAAAAAAAATCTTAAAAAATGATCTTCCAATTAAATGGCTGTCACATGTATAACTGCATTGTGAAAACACATGCCTACTTGTATTAAAACTCTAAAGAAACCACAATGTTATATATTGGTCTCTGAGAAAAAGCCTTTAGAAGTAGTTTGAATGAACTTGTACTGATATTACAGAAATTCTTAATCAAGGGGAGAAATATATCTGCACATAAGTGGTAATCCCTTATTTTATATATTCTTACCTTGAAGTGTGGAAATAGACATAACTGTTCAATGTCTCTTAAAATGTATTATAACTGCTTTAAGTGGTAATGTAAAAAATATAAGAACTAACCTGTTTTTTCCTAAGAGAGTTCATTTAGTTTAAGATATTTTCTCCCAGGAAATCAAATTTCATTAGCAGTAGATAATTTTAAAGAAGCAAGACTGATTTTTCTTTGAAAACCCAAGCAGAACTTGTTCACAATTTTGACACATATTTAAATATTGTTTATGTTTACTGTGTAGTTTATAACTTCTGGTTTGTTTTAAATATTTATGAGGTGCTAGAATAAATGTCAAAATTCTAATATAATTATATCTCATTCTCACATGAGGGCTGTGAGTATCAGTTTTATTTGAGGACTTTCTGAGGACTGTAACCCAGAGACAGCCTCTCAGATAGCTCTGAGGAAATACTCCAAAGAGTTAGGGGGTGAGGCCAATATGTATGTGCAATCAAGCATTCATCTCAGTAGAAGGTCAGGAGGAACTGATATCTACTACTAGTCAAGAGGAACAGATATCTCAGGTAATGATTTTGTGCTTTTCTAAGTATGGGAAGATACAAGGATCCAGATTCATAAAAAATTTCTCCTGAAATATTTCTAATTATACAAAGGCCTGTTTTGCATGTTTTCTCAGAGCACAGAGTGCCTCATCCTGATCTTTGCCCTGAAATCCTTTCAGGGTATATTGTAGGTCAGAGACTGCAGTTACTAAGGACTTGATTCTTGTAGAATGGGATGGTGGGCAACATTCTTTGTTTTACAAACTTATGGTAAATTATGTAATGAAGAAAAAAACTATTTCAAAATCCATTATTATATTTTTGTAAAATAAACCTAGGCATCAACATCCATTATATAGTCTTTTATATGTAGGTTAAAATTTGAATAATGTAAGTGTTAGGGGAACCACTGACCAAAACTGCCTACCCTGGCCAGGCATAATAGTAACCGCTTGCGTGAGTTATCTTACAACAGGAGGTCCTGGTAAGGAATGCGGAACTAACAAGCTACCACCAACTGGAAGAATTAAGGAAAGGTCAAAAGTAGAGAGGAGACGCCAATCCATATGGCCTACCAACCTCCCAGAATCCTTCTCACTGGAAATCATCTTGGCTGAGTGATGTGCACAACACCAGGAAGGACCCTGAGTCAGAATGATTAACCAGAAACAACCCAGAAACTAACCCCATTACCATAAACCCAAGACTGCGAGCCACATGGCAGAATGGTTCTTCTGGGTTCCCTTCCCCTGCTGCTCTCTGCCCAGGCGCCCCTTCCCAATAAAGTCTCTTGCTTTGTCAGCACATGTGTCTCCTCAGATAATTCATTTCTGAGTGTTAGACAGGAGCCCACTCTCAGGCCCTGGAAGGGGTCCGCCTTCCTGCAACATAAGGATAAAATAAATCCTGGATGAAAACATAGCATGCTTTATAATATCGTTATTATAATATTTAAGTGAAGGAAACCTAAGTATGATACAAACACAGGGAGCATAAAGAAAGACTTGACTACATAAAATTTGAAACCTCTATACCATAAATGAAGTTAAAATATTTTTTAAAAACTGGAAAAATGTATCATAAATTACAGATCTGATAACAAGATCCTTAACATTTTAAAAAATTCTTGTAAATCTTTACATAATTTAAAGAAGATTGTCTCAATACAAAAGCGAAACAATAGGTATTGTTGATTGAATTGCAATTCAGGAAACACAGTTTTGGGTAAAACCAAGAGTGCTCTAGGAAAGAGAAAGAGTCAAGGGCTTATAAAGGCAAAAGTCACGAGGCTGTACTCCGACACAAGAGAGGAAATATTTGTCCTTAAGGGATAGGCTGTCCCAAATTACTTAGGATGTGTCCTCTGGGGAGCAGAATCTGCCACCCCAAAATGTGTCTTTTGGCATATTAATTATTTTAAACTGGTTAATTTCTAAGAAACAGCAGACATGGGAGAAACTCTGAAAGCCAAGTAGGAGTTACCCTTTTATAAGAAACATGTGCATTTGTAAGAGAAATCTCCATTTGTAAGGGTGTCTCCCTCACTGTACCGGGAAGAGGAGGAAGACTAAATCTCTAGAAACTCTTATCAATGGAGAAGGCACTGACTTAAATCTGCATAACAAGCTTACCCTTATTTACTGTGCTTTTCCTGGTCACTTCCTATAACTGAGTCTCCCCAAATTCTTTTGCCTTTAGCTGAGGATAGTATTTAAGGTGAGGATTTTGGTCATTTTGGTGAGTTACTCATTTTTTCTGAGTCTTTCATATATATATATATAAAACTAAATATTTGTTTGATTTTCTCCTGTTAATCTGTTTTATGTCAGTTTAATTCTTAGGCCAGCCAGAATAACCTAAAAGTGTAGAGGAAATTTTCTTCTTCCTCAATAGACTATCATGAGTTATTTTAGGGTAAGGGTCTGATAAGTATTTAGTTTCTGGAACATTGGGAAGATGTTCTGGATGCTTGTGTTAAGACAGTAACACAAGTCAAAAAGTCAGATTCTATCTGAGCTGAGATGTGTATGTCACATTTCCTCAGTGGCCTCCCAGTTCCATTTTAGAGAGCTCTCAGCAATACCGACTCCATTTTGACTTTCCAAATACAAATGGCAAAAAACATGAATATACAAACAACATCACAAATAATTTTAAATGCATATTTAAAACAGTATAGTATGTGGCAACATGGATAGACCTAGAGATTATCATACTAAGTGAAGTAAGTCAGAAAGAGAAAGACAGATACATGATATCACTAATATGTGGAATTTAAAATATGACACAAATGAACTTATCTACAAAACAGACTCACAGACATAGAGAACAGACTGTGGAGGAGGGGTGGGCAAGTGACGTATTGGGAGTTTGGAATTAGCAGATGCAAATTATTATATATAGCACAGGAAACTACATTCAGTACCTGGTGATAAACCATAATGGAAAAGAATATGTGTGTGTATATACACACACACACACACACACACACACACACATATGTATAACTGAATAACTTTGCTGTACAGCAGAAATTAACACAACTATATATCAACTATACTTGATTAAATATTTTTTTAAAAAAGCAGTATTTTTCCTAAAGAAATAAAAAGCCTAAAAGAATGATGATGCCAAGGGCTGATGAGGGTGAAATAAAAGTAAGTTGGGGGCTTCCCTGGTGGAGCAGTGGTTGGGAGTCCGCCTGCAGATGCAGGGGACGCGGGTTCGTGCCCCGGTCCGGGAGGATCCCACGTGCCGCGGAGCGGCTGGGCCCGTGAGCCGTGGCTGCTGGGCCTGCGTGTCCGGAGCCTGTGCTCTGCAAGGGGAGAGGCCACAACGGTGAGAGGCCCGCGTGCCGCAAAAAAAAAAAAAAAATTAAATTAAATTGGATATACTTATACACTTTTGGTGAGAATGTAAGTTGATATTTCCTTTCTTGGAGACAATTTGGAATAGGTATAAATATGAAGTGTATATATTTTCTGATCCGATTGTTTTGTTTCCAGAAAATTTTCCTAAGTGCGAAATAAACTTCACATTTTATTGCAAGACAAGGAAAATTTAAACATAAAAAACTTTCTCTGCTCTTTGACCTCCTTTCTCCCCTTTACTGTGCATTGTGTATCTGCATTAAACCTCCTCTATCAGCTGAAATATCTGCTCAACCATAAGAGCAACATTCTCCTAGCACCAGCAAGACAACTTCTTATAACATTCCTTCTTAATCTTGTAAGGGGCCAGGATGGCACTTAGATCTGGATTGTGTAAACTGTCAATAATAGGTAATTTAATGTATAGCCCTGCGTCTCAAAAAAAACTTATATAACTGTGTTTTGACTTCTAACAGGCAGAACAATTCTCAGAGATTTCTGAGATGCTATTCCTGGGTCATAATATTCAAAGTTGGTTTGAATAAAGTTTTCCATTTCTTTCTTGGATCTACTGGTTAATTTTTCATTGAGAAAGAACATAAGGATCCATTAAAATGTGTGTGTGTGTATATATATACATATACACATATATAGGTCCATTGCCTGGAACTTGTACTCCCAGCCCTTCAATAGCAAACTGCTCTCACCTCAGGTCATAGGAGAAAGGATGTTGAGGACAGGCCATGTTTCCCTTTACTACTTATGTCTTTTATTCTTTGAAGTACAATCACATTACATATACTACCTGACAGGGTGGTATAAAGTAAACCACACCAGAGAAAGAAATTTAGAACTCTGTATAGTATAACATTTCTCTTAGCCCTGGGGGAAAGCTAAGTTTGACCTGAAGTCAAACTTTCATAGGAGATTCTCTCATGGTCACTGCCATGTCTTACCTGGCTCTCTAGGAATGCATACATACGTGCATATATCATACCTAGATATATGTATACCTAGATATATATATCTGGTATATAGATACCTAGATATAGGTATCTAGGTATCTAGGTATACCTAGATACCTATACTTAGATATATATACCTGGTATATACCTGGTATATATATATATGCCTAGATATATATACCTGGTATATATGTACACACATACATATATACCACACATACCATGCATACAAAATATACAAAATAAAAACCTAGTTCTTTTAGCTCTCTCACTGTTTGGGAGAGAAGTCCATCCTTCACCCACAGAAAGAATCTCCTTCCAGGTTCCACACCTTCTTCCCAACAATGTCTTTTCCCAAGCATGAGTCATGCAGCAAAGAGTAATGTTCTAAGGATCTGAGTAGGGCAGTCAGTAACCACCTACAGAAGTCTGGTGAGGTGGAGCAGTTGAGGTTCTCCAAGTCAGGCAACAAGTGGCCTCCCAAACACTCTCCTTGGAGATCTATCAGTATAAGTTTCAGACACAATTAATGATTCCCCTGTGTATTAAAGAAATGAAAGTTGATTATTTCACACACACACACACACACACACACACACACACACACACACACTCCCCTATTCAAGACAAATATTAATTTTCATGAACAGTCTAAAGTCTTAAAGTATAGAAAGTTTTTTAACTAGATTCATAATTTTAAGGTACCTATTTCATATATAAAGACAAATAACAATTAAAATTAAGAGGCTTAATTCTGACTTTTAAAACTAAGGGAAGAGATTTCTTCCCTTTCCTTAGAGCCTTTGCTTTAGAAAACTTATAATGTTAGTACTTCCTCCTCTCTTTGAAATATATGTCAATTCTTTTGAAGACTAGACAGGACTTTTGTCAGCTTTATGACCCAGGAATGCCTTTTTCAAAGACTTGGCAACCATCTTTTTGAAATGTAAACATAAAGGGAAATAGCACCCCAGGGGAGAAACTGCCCCCAATTTTTATGGGATGGCAGGAGCCTAACCTCAGTGGGCATCTTTGCTCCAAGTTTCAGAACTATATCCTGTCATAAAGATATGAGGTTTGTTTTTCCTTTGAATAAAGCCAATCAGCTAACAGAGATGGCCACCCCAATTACCAGGTAAATCCAAGATGAACTATGCATGACAAATTGTGCTGTCAAGTCCTCCTATTTGAGGACTAGCTATTGTTCATCTTGAGAACATGCATGTGATGGGTTGTATCTACTTGGCTATATAAAAGGATGAGATTTCTTAATGTCTTTGTAATCTCTTATCACATTGCTTGTGATTTACATCACATTCTGGGTTAATTTTTATTCAGTAATAAAATGACTTTCTTTCCCTACTACCTTTGTGGAGAGGTTTTCTGTGTTGGGGGAAATTTTTACCCTTAATTATATTTCCCAAAAAAAGGAAAATAAATAAAATCATAATATTCACATTATTTTTCAGAGCAGTCCTAGATCGCCTCCTGCTTTCAAACTTTGCCCTTTCAGATCTGCCAGGAATAATAAATGGTCCAGGTGCTGAGTCATGCTCTATTAATAACTCCCTTATCCAATGAAGGGACTGAAAGTTTGAAACTACTCCATCAGCACTTAGAAAGAAATATTGAAGAGAATGATTTTATTCTTTCAATTTAACGTTCAGTTAAATTTTTTTCTCCTATTATATTGTCAAGCAAGATACCCCAGATACATTTGTTCACAATAAATTAAATAAATACATAAATTACAGTGGGTGATTATAGTATAATCTTCTATACATTAAATATAAATTCACATTCATATATATTGATATATGTTCATGATCACATATATATTCATATTATCATAAACATTTTTTTCATTTCTGAAAGGTTATAAATCAAGCATTTAGTTGGATTGGGTAAAACCAGGAAAAAAAACCTACAAAATCTCATCATTGTATTGATTACAGCCTCAGTTTGCTATACTTAACAAAAGCAGTATTTATTCATTGACATTTCTGAATCATTAAGGAAAAGATGAGTAGGAATCAGTAGCTTTGGGTCTCATGTTGGAATCTGAACTCCAGGAACAGAACTTCAATTACCAAAAAAGACTAAGGTCAAAGCAGAACCACAATCCAAGGTAAAGGAGTTTTCAAGAACAGAAGGAATAAATCAGGAACTTTGGCACTAAAATACAATGAGCAAAACAAGATCTCTGAGTTGTTAGCCTCAGGATCAAGTAATTTCCTGCATAACATACAGATCAGTTCCAGAATTTAGGACAAAGATATAGGCCTATATAGGATGGGTAAATGAGCACAGCTGTGACATTTTAAAGGCTAAAGAAGCAGGAAATAAAGCATGATAATAGTAAATTGAGGTGCATATAAAAAAACTATAAAACAAATTCAATTACAGGCATATCATGAAAATTTGTAATCCCATATTTTTGTCATGCATTGATTTTAGAAATCAGATGGGTTAAATCGCTGCACTCAGGAATTTATTTTTCTTTAAAATTATTAGTATTGTTATTTTTTAGTCAGCTATGCTTAAAATTTTAGAGTTCTCTTTAATTTTTTTAATTTTTTAGAGTTCTCTTTAATTTTCTCTTTAATTTTTTAAATTTTTAATCTCTCATGTGCTAACTGCCAAATCCTTCTCTTCTCATGGGGATAACTGGGGGATCAACAGGACTAACCACCAGGGATCAGCTAGAGACAGAGAAGGGGGCACAGCTCACAAATATTAGTTCTCTACTATTGTTTTTTTCTTCTCAGAAGGAATTAAAGCACATATAGTTGGATCTCTTTTGTCTACCTAACATTTCAAACACTTTCTCTCTGCCCATTATTGATTGTTTTCTGCCTGTTGTGTAGTTTTTTGTTCTTTTCTTTCTCTTTTGTATCTTCCTTTGTGGTTTGATGACTTTTTGTGGTGGTGTGTTTTAATTCCTTTATCTTAATCTTTTGTGTATCTACTATAGATTTTTCCTTTGTGGTAACCATGAGGCATACATAAAATGTTTTATAACATCCTATTTTAAACTGATAACAACTTAACTTCAGTAGCATACAGAAACTCTACTCTTCTCCCTCCCCTCACATTTTAGGTTATTAATGTTATGGTTTGTATCTTTTTTATATTGTGTATCCAATAAAAAATTATTGTAGATATAATTATTTTTAATTCATTTATTTGTTTTAAGTTTTAAATTGGAATTGAAAGTGGTTTACACACCACCATTACAATATTAGAAAATCTGACTATTTAATGTATAAATATATATTTAACTAGATATTTACCTTTGCCAGTGAGTTTTACACATTCACATGATCTTATGTTTTTAATTAAAGTCCTTTCATTTCAGCTAGAAGAACTCCCTTCAGCATTTTTGTAAGGCAGGTCTAGTGGTGATGAACTCGCTCAGCTTTTATTTGTTTGGGGAAATGTGGGCTAAAGGACTAATGATGCACATTTGATATATTTGATACATTTAATTGTAGACTAAGACTAAAGCAAGAATGGAGATATAGTGGAAGAAAAGTATATAAACATTATGTATGGTAAGAGCAGAAAGAATGCAACTTTTAAAAAATGGAAAAAGAAGAAAGAAAGAAAGGCAAAGTAAATAAGATTTATGATTATTATATGGGTAATAAATTGGAGTCAACTTACCATTTAAAACTGACAAACCAGAGAGTAAAAGATGAAGTTTAAAAAGTAGGATTAAAACAACTACTATAGAAGATTTTAATTCAATCCTTCTTAAACAACAAAAGAAATTTTTTTAAAGAAAAAAAATTCCACTTAGAAAAGAAAAATTGTATATACAACATAATATACATGGTAAATGAAATATAAAGTAACACAGATAAAATGATAACATTTTGATGAGTTGATACCAAATCTGTCAGTCACATTAGAAAATGTTAATGGGCTTACCTTAACTATTCAAAGATTTTTAACTCAAAGAATGAAATCCAGCTCTATTCTACCAATAAAGACACACCTAAAACAGAAGGATTCAAAAAGACAAAATATAAAAGAATAGGAAAGATTTACTCTAACAGTAATAAAGTGCTTGTTATCTCCATATTAGACAACATAGAACTTGGGCCAAAAATCATTAATTGAAACTAAGATTATCTTATAATGGCTAATGGTACAGTTTACAATGAAGATACACAAAAACCAGCAATCACCTATATAAAGACAAAAACACAGGGAATATAAGAAAATATAATATCATGTTAATAATAAAAGACTTTAACATACACTCAGTATAGGACAGATTAAATGGACCAGAAGATAAGTAAATTAATATAAATATATAGAAGGGCTAAAATGAAGAAACAATAAGGTTGACCTTATGGATATACGTTAAAGCTGCAATATGCTTCTTTATGTGCATGAAATATTCACAAAAATTATTTCATCAGCATTAAATTTCCTGAATTTGACAGTTGTGCTATGGTTATGAGAGTGAATATCTTTGTTCATAGGAAATATACACTCAAGTGTTAAAGGGCCTTATAAAGAAATGTGGAAAATGAGTAAACAGTGCATGGATGTTTTCTCTCTGACTCTTTCAACTGTCCTGAAAAGTTGACATTATTTAAAAAGAAAAAAAATTCAAAAATAGGACTGTTGTTTTGACAAGAGGCTTGCATTTGCTCAGTGGTTTGTTGATGAAAAATGCATTGCCCCATCTTCTTCCAGGCTACAAAACACAAGACCCAGCAATCAGCATGCCAAGACAACCAGAGGCATTCTTCTCAAATCATTGCATCAGTACTGGGAGGGTGAATTGTGTTGTGTTTTGTGTTTTATACTAAAACTTTTACATCTGCTTTAGGTTTCTGAACTTAGACTTGGTGTCAACAATAGAATATGTCCAAGCCTAATGTTCATTTATCCAGTATTAATTATCTTTCCCTTAAAGTAACCCTGCATGCAAGAGCCAAACCCCATGGTTTTATGACAAGAAGAGACAAGCTTCCATCCTCTTTTCTGGAAGGAGCGTTAAAGACTCTCTCATGGAGTGGAGAACACTGTGGGTATTTAGTAAGTGTATCTTAATATGGGTGAGGTTGCATGAAGCTTTTGTGATAAATAAGAGCCTCTAATGATCAACAGGCAGACCATAACCTTATGAACATGCAGTAGAAGATACCATCCATTTCTAAGTTTCCAAGATCAAACTGCAACTCTTGGAAAAGCAGCTAACCAAACAAGACACAGAAAACTAATCAAAATTTTAGTTTGAGAACATAGCACACAGGAAGACTGGAAGAAGTGTAGCTTTGGGAAATACAGGAGCCAAGCATAACTCACAAGAGTTACAGAGTCAAAGCCTGATTATAAAGAAAGAATGATTAGAGAATGACATTAGACAAAGCCTTCCTGGGGGAGACTAATACTGAACCGGAATCAAAGGAGCAACTAAAGCTGCTTAAATGCTTCCTGTCAGAAAGTCTGGATGAATACCTACAGGAGTCAGAGGCTAGGGAGATGAAATACTAAAATATTTTCTCTAATTTTCTTTGAGAAAGCATTAATTTGAAAGGCAAATTAATTTCTAACACCTATACCTTCTAAATTAGAATGTAATTGGGTATGTTCTCAATATTTAACATGTATTAGTCTTGATTTCCCAAGGATATCTTATATTTCTTTGCATGTCAACATAAATGATAGAAAAATACTGGAATAATAACAAAATGCATCTTATTGAAGAAGCAACCTACAGATACAGCTCTCACTATATCCATAAACAAATATAATACAAAAAACTTTGAGTTAATTTTAAAAATCTCTATGTAAATATGTTCCTATTTTCCACGAGAAACAAAAAACAAACTTACTTTCCTCTTAATAAATAGCTAAAGATTTATAGATTCCTTCCAGTCCTACCAGCCAGATAGCAATTGCCATTGTCAGAAATACTAAGCAGTGATTATACTCAATGTCATTTTGTTATGAAATATGGAAAGTGGATGCCCCTTTAGTGCTAATAGTTACTATCTCCTGGTAAACACATTGGGCATGTTTCTAGAAAAATAGAAACAGCACTGTTTGTAGTATCAAGGAGCACTCTTGACTTAACTGAGTAACTTTAATTACATCTTTTCACCGCCTCTCCCTTTGATCCCAGTTTCTTCATCTTTAAAATAAGGAGGCAGAACAAATATCTGAGGTGCCTTTCAACTGTGACTTTCTGAGATGCTTCCTAATGAGTGGAGATTGTCTATAAACAGAAGCTTCAGACCACAGATGAGACACAAAGGCCACCCTACATGTCTATAGCTGAAAATCATGGGGAAAAAAATTCATTTATGCTCCAGGTCAAAAAAGAGAGTACATTACAGATGACATTTTTACTGCTGCCATTCACTCTAAGTGATAATCGTCATCAGTGAAAGGAAGCAGTATATAAAGTAGACCTCCCAAAGTAAAACTTACTATTTTTCAAAATAATTTAAATCACTAAATTTTTTTAATCATGCACCTCATTAGTAACAACTTTTTAAACCTGTACCTCCAGTGTATAAGTATTTATTTATACATTATTCATATCATACATTCACTACTATCAATTTGATTTTACTAAAACATCCTTTCCAAGACATGCATAAATATAAATAAATGTTGTAACACTTTTACCACATCTCTCACTTTGAAGACCACTGTCTAAAACAACAGTAATGATTTGCCTTAGTTTTTCATCAGTAGGTCTCAGACTGGTCCATAATTCAACTTTTAATGATCAGACTAAGGCACTATTTCATCTCCTATGTGGTTTTGAGCCTTGCTCAGATTAGAAGCATAGAAAAATTCACTTTGATTGGTTGTGTTTCTAGGAGGGGGGCCCTTCCAGGGCCTGAGAGTAAGCTCTTGTCTAACACTCGGAAATGAATTGTCCAAGGAGACACACATATTAACAAAGTAAAAGACTTTATCAGAAAACTGTTCTTTAGCAGAGAGTAGTAGGGTAAGGGAACTCAGGAGAACTGCTTTGCCACGTGGATTGCAGTCTCAGGTTTTATGGTAATGGGTTAGTTTTCCAGTTGTCTCCGGCGAATCATCTTGCTTGTGCCCATATTTGTTCTGACTCAGGGTCCTTCCTGGTGGCACACACATCTCTCAGCCAGGATGGATTCCAGTGTGAGGGTTTCTGGGAGGTTGGCAGGACATATTATGTGCTAACTTCTCCTCCTTCCTTTTGACCCCTCCTGAATTCTCCCAGTTAGTTTTCAGCGGCAGCACCATGTTCCTTATTGGGACCCCCTGCTGTGAGACAACTCATGCAAGTGGTTATTAATGCAACTGGCCAAAGCAGGTGATTTCAGTCAATGGTTCCCTAACAGTAGGATGAAAATATTTGCACTTAATCAGCCACTAAAAGCAGAGCAAGCCTTCCTCAATTCTCCAGTTAATTACATATTATACAGAGAATTTTGTTGTCTTTTAATTATCTTTTATTTTCTTAGAATTGGGTGACTCTTGATATACAAGTTCAAGAAGGCAGAGTTAATTTTTCTAGACAAATCTTCATGGATTATAGAGATAGATTTTGCAGATTATCAAGAACAAACCAATGGCCAATCACATTCTCTCTGTAAATTCCATCACTCTTAGAACCCCTTCATGTCTACAGGATCATAAATTCATGGAAGGCAGACATTGCTTATTTTCGCTTATCTGTAATGACAGTCTATGTCCAGTAACATTTTCTGCTTTGTAGAACAGACTAGTTTATGGCAAAACCATGAAGGGCAAATTCTGTGTTGAGTAGCCCAATGACCTTGCAAATGTCCATCCCCCACCATAGCCTAGTCCACTTTGGTGATTCTACCCTTTTTCCTTTAAGTGCTCAAACAGTGCCACTCTTGGGAAACAATACTTTTCTTTTCATGGGAGTATTTGCATTTTAAGCTTTATCTTTAATAGAAGAGTGTGAATGTTGTTTTGGGGGACTGGGGAACAGGGTGAGTTCAAGCATTACTAGAAAAAAATGTGGAATATTTTGGATGGAAATAAAATTCTTTGTGCCGAAGAAATTATACCAAATGTATGGTCACCTACATGATAAGCCAGCCCAGATTCAATGCAGGATGGTGGATAAATGGTATTGACAAAAGCCAGTACATATTTTAAAGTTCCCCAAATGATTCTGTTGATGAAAAAAGTAAACAAGAATCAATCTAAGAAAGAAATAGAAAACTTTATTTGAGCCAACCTGAGGATTATAACCTGGGAGACAGTCTTTTAGAAAGCTGTGAAGACTGTTCCACCCATTAGAGGTCAAAGCAGAGTTATGTAAATTTTTCAAACAAAAGTCTATACATCAAATGACATATCAACAATCCAGATCTGCATGTATAAAGTGAGTGGTGGGTCATCCTGATCTTTCAAGATCTTTCAAGATTAAGAAGGAATGTTATCGCCTTCCAGTTAATGCAGATGCACAATACACACTAAAAGGGAGGGAAGAGACCCAAATGGACAGAGAAAATATTTACATTTAAATTTTTCTTGTCTTGCCATAAAACATAAATTTTATTTCATTAATTCTAATGTGCAATAAAGATGGAGAAATTCTAATCTATAAAAGAGGCTTTTATACTTTATTGTAAATTAGAATCACCAAAAGAGCTTTTTTTTGTTGTTGTTTGTTTGTTTGTTTTTAATGTAATTATTTGGAAAAACACCCATAGATTCTTATTTGGTAGAAATGGGTTAGAATGTGGTATATGCATTTGAATCAGATCTGCAGTTGACACTCATTTCCATAGTTTGGGAAACAGAATTTTAAAACACATCCAAAGAAATAAAAGTAAAAGAAAAATTGTCATTGTTTAATAACGTTAAATCTGAGCACATCTTGAGCTATGTTTATTCAGTCTTGTTGGTTTGGTGACATGTAAATTGTGTGCGTAGGGTAAGAGTTATGGAAAACTAATATATGAAATAGGAAAAAACATTAAAATTGTGATAATTCTATGAGGTGTGCTCTATGTAAATATGTGAAACATGGCATGAAATTTGTAGACTAGCTAGGGCTGTTTATTTTAATTGAGGTATACTAATATAACAATATTGTAAGCTACTGCCATAAGAAATGCATATTTATTCATATGCTTGTTTCCTGTAGAATTCTCTAATGTTTACTAAGAGCTTCATAGCAAAGAAAGTTCTACACATAATCCCTACATCCATCAGGTTGTTCCAGCATGAATCTTTTGATGTCTAGCAAACATAAAAAATATATACATTCATATAATTCATATGCCTATCAAAACACAGATTATTTTCAAAATCCCAGAAATTTACTTAATGCTCCTTCTGGCTCCATCCCAGCTCTGCACACCTTGATAGGCAACCATATTTCTGATTTCTTTCAGCATAGATTAATTTTGCCTATTCCAGAACCTCATACATAAGGAATCATCGGTAGATATTCTTTTTGTCTGACTTTTTTCACTCAATGTGTCTAAAATTCATCCACATCGTTGAATATATCAGCAGATCATTTTTTTCTCTACGCAGTAGTTCTTTATGAGAACATACCACAAATTATTTATCCATTCTCCTGTTGATGGACATGTGAATTAAATCTAGTTTTTGTCTATTATGAATTAAGCTGCTATGAACATTCTTGACCAGTCTTCTTATAAACATATTTTTTTATTTCTCTTGGATAAATACCTAGGAGTCAAATTGCTGGGTCCTAGGGTAAGAATATATTTAACCTGATAAAACTTCCAAACTATTTTTGAAAGTAGTTGTATCATTTTACACTCTGACCAGCAATACCTGAGAGTTTCAGTTGCTCTACATTCTAAACAACAGTTAGTATTTTTGGTATTTCTAATTTTAGCCTTTCCAAGGGGTTTGTAGTGATACCTCATTATAATTTCCATCTGAATTTTTATTCTAAATAACTATGTTGAGCTACTTCTTGTGTGTTAAGTGGCCATTCATGTATCTTTTTTTGAAGTGTCTGTGAAAACTTTTTGATTTTTTATTGGATTATCTATTAATGATTTGTAAAATTCTTTATATATTATGGGTAAAATCTTATGTTAAATATACGTATTGTAAATATTTTCTCCAAAATATCCAAGTACACAGCTTGCCTATTTATTTTGTAATGGTAAGAAGCAGTTTTTAATTTGATAAAGCCTAACTTAAAATTTTAGTTTCTTATCTTATGCTTCTTATAACCTAAGAAATCTTTTCCTACTCCAAGATCATGAAAATATTCTACTTTATTTTCTTTTCAGAACTTTATAATTTTGTATATTTATATTTAATATCATTTCAACTTAAAGGTTTGTATGGTGTGAGGTAGAGGTCAATATTAATGTTTTTACTCCACAGATGTCCAGTTGTTTTAACACTATTTATTGAAAAGACTATTGTTTCTCCATTAAATTGCTTCTGCATCTTTTTTCTAAAGTCAATTGACCTTATAAATGTGACTCTAATTTTGGACTCTTCATTTTATTCCATTTATATAAGTCTATTCTTATGCTAATAATACACTGTATTGATAATTGTTCCTTTATACTGTCTTGATATCAGAGATTTCAAATCCTTAGGTTTGGTCATTTGGGGTCCTTTGCATTTCCATATAAATTGCAGAACCAGGTTGTCAATTTCTACAAAAAATACCTGCAGATATTTGGACTAATATTGGATGAATCTATATAAATTGGAAAACAGACATCTTAATATTACTGTGTATTTAATCCATAAGCATGGTATATCTCTCCATTTATTTAAGTTTTGTTTAGTTTCTCTCAGGAATATTTTTGCATTCTTCACTATAGAGGTATTGTACATGTTTTATTAAATTTATCTCTAAGAATTTTCAAAGATCATGGTATTTAATTATATTTTCCAATAGTTTTTTCTTTGTATACAGTAATACAGTTGATTTTTTGTATATTGAACTTGGAGTTTTGCAAACTTACTAAATTCACTTATTTAAAGTTTTAGTATTTTTTTGTGTTTTCTCTAGGATTTTTCTATAAACAAAAACCATGTCATCCATAAAGTAAGACAGTCCTACTTCCTTTTTTTGTCAAATTCCAATGCCTCATTAAACTGATCAGACCTCCAGAACAATAGGTAGAGGTGGTGAGAAGAAACCCTTGTCCTCTTCCACATCTTAAAGGGAAAGTGTTCAATATTTCATCACTAAATATAGTTTAAGAGAAGGCTATTTGCCATTGCCTGTATTGAGTTTAGGAACTTTTCTTCAATTCCTACATTTTGGGGAATTTTCATCACGAGAAAATGCTGAATTTTGTCAGATGCATTTTCTACATCTATTCATATAAGCATATGATGTTTCTCCTTTATTCTCTTAATGTAGTAAATTACATTGATTAATTTTTAAACCTAATTTTGTATTCTTGGAATCAAACTACTTGACCCTAATAAATTATACTACTCATATATTTCCGCATTTAATATGCAAATATTTTGGCAGGGATTTTTATATGTATATTGATAATGGATATTAGTCTGTAGTTTTGTTTTCTTATAAATTCTTTGTAAAACTTTAATAGCAGGGATATGCTGGTCTTGTAAAAAATGAGTGGGAATATGTTCTTTCCTCTTCTATTTCTGAAAAGAGTTTGTGTTTGACTGATTTTTTTCTTCTTAAATGATTGGGAGAATTCATTAGTGAAATTATTTGAATCTGGAGTTTCCTTTGTGAAAATGTTGTAATTACAAATTCAATTTCTTTAACATTTAAAGATATTGAGATTTTTTTTTGTTTCTTTATGTGTCAGTTCTGGTAATGCATATATTTCAAAGAACTTCTCCATTTTATCAGATATGTCAAATTTATTAGCATAAAGCTGTTACAATGTGCTCTTGTACTTTTTTACTACCTGTAGGATCTGAGGTAATAAATTCTCTTTCATTCCTGATGTTGCAATCTATTTTCTCTCCCTATTTTTTTTTTTGATTAGTCTAACTAGTGGCTTAGCAATTTTGTTTATTTAAATATATATAGATACATACATATATATTTATTTGTCATTTTTCTATTTCATTGTTTTCTACTCTTATCATACTAGTTATTTCCTCTTATTTATTTTGGATTTAATTTGCTCATCTTATTCTAGGTTCTTAAAGTAGAAATATGGATCATTTACTTCCAATCAGTTTTTTTTTCCAGTATAAGCATTTTTGAGCTGTACATTTCTCTTTAAGTATTGCTATAGCTGCATTCCACAAATTTTAATATGCTCTTTTAATTATCATTCAGTTTGAAATATTTCCTAATTTTCCTCATGATATTTTCTTCACCCTGCAGGCTGTTTAGAAGTATAATTCTTGAATTCTATAGGTTATGGAATTATCCAGATATCCTATTGTTATTAATTTCTAATTTAATTCTTTTCTAATCTATGCTTTGTTTAATTTCAATAGTTTGTTATTTACTGATAATTTTATGTACAATCATTTAGACTATATGTTCCATTTGTACTTTAAAAGAATATGTAATTTGAAGTTGCTGTATGTAATTCTCTCTAGACATCAATTAGATTCAGTGGTTATAGTGTTTTCCAAATCTTCTATATAGTTACTAAATTTCTGTCTAGATGGTCTATCAATTACTGTGAGAGGATTGTTAAAATATTCTATTGTGATGGTAAATTTGTTTAGTTAATTCATTTATTTTGAATTCATCAATTCAAAATTCATTGTTTCATGAATTTTGATGCTGTTTTTTCTCCTATTTACATTTAGTGAAATTATTGATATTGTTAGGTTTAAGCCTATCATCTTACTACTTCCTTTTGATTCTTCCTTTTTTGTTATTTTTCTTCCTTTTCACCTTTCTCACTTTTTTAAAAATTATAATCTTAGGGTCTTCTTATTTATTTATTTTTATTTTATTTATTTGTGGCTGTGTTGGGTCTTTGTTTCTGTGTGAGGGCTTTCTCTAGTTGTGGCAAGCGAGGGCCACTCTTCATCACAGCGTGCGGGCCTCTCACTATCGCAGCTTTTCTTGTTGCGGAGCACAGGATCCAGACGCTCAGGCTCAGTAGTTGTGGCTCACAGGCCTAGTTGGTCTGCAGCATGTGGGATCTTCCCAGACCAGGGCTCGAAACGGTGTCCCCTGCATTAGCAGGCAGATTCTCAACCACTGCGCCACCAGGGAAGTCCTCACATTATTTTTGATTAATCAAATGTATTTTAGTGTCCCACTTTATTTCTTATTCATTTTATTTTTTATATTGGATTCTTACCTCTATCTCATTTTATTATTATCTTAGTGTTTACTCTAGGACTAACATTCTTATTTTGTCAGGGGCTAGAATCAATACTTTCCCTCTTCACACATCACACTTCACATCTGATACTGCACAGTTCCTAATTCACATTTCCCCTTCCCTCATCATATCTGTCCAAGAAATAAAGATTATTGGTTGAGTATCACAAAGTTAGAGAGCCTTGAGAATTTTGATTCTTTCCACTTCAAACTTGTGTTTCTGATTGCTGCTAGAGCGAATTACCACAAACTTCAAGGCTTAAGCAGCACAAACTTAATATCTTATACTTTTGGAAGTCTAAAGTGTGAAGTTGGGAGGAGGGAGCAAGATGGAAGTGTAAGAGGACATGGAGCTGACATCCCTCCATGAACACATCAAAAATACATCTATATATGAAAAATTCTCACTGAAAAACTAACTGGAAACTGGCAGGAGGACTTCTGTACAACCAAGGCTGTAATAAAGATACACATGTAATCAGGTAGGAAGGGGAAAAAAAGCAATTGAGTCGGGACCTGTGCCCCTGGGTGGGGACTCAGAGGAAAAGGGAGGTTACATGGGTGGAAACCTGCCTTGGGGAGTAGGCAGCTTGAACCACAGACTAGATGCCTAAGTCCTGTGGTCTTATTCAAGGAAGACAAGCCTTTTTAACTGGTTCGAGGTTGGCTGGGAGAGACAGAAGGGCTGTGGGAATCCTGGACTTTCCAGATGAGGAGTTCATGCATACTGGCTTGCCCCTGAGGCAGGGCAGAGAGAGAGGTCTGTTCTAGTGGCTGCCAGGTTTCTCATGACCACCTCGCCATACACACCAGCTTGAGCTGAGTGAACATTCCAGTCCTGCTTGCTCCATATCATAGTGTGGCACTGAATCTGGGGCAGCCAACACAGGGAAAAAGACTTGATTGTGGGATGCAGAGGCAACCTGGTCCTGAGGCACAACCTGCTGGGGCAGCAGCAGTCATTGCTGGCATTTATTCAAGCACATCCTCAGAAATAGCCCAGACCTCTGATGGTTGCTGCTCCACCATAGTTCACACCCCAATACATGATGAGAGTCCACATGGGCCCTGCTTTCCCTGTGGAGCAGTTTCCAAACAGGGCCAAAGAGGCGGAGACTGGGGGCAGAAGTCAGCTGTGAGGGACAAAGGGCATTTGCACCTGAGGTGCTGCGGAAGCCTGCACAGGCAGCTCATAAAAGCTCTAGCTAAGGCTTCCCTGGTGGCGCAGTGGTTGGGGTCCACCTGCCGATGCAGGGGACATGGGTTCGTGCCCCGGTCTGGGAGGATCCCACATGCCGCAGAGCGGCTGGGCCCGTGGCCCATGGCCGCTGAGCCTGCACATCCGGAGCCTGTGCTCCACAGCGGGAGAGGTCACAACAGTGAGAGGCCTGCATACTGCGGAAAAAAAAAAAAAAAAGCTCTATCTATACATGAGCCCCATTTGCTTCAACACTCCCCCCACCTCTTGGGCAAGAGTCCAGTAGAGGGAGAGGAGAAAAGACACTCTTAAAGGGAACAGAGCCAGTTCAGAACCAACCTCAGAGCTTCTGTTCCAGCAACTTGTGATCAGACCCTGTTCCTGATAGGGTGGTGATGGCCACTGAGCAAACGGGAAGTCCTGCCTCACCCATGGCACCAGCTGTAGCCCCACTATCTCCAGCACCATGTCCTACCAAGGTGATAGCTACCAGCACACCCTGAGGAAAGACATGAATGACATCAGCATCAAATCCAGATCTTCCACCAAAGGCATTGAGTACACACACTCTTTCTAGGGATGCTCCCACATAAGAACACCCATTGAGGAATCTAAAGAAAAAAAAAAAGGTTTTGATGAACCTAGGTGCAGGACAGGAATAAAGACAATAAAAGTCTTTCTAGGGATGGTCTCACATAAGAACACCCATTCAGGAATCTAAAGAAAAAAATAAAAAAGGTTCTGGTGAACTTAGGTGCAGGACAGGAATAAAGACACAAAGGTAAAGAATGGACTTGAGGACATGGGGAGGGGGAACAGTAAGCTGGGATGAAATGAAAGAGTAGCATTGACATATATGCACTACCAAATGTAAAATAGATAGCTAGTGGGAAGCAGCTGCATAACACAGACAGGGAGATCAGTTCAGTGCTTTGTGACTACCTAGAGGGGTGGGATAGGGAGGGTGGGAGGGAGGCACAAGAGGGATGGGATATGGGGTTATATGTATACATATAACTGATTCATTATGTTTTACAGCAGAAACTAACACAACATTGTAAGGCAATTATATGCCAATAAAGATGTTAAAATTAATTAATTAATTAAAAAAAATAACACCCATTCAGGAGCACAATAGGTAACTGTTTCACCTAAATTCATAAAGGCAGAGAAAGTTAAGCAAAATGAGAAGGCAGAGGAAGAACTCTCAATTGAAAGAGCAAAAGAGAACCCTTAAAAAATGTAAATAATGAAACAGAAATAAACAATTTACCAGATAAAGAATTCAAAACATTTGGTAATAAAAATGTTAACTGAATTGGGAAAAAAATTGATGTAAGCAGGGAATACTTTAACAAGACTAGAAAATATAAAAAAGACCCAATCAGAAATTAATAATTCAATAGCAGAAAAAATAAAATAAAACACACACTATAAAGAATGAATACCAAACTAGGTGATACAGAAGAACACAAAGGTAACCTGGAAGATAGAAAGATGTAAATCACCCAACCAGAATAGCAAAAAGAAAAACAAATTTTAACAATTGAAAGCAATTTAAGAGCTCTCTGGGATAATATTAAGCATACAAACATTCATATTATAGGATTCCCAGGAGAAAAGAGAGAGAAGGGGGTTGAAAATGTATTTGAGGAAATTATAGCTGAAAACTTCCCAAACCTAAAGAAGGAAACAGAAATTCAGGTACAGGAAGCACAGAGAGTACCAAACAAGATGAATCTAAATAGACCCACAACATGAAATATCATAATTAGAATGGCAAAAGTTAAACATAAAGAGAGAATTCTAAACATAGCAAGTCAAAAAGAAAGAATCATATACTAAGGAATCCCCATAAGTCTATCAGCTTATTTATCTGCAGAAACTTTGCAGGCCAGAAAGGAGTGGCACAATATATTCAAAGTGAGGAAAGGGGGAAACCTGAAACCTAAGATACTCTACCCAGCAAAATTATCATTTAAAATAGAAGGAGAGATAAAGAACTTCTCAGACAAGCAAAAACTAAAAAGTTTCATCAATATTAAACCTACCCTAAAAGAAATGTTGAAGGGTCTTGTCTAAGTGGAGAAGAAGTAAGAGTCTATAGGAAAGGGAAAAATCCACTAGGAAAGACAAATATATAGCAAGGACTGAGAATCAAAAACTTAAATAAGCCAGTGTGAAGATTAAAAAAACAAAAGTTGTAAAAACAACTATAAATACAATAAACAGTTAAGGGATAAACATGAAAATGCAAAATATAACAACAAAAACATGAAATATAGGAGAGAGCTATAAAAATGTAGGTTTTTAAGAAGATATTTGAACATAAATGACTGCCAGTGTAAGACAAATAATTATACTTATAGGTCAACATTTATGAATCCCATGGTAACCACAAATCAAAAATTTGCAATATACACAAAAAATAAAAAGAAAGAACACACATACTACAAAAAAAAAAAAGTATCAAACCACAAGGGAAGAAACAAAAGAAGAAATGAACAGAGAAGCACTATGAGAACTGGAAAACAACTAATAAAGTGGCAATAAGTATATACCTATCAATAATTAATGTCAGTGGACTAAATGTCCCAATCAAAAGACATAGGTTGGCTGATTGGATTAAAAATCATGACCCTTCTACACATTGCCAACAGGAAACTCATTTCGGAGTTAGAGAAACACACAACTGAAAGTGAGGGGATGGAAAAAATTATTGCATACAAATGGAAATGACAAGAACATGGGGGTAGCAAGATACATACCAGACTTTAAACTATACTTTAAAACAAAGTTTATAACAAAAAAAGAAGGGCATTATATAATAATAAAAGGATCAATATGAGAGAAGATATTACACTTGTTAACATATATGCACCCAATACAGGAGCACCTAAATGTATAAAGCAAATACTAAAAGACACAAAAAGAGACGTTGACAATAAAACAATAAGAGTAGGAAATTTTAACACCCCACTTACATCAGTAGACAGATCATCCAGACAAAAAAATCAACAAGGCAACAATGGTCTTAAATGACACAATATTCAACATAATAAAGGCCATGGATGACAAATCCACAGCTAACATCATACTCAACAATGAAAAGGTGAAAGCCTTTCCTATACAATCAGGAACAAGACAAGGATTCCCACTCACACCACTTCCAGTTAACATAGTACTAGGAGTCCTAGACACAGCAATCAGACAAGAAAAAGAAAAATGGTATCCAAGTTGTAAGACAAAAAGTAAAACTGCAACTGTTTGCAGATAACATGATACTTTATATAGAAAACCCTAAAGTCTCCACCCAAAAACTACTAGAACTAATAAATGAATTCAGCAAAGTTGTAGCATACAAGATTAATATACAGAAATCTGTTGTTTTTCTATACACTAATTATGAACTATCAGAAAGAGAAAGCCAGAAAACAATCCCATTTAAAATCACATCAAAAAGAATAAAATTCCTAGAAATGAACTTAACCAAGGAGGTGAAATTCCTATACTCTGAAAACTACAAAACACTGATGAAAGAAACGGAAGAAGATACAAATAAATGGAAAGATAGCCTATGCTCTTGGATTGGAAAAATTAATGTTGTTAAAATGGCTGTATTACACAAAGCAATCTATAGATTTACTGTAAACCCTATCAAAACACCCATGACATTTTTCACAGAACTAGAATAAATAATCCTACAATTATATGGAACCACAAAAGAACCCAAATAGCCAACTCAATCTTGAGAAAAGAACAAAGCTGGAGGTATCACTCTCCCAGACTTCAGACTATTCTACAAAGCTACACTAATCAGAGCAGCAGGGTACTAGAACAAAACCAGACACATAGATAAATGGAACAGAGAGTCCAGAAATAAACCCACACACCTATGGTCAATTAATCTATGACAAAAGAAGCAAGAATATACAATGGAAAAAAGACAGTCTCTTCAATAAATTGTGCTGGGAAAACCAGACAGTGACATGTAAAACATGAGATTAGAACATTCCTTCATATAATATACAAAACTAAACTATATAAATGTAAGACCTGACTATAAAATTTCTAGAAGAGAACATAGGCTTTACACTCTGACAAAATATGCAACAATATTTTTTTGGATCTGTCTCCAAAGCAAAAGAAATAAAAGCAAAAGTAAACAAATTGAACCTAATTAAACTTAAAAGCCTTTGCATAGCAAAAGAAACAATTGACAAAAGGAAGAGTCAACCTGTGGAATTGGAGAAAATATTTGCAAATGATATCACTGATAAGGGGTTAATACCCAAAATATATAAAAAGCTTATACTATTCAATATCAAAAAAAACCCAATCAAAAAATGAGTAGAAGACTTAAATAGACATTTTTTCCAAACAATACATGCAGATGGCTACCACATACATGAAAAGATGCTCAATATCACTAATTATTAGGGAAATGTAAATGGAAACAGTGAGATATCACCTCAAACCTGTCAGAATGGCTATCATCAAAAAGTCTACAAATAGCAAATGTTGGAGAGGATGTAGGGAAAAGGGAATACACCTACACTGCTGGTGGGAATGTAAATTGGTGCAGCCACTATGGAAAAATGTATGGAATTTCCTCAAAAAACTAAAAATAGAAGTACCATATGATTCAGCAATTCCACTGCTGGGTATATACCCAGAAAAAAGCAAAAACACTAATTCACAAAGATACATGCACCCCAATGTTCCTTACAACACTATTTACAATAACAAAGACATGGAAGCAACCTAGTTGTCCATCAACAGATGACTGGATTTATAAGATGTCTCATATATGTATATATATGTATATATATATGTATGTATATGTATATATATATGTGTGTATATAAATATATATATACACAATGGAATATTATTCAGCCATAAAAAGAATGAAATATTGTCATTTTCAGCAATGTAGACGGACCTTGAGAATATTATGCTTAGTGAAATAAGTCAGACAGAGAAAGACAAATACTGTATGAAATCACATGTGTGTAATCTAAAAACTAATACAAATGAAAGTATATAGCAAGACAGAAACAGACTCAAAGGTATAGAAAACAAACTAGTGATTATCCATGGAAAGAGGGAAGAGGAGAAGGGCAAATCTGGGGTAGGAGATGAAGAGATACAAACTACTATATATAAAATAGATAAGCAACAGTGGTATATATATATCATATAGCACAGGGAATTATAGCCATTATCTTGTAATAACTTTCATGGAGTATAATCTTTAAAAACAGTGAATCACTATTCTGTACATGTCAAACTAATATAATATTGTAAATGAACTATATTTCAATTTTTAAAAAAAGTGTGAGCTTCGTTTTACTGTTCTAAAATCAAAGTGTTGTCAGGCCTGCATTCCTTTTGGTGGTTCTAGAGAAGAATCTATTTCCTTGCCTTTTCCAGCTTCTACAGACCAACTGGTTCTGCAGTTTGTGGTCTCTTCCTAGATCTTGAGAGTCAACAATCTTCTGCCTTCTCTAATTTCTGCTTCCATCCTTATACCTTTCTCTCTGCTTTCTGATCCTCCTGTCTCCCTCTGATAAGGACATCGGGCCCACCTACATAATCCAAAATAATCTCCCTATCTCTAGATCCTTAACTAAATCACATTTGCAAAGTCTCTTTTATCATATAAGGTTACATATTCACAAGTTCTGTGGATTATGATGTGGATATGATTGGGAGACCATTATTCAGCTTACCACATAATTTACATCCCTCACTTCACAAATTTGATAAGTACACATATTAATGGCATATTTCCATTTATTCACCTACTCAATTTTTGTGTAACTGCTGTCATCACCTTTACCTCTATATTGTTAGAAACATTATTTTTACAGTGTTATTATTTTTGCTTTAAACAGACAGTTACTTTCAAGTAAATTATAAGAATAAGGAACACTTTTTTTTTATATTTATCCACATATTTACCATTTTTGGTTCTCTTTATTCCTTCATTTAGATCTGAATTTTGGACTGTTATCATTTCCCTTTAACATAAAGGACATCCTTTAGCAGATGTAATTTTTTTCAGTCCCAAATGATTTAAAAGCTAAAACATAACCTTCATAGAATAAACCTTTTGTATGAGACAGACCCTAGGTTACCCAACAATTACTGTGGTATTTCCAGATAGAGATGACTTAACAGAAAGTTCCTATAGGCATTTCTTTCAATTTGCAGAACACTGTGTTTAAGCACTACCAATTAATTTTTTTTCGCACATTGTTTTTCTGATACATAAAAAGCAGTATATTTGGGAGCAACTGTTTTTATTTTCTTGTTCCAAGACATTATGTTGCAAGTGGTATAAAACCAGTAAGAAAAAGAAACAAGGAAGGTGTAAAAGATATAAGATGCGTCCATGCATAGCGCTCAGCTTGGGCTGATGACTGTGTTTTTTGATCTATTAATCCAATTTTTCTGGTTTTGTGTGTGTGTTGCTTGGTTATAATCGTTTTTTAATAATTTTGTGTATTCAACACGAAACCAACTGGCTGAACAAGTTGTTCTCCACCAGTCTAAAAAGAGGTTCATGCCGTTAGAATTAAAATTTCTAATTAAATATGCTTATTAGACTTCTTATTTGAAAAATTTACCTTTGTCATTAAAGGTCCATATGAAAATTAAGAGATTTAAGACAATTTAACTCTTCTTCATTGCAAAAGCAAACATAAATACTGCAAGAATAAAAGAATGGCTAACAAGCAGGTAAAGATATTTCCCACTAATTCTGTATCATTAGATTATGTAGTGATAAAAAACAGATGTCAACCAGATATAACTTGGTTTGTGATGTCTCTGATGGAATATGTCCCCATATTTTACAGAGGAGAGAAAACTATGTGAAAAAATACTACGTCTCACCAAATTTCATCATGATGGTCTATCATAATCTCTATTTCCCTAGTAGATTAAAACCTATCCAATGTAAAATAACTCTGGAAGTGCTAATGACACAACAAATTGACAGACAGCTACTAAGAACAAGGCCAGCTGGTAATATGGGAGAGTCCTAAAGCTGAAAAAAGGGAAGCAGTTTTGAGTCATGATTATTAAATAAGACTAGCATATCAAAAACCCTGAGACCATTTTTTTTAAATGTTTATCCTTCCAGCCAGCTTTCTTCTTTTTTTTACCTCCAACAAAGTTGAAATGCCCTGGGAGAGTGAGCATTTACAAACTTTAGCACACTTCAGAATCACCTGAAGGACTTGTTAAAATGCAGATTACCTGACACCACCCCAAGAGTTTCTTATTCAACAGGTTTGAGGTGGAGTCTAAGAATTTGCATGTTATACAGATTCAAAGGTGGTATTGATTCTACTGGTCCAAGAAAGTAGGAATGTAAAAGTGTAGTGATTTCATCCAAGTTAGGGTCTCAACATATGTCAGAAAAGAGGAAACTACCTGATGTGAGATAAACCCAGTAGAAAAATCTTGGACCAAAAAATAGTCACTGTGGGGAATATTCCCACACAAAATGGAAGTGTTTCTGGAAAGAAAACTTAGTAAAAAGCTACATAATTTCTGCCAGAGGCAAATGAAATCATAAGATCTGGGACTCAGCTGTCTTTAGGCAAAAGAGTTCTCACTAGAAGATACCTAGTAATAAATAATTAATATTCCCTTGGGAAATAGTTGAAGTTAGCCAACATACCTGAGAATGAACATGAAAGGGTACAGTAAAAACCTGACCATTGTGTACACTTACTACCTTGTGGAACATTGGAAGTCACCACTGAGGTGACTTTTGTTTCAGATAACTAGGAAGACACCAGAAGATGAAACCTCATAACACCACCCAAAACCAGGTAATTGATCAGAATTCAGTCATTGCAAAGTTAACAGGAAAGAAAGAGAGATAGAGGGACAAAGAATACAATTTAAAAATAGGTAGAGGAAGCAGACAATAAAAAGAAATAAAAGACATCCAATTTGGAAAGGAAGAAGTAAAACTGTTATGTTTTGCAGTTGACTTGATACCATACATAGAAAATTTAAAGATGGACAAGAATTGGTGCAGCCATTATGGAAAACAGTATGGAGGGTCTTCAAAAAATGAAATATAGAACTACCATATGATCCAGCAATTCCAATTCTGTGAAATCACTTTGTCAAAGAGATATGACATGTTCACTTCCATGTTTATTGTAGCATTATTTACAATAGCCAAGACATGGAAACAACCTAAATATCTACTGACAAATGAATGGGTAGTGAAAATGGATAAAAGAAAAATTTATATAATACTATGAAACCATCAAAAAGAAGGAAATCCTGCCATTTGTGACAACATGGATGAACATTGAGGGCCCTATGTTAATTAAAATGTCAGACAGAGAAAGACAAATACTGCTTTATCTCACTTGTATGAGGAATCTAAAATAATCAAACTCACAGAAACAGAGGTTAAATTTGTGGTTACCAGAGGTGGGGGATGGGGGGTGGGCAGAAGAAATTGTGAATGTAGTCAAAAGTTATATACTTCCAGTTATAAGAAAAATAATTTTGGGGCATGTAATGTACAACATGATAACTATGGTCATACTGTATTGTATATTTGAAAGTTGCTAAAAGAGTAAATCTTAAAAGTTCTCATCACAAGAAAAACATTTGTGGCTATATGAGGTGATGGATGTTAACTAAACTTGTTGTGGTAATAATTTTGCAATATATATATATATATATATTTATCAAATCATTGGGTTGGACATACACCTTAAACTTATGCAATATTATGTCAATTATATCTCACTAAAACTAGAAAAAAATAATTTAAAAATGATACATTCTGGGTTTAATTTTAACTTTGAAAATTCCTAGCCATGTGAAGTCTATTCAAATATTTTATTCTGAGCCTTTGTTGGCTTATCTGCAAAACCTGAGGATCTAATTAAAAACAAATAAGCAGACATTTTGGCAACTCTTTGCAAACTTGAGTTGCTAATGTTATTATAAACTTGTATAAGAGCACCATGTTTATTGGTTGAAAATATTATATAAACTGGAAAGAAAACAAAGATCCTACTACAATGAAAGAAATGGAAGGGAGGAAGGAATGGAGGGAAGGAGGGAGGGAGGAAAGTACTAGACAGAAGGAAGCTAATGTGAAATTGTTGATGAACAGGGGCTAGAGTAAGCAAAGTAGAATGTCTGGCTCTCACTACCATTTAAAGTATGAATCTAAAGACCATGAGTCTTTGCTCCCCGAATTTCAGCATTCTTTTACTGGTAAATTTTAGGGAGAACAATGAAGGATTAAAAACATCTGAAGCCCTGACTCACCCCCTGCCCAAAATGTCTCCAGTTGGAAAGATAGATTGGGGAATTACACGTATAGATGTTAGTTCTAAGGATTGTATGCTACATGGTCCTCTGATTTGGAGAGGTGTGGTGTCAAAAACAAAAGAGCCAAAGGGCCCCCCATGGGATTCTCAGCAACTTGGCTTCTGCTACAGTTTATTGAAGCAATCATCAAATTTACCCACACTTAGAAGACTATTTTGACACATTTTACAAGTGTCATGTCAAAATTGTGTGCAAAAATAGGTGCCCAAGTGTGTGGTAGTGACAGTGGCAGCAACAACAAGAGAGGGTCACACGGCTTTGGAAGGCACCAAAATGTTTAGCAAAAGGCAATTGTTCCTTTAGTTCACGGAGGTTGATTTTGAGACAGTCAAGGTCCTGGGCTTCTTTTTCCACAAGCCCTCAGTGATGGTGACAATTGGAAAAATGGCAGTATGTAAGATTATGTATGAGGCATGTAGTGGAACATTACAGCTTGGAATGTGCAGTCCCCATAAATAAAGAGTGGTACATGAGGGCAAATTTGGAAGCCATTTGGTAGCAGTGAATACTGGAAATTATGGCATTTTGTTCACCTCATCTGTTCAGATAGTGAAGGTAGATCATCTTATTTTAGGCCAGAAAAGGTAAAACAAATGAAAGACTGTTGGATACTGAACCAGGAGGTAGACCAATTATCTGCCTTCCAGCTGTAGAATGAGTAGGGAATTGATTCAGCCAAGTAGACAGAAGGGCACCCAAGGCAATTCATTGGAACACTGCAAAAACACTGCATTGTCAAATTCTCATGCTCAATAGATTTGTTATTGAGGATAAGTAAAACAAAAACATACCAAATGATACAGACAGGGAAAAGAGAACCAAAAAAGAAAATGTATAGAAGATTTTAGAAAAGTTTTTGGCATTCTCAATTGAATCAGCAAATATACAGCCTCCTTGAAACAGGAACAGAAGGCCCTAAGGAAAGAAAATGAAAATCATGCAGCATTAGATAAATAGGAGATGGATGAGAAGCAGGGTTATAACATGGTAGAAACACTTTCTTTGACTGAACTGTATGGCTAGTCACCTCTTTCTAATATGTGTGAAATCTGTTTTTAAAATATAAATAAAATATTATTTCTGAAGTCAGCTAATCAAATAGTTGAGTCAGCTCTAAGATTTTTCTCAAATTTTCTGTGCAAACTTTCAATTTTTGATTTTCAAGTGTTTCATGGAAAAGTCTGTTACAGATTTCTCTTTAATAAAAGACTGTGGGCAGAGAAAAACAAGAGAGAATAAGACCTTTTCCCAGGTCCTCATTCTGCCAGTTTTGTAAAGCAGTATAAAATCACTCTGCAGCTCTTAGAGATAAGGTGGTCAGCAGGGCTTGGAAAGGCTCACCATATGCTCCTCCATGCAGGTCTGCACTTGTTCTTCAACTACTGTCTGTGGAAGGTATAAATCTTAGCAAGATTAATGGATCTTGTTAGTAGATATGGGCCTTTTCTACTACTGATCATATAACTGTTTGGGCTTTTTTATCAATTTTTTTTTGCCTTAGGGACTTGCAAGTTTTGTATGTGGGAGTGGATAGTGTGAAGGAGGCTAAATATTTAGCAGTTTAAGCAGTGGTACTAGATTCTTTGTCTCATATCTTCTAGGTCCAAAGTAATAATTCATGAGTTTATTAAAGTTTTCCCCAAAAACCTACTGCAAAGAAATTATAAATGCAGTAATGAAATTAAAAACTTCAAAAGAGTGAACAAAGAATAAAATTAATACTGCAAAAAAAATTTAATTGTTCCACAGAGGGCAAATTTTGTGAGTTCTCCCATAAATAGTAAAACTAACAGAAAGAAAACACAATGAGGCTTAACTGTGATAATCCCAGAACATGGGTCTAAATAATACATCAGATTATTGAAGAAAAAAAGATAACAATAAAAAACTGAACAGAAGAAAAATTCCTGTGATGAAATTTCTATATTAAGTGCAGAATGAGAGAAATCACTGAATTCCAGTCAAATTTAATTTTAAAAGACCAAATTTCAGGGCTTCCCTGGTGGCGCAGTGGTTGGGAGTCCGCCTGCCGATGCTAGGGGACGCGGGTTCGTGCCCCGGTCTGGGAGGATCCCACATGCCGCGGAGCGGCTGGGCCCGTGAGCCATGGCCGCTGAGCCTGCGCGTCCGGAGCCTGATGCTCCGCAACGGGAGAGGCCACAACAGTTAGAGGCCCGCGTACAGCAAAAGAAAAAAAACAAAACAAAAAGACCAAATTTCAAAGTATACTGGCAATTTTATATCTCTAAATAAAGAAAATTCTATGTTTATTCAAGCCAAAAAAATACCACACACACATACAAACAAAAGAGTCAAACTTTAATCCAATTTATCCTTTGCAAAGAAGTCAATATAACATCTGTAGGATTTTTAAATGATAAGATTGTGATTAAAAATTTAATATCCAACCAAATTGGCCTTGTATTTTCTTTGTCGAACTTTTTTTTTAAGATCTGTTATTTGTTTATTTATTTATTTAATTTATTTTTGGCTGCATCGGGTCTTAGTTGCAGCACATAGGATCTTTGTTGAGGCATGCGGGATCTTTCGTTGCAGCATGCAGGCTTCTCTCTAGTTGTGGCGTGCAGGTTTTCTCTCTCTAGTTGTGGCACACAGGCTCCAGGGTGTGTGGGCTCTATCGTTTGCAGCACACAGGCTTTCTAGTTGAGTCACGTGGGCTCAGTAGGTGTGGTGCATTGGCTTAGTTGCCCCATGACAGGTGGTATCCTAGTTCCCTGACCAGGGATCGAACCCACATCACCCGCATTGTAAGGTGGATTCTTCACCACTGGACCACCAGGGAAGTCTCTGTTGAACTATTAATAAGTGTATCATATATTTGACTCTGTTCATCAAACACACATTAGTTTATCACACACTAGTTCGTTGGGAGTTAAAGATGGATCAGATATGTTCCTTGACCTTCCAAACATTCCCCCTGGTTGCATAGGGTGTCATGGACAAGTGGAAGGCACGAGGTGGTGGGGAGGAGAGGGAGGTGCATTGGCAGGACGTGGGTGCTAAGATGAGAGTCTTTCCTTTCCACAATCAATACCAGGAAAGTAGAACCAGGAGAGGAGTTGGGGGCGGGGTTGTCATGTGGGACACAGGGCTAAACTCAGACATGGTGTGATGCAGTGATGATTCTGCAATGGCAAAGCAACTGGGCAAAGAGAGGCAAAGTGTGTGTGCGTGTGCACGTGCATGCACGTGCACATCCAGTGTTCTGAAGTGAGGCAGAGGGAATCTCTGGAGTCACCCAGTTGGAGGGGGGCGGGTGGGAGGGAAAAGGGCAGGTACAAGGGGCAGCGTAGATTAATGTCATGCAGTCAGGGACTGGCAGCCCAGGACAGGAGCCTCGTAGCAGATGGGAAGGCACATGGCCTGGCTCTGTGGTTCTCCCATGGTAGCTTCTGGGATTGTGCTAAGAACTTCTTGATGGACTCCCACAGGACTGGTATTGGCCTTCAGTGGAAAGAATGGCTCCCCCTTTAAGTGAGTAAATGCTATCCTCTTCCAGAGTGCATTTCCAAAACCAAATGGTGATGAACTAAAGCTTTATTTTATTTTCTCCTTAATGAGTAGGTTCCTTAGACAGGACACTTGAAGTAGGGAATAACTGGCGACATCATTACATTCTATGTCCACGATGGCATCATACTCATTTAGCTCCAGTCCATTCAGCTTGTATAGCACTGGCTGTGAACAGGTGTCCCGCGTCATGACTTTCCATTCCTTCCGGTGCCTGGAGTCCCATTTTAGCATGTGTGTGATTTAGAAGAAGGGCATCTAAGCAGAAGGCTTTGCCTGCAGCAAATGTTTCAAAAAGAAAGTGTGAGACATAGAGAACAAACTTATGGTTACCAAAGGGGAAGAGGGGGAGAGATAAATTAGGAGAGTGGGATTAGCAGATACATGCTACTAAATATAAAATAGATAAACAGCAAGGTTCTACTCTATAGCACAGGGAACTATATTCAATATCTTGTAATAAACTATAATGGAAGTATATAGTTATAAGATATATATATATCACTGTGCTGTACACCTGAAACTAACACAACATTGTAAATCAACTATTCTTCAATAAAAATAAATAAATACAAAAAGAAAGTGTGAGCAAGGCAACTTTTCAGTGTTCAGCAACAAATTCAGTCCAAATACGTAGGTAGCTGCAAGCCACATCACATTTTCCCTAGAATAAGAGACAGTAGGATAAAAAGTCCCCCCCTGAGTATCCAGGGCTCCAACTGTCCTTCAAATCCTCCTGCGATTCCATCAAGATTATCATCCCATGGGTGGCAGCAGGGATTTTTAATAACCCATTTAGTAATCCATTTTTCCATCCAGGAATATCTCTTTAGGACAATCACGTTCATTTCATTGCTATTCAGTTCCAGACACAGAAATGTAAAGAGGGAAATCCAGAAGTATAATTGGCGGGACGAAGAAAGCAAGAAATGGAACAAAATATTTTCTGAAAGTTACATGGACTTTGTGGAATTTCCTTTCTTAATAGTCCTCAGGCTCATCAAAAATAGGTTGCCCAGCTGCTCTTTTGGGTCCTGCAAAGTTCTCGGTCTTGTACCTCTCCTAACTTGAACACCAAGCTGGGCAGGTGGGAGCCCTCGGGACAGGGGTCCCTTACAGGGCAGCTGCACAGAAGCTTCAGGAGCTCAGGGTTGCCAGCCTCCTTTATCTGGTTGCCAGGTTTCCAGAGTGCTAGAATAGTAAACAGTTGTTTCTCAGAAACAGAGATGGGGTTATCCACAGCCTCACATGCTAAATTTAATGAAGCTCTTTCCTAACAACCCAGATCAGTGATTTTCAACCGAGCTGGTGGTAAGACAAAATCCATCTCCAGGGGGTTGGGGGAAGGAACCAGCACATGTACTTTGAGAAAGCTCCCCAGGTGACTTTGTATCCCACCTGCAAACCCCAACACCTCTTCAGAAAACCACTGGCACAGATCTTGGATGCTGGTGGAGGGCCTCTCTAGCTCTTTCTGCAATTTGCCCACAATGCTCCTGACATTTCAGAGTTAACCTCTGAAGCACTTAGGGAAGATGACATAAGCCTGCCTCCCCAATGCTGCCCTGTGAACTTTCTCACACTTAGGAGAGCGTAGCTAAGGAGGCTGAATAGCATACAGAGAATGAGGTGGGTATAATTAAATATTGACAATAGTTGACTGAATGTCTTAGGTTTGTTCCTTGGAGCTGCCAAAGATTTCAAATGTAAATGTGGATGTCAACAATCACAGCTTCCATAATCTCTGCAGAACAGGGAAGGCTGCACAGCCTGGAGCAAAGGACTGACGGTGGAGGCAGATGCATCTTTCTACTGTCCCATCTCAGACACATCTTCCTGCCTCATATCCTTCTCTCGTGCCACGAGCTTGGGAGGGAAGCTTCATTCTTACAGAGATGCCTTTGCCACTCCCATCCTTTCACGAGTGTACAGTCATGTTTTTTCGACCTTATATGACATGTGATAATGAAACAGATTGCAGGAGCTGATAGGAGAATCCAGCTGTCTTATCATGTAAGTGGAATCATACAGTATTTGTCCTTTAGTGTCTGGCTTCCATCACTTAATGTTTTCAAGATTCATCTGTGTTGTATCAGAATTTCATTCCTTTTTAAGGCTGAATAATATTCCAGTGTAAGTACATACCACAGAATTTCTCAGTTTTTATATCTGCTTGCAGCCAGCATGGCCATATGTCTGAGTTCTCACCAATGAGACCTGAACAACTCCAGTGAGGCCTCTGAGGGAAGAGAGCTGGTCCCCTTGCCCCTCACCAGGGGCTTTCACCTCCTTTCATTCAGTTGGCTAATCCATTCAACTTTCACTCTTGTTTCTTCTCACCTGTATGTGTACTCTGCTGTCCAACCACATAAAGAAATTGGTGATACAGAAAGGGATGGCAAGGGTCTCCTGAATTTCAGACCACTCAAGTACCAGCTTTCAGTGCTCTTCAGTGCCTTCCCCAATTCAGTCGAGATTTATCTAGGCACTAGGGACTTCCCTGGTGGTCCAGTGGTCAAGACACTGCACTCCCAATGCAGAGGACATGGGTTCGATCCCTGGTCAGATGTGGGGAAATAAGATCCTGTATGCCGCACAGCATGGCCTGATTTAGCTGATTCATGGTGTGTTTATTTTTTGTAAATATCTTCTCTCCCTAAGTAAATTTTAGCCTTGTATGGAAGAGAATACACTGTGTCCTCTTTGTAAATCCCAACATGTAACACAATCCCTGCATGCAAGGAATGCTCCACCAATAGGGTATTTGTCCTTACCATAACCATTAACAGCCTCCCCTTTCACTTTCAGATGTATCCCAGTTTTGACAACAAATTTTCTGGTCAATCTATGAATAAGTGATTGTGGATGGTGATCATGGTGTAGAAGCATCCTTCATGCTGGATTTTATCTGGATTCTTTTCCCACTCTCCTTTCTTTTCTCCATGTCACGGCCAGATTTTTGATGTTTGTTTCTCTGTGTTCATGCAGGTAGTCTGAGTGCTCTGACACTGACTTCTCTCATGAAGTTGGGGCTTTGTAAGATCAAGTGACTGACGCACAGCAAGCAGAATGCTGAGATGCAAAGGTCTGCAGCAGAGAAAATGTTTATTCACGAGGCAACCAAACGAGAAGAGAGGAGAACAAATATCAAATAGTCCTATCCCAAGGCACAGAGCTCAGATTATTTATGGGATAAGGAGCAGGATGGGTGGAGGTGGCAGGAGCATGGGGAAAGGTGAATGTAAAATCTTGTATTTTCATACTTAAAAAAATTCTCAATAATACAAGAACTCAGAAAATATACCATATGACCATTACAAAAAATTTATTTTAGTTGACCAAAAAATGAACCAAGCATAAATGCTGTAGAACTAAAGGTCATCACCTACAGATGGCCTAGAGGTACATGAAAAGATGATGAACATCACTAATTATTAGAGAAATGCAAATCAAAACTACAGTGAAGTATCACCTCACACAGGTCAGAATGGCCATCATTAAAAAAATCTACAAACAATAAATGCTGGAGAGGATGCAGAATAAAGGGAACCCTCTTGCATTGTCTGTGGGAATGTAAATTGATATAACCACTGTGGAGAAGAGCATGGAGGTTCCTTCAAAAATTAAAAATAGAACTACCATATGACCCAGCAATCCCACTCCTGGGCATATACCCAGAGAAAACCACAATTCAAAAAAGACACATGCTCCCCAATGTTCATTGCAGCACTATTTACAATAGCCAGGTCATGAAAGCAACCTAAATGTCCATCAACAGACAAATGGATAAAGAAGATATGGTACATATATAAAATGGAATATTACTCACTCAGCCATAAAAAGAAATGAAACTGAGTTATTTGTAGTGAAGTGGATGGACCTAGAAACTGTCATGCAGAGTGAAATAAGTCAGAAAGAGAGAAACAAATACCATAGGCTAACACATATATATGGAATCTAGAAAAATGATACAGATGAACTGGTTTGCAAGGCAGAAATAGAGACATAGATGTAGAGAACAAATGTATGGACACCAAGGGGGGAAGCAGGGAGAGGGAGGTAAGATGAATGGGGAGATTGAGATTGACATATATACACTAATATGTATAAAATAGATAACTAATGAGAACCTGCTGTATAGCACAGGGAAATCTACTTCACCTCACTGTACAGTAGAAACTAACACAACATTGTAAAACTATACCCCAATAAAAAAAAATTTAAAAAAACTAAAAATAGAACTACCATATGACCCAGCAATCCTACTACTGGGCATATGCCCCGAGGAAACCATAATTCAAAAGGACATATGTACACCAATGTTCATTTCAACACTATTTACAATAGCCAGGACATGGAAACAACCTAAATGTCCATTGACGGTTGAATGGGTAAAGAAGATGTGGTACATATATATAATGGAATATTAGTTAGCTATTAAAAGAAATGAAATTGAGTCATTTGTAGAGATGAAGATGGACCTAGAATCTGTCATACAGAGTGAAGTAAGTCAGAAAAAGAAAAACAAATATCATATATTAATACATATATGTGGAATCTAGAAAAATGGTATAGATGAACCTGTCTGCAGGGCAGGAATAGAAAGGCAGACATAAAGAATGGACGTGTGGATGGGGGGGAAGGGGAGGGTGGGATGAATTGGGAGATTAGGTTTGACATAAATACACTACCATGTGTAAAACAGGTAGCTAGTGGGAACCTGCTGTATAGCACAGGGAGCTCAGCTCAGTAATCTGTGATGATCTAGATGGGTGGGATGGGGGGCAGCGAAGGGGGTCCAAAAGGGAGGAGATATATGTATACATATAGTTGATTCACTTCATTGTACATCAGAAACTAACACAATATTGTAAAGCAATTATACTCCAATAAAAATAAATAAATAAACAATAATTTTACAAAAAGAAATCATCACCTAAAAATAAACTAGAAATAATTGTCTGAGCATTATTATAGACCAAAAAGGATACTGTTGGAAGAAGAGTATGATTTATTGTAAAAGCAAAAAATGTAGAAGTCATGAGAGCTGGCACTGAACCTCATCTCCACCAATATCCACAGGCAGATTTTCCTGTGATCTTTAGTTTCTTTAATTTTACTGAAATGTTAGACATAAAATAATAGAATGCATGTTGAGACTTTATAAAGTATTATTTAAAATGAAATGAGTTTTTGTCCCTCACTTATGAGCTCACAAATTTCCAGCAGAATAAATATTGTTTTGTGTTGATTAACTATAATCATATTGAATTTCTCCCCATGCTACAGCTAAAAAATAATTGTATTTGAAACAACATTATTTTACTGGTGAAAAGGATATTACTCATAAAATTAAAAATGTAAAGAAAGAGAACCTGAAGGAAATAAGAACATATGTTGATAAATCAAACTCTTGATCTTTGCTCTAAATCCACTTCCCTTGCAATCTTTCTCATCTTGGTAAATTGCAATTTCACTTTTCTGGTTGTTCAGACCAAACCTTTAGGCATACTAATTGACTTCTCTTAATCCTCTGGATACCTTGTTGGTTCCATCATCAGCATACAGCTAATATCCAAGCACTTCTCACCACCCCCAAGCTACAACCCCAGTCAAGAGCCATAAACTTGGTTTCTCTGCCTTTATCCTTACCCTGTGTCTGTTCTCACAGAGCAACCAAGGTGATCCTTTAAAAAGCTAACTCATTAAATCTCTCCTCTGTTAAACCCCTCAAACGCTTGTCAACTACCTCACCCCAGTAAAAGCCTTGCTATAGGGCCTTTGTACTTACTGTTTGCTCTCCCTAGAAAGCTCTTGCTCCAGGCTTACACTTGGCTCTCTCCCTCAACTCCTTCAATTCTTTGTTCAAATGTCAGTTTTTAAGTAAGGTTTCCCTCAAAGCTCTATTTTAATATGTAATCTTTCCCCACGCACTCCCATTCTTCCTTCCTGGTTTTTTTTTTTTTTTCCATAGCACATATTACATCCTTTAAAACACATATTTTACTTTTTTTGTCTGTCTTTTTCCAGTAGAATGAAAGCTCCATGAGGGCATGGATTTTTCTGTTTTACAACTCTAGCACTTAGAGGAGTGCCAATAATAGATGCTTCACAACTCTAGCACTTAGAGTGCCAATGATAGATGCTTCACAAATATTTGTTGAAAATAAATAGCTTCAGGATAGTCTCCATTTTAATATTCTGTTTTTCAACTTTGCACAATGGACATGAATTACTTATATAATAAAAAAAGTTAAACAAAGCATAAAGAAAGTCATATATGGGTATATAATTATCAAAACATTAAGAACAAAATAGAAAAAAAATCTAAGAAAATATTAGCAGGTCCAGAGAATTTACTGTATCAAGGTTTATCCCCCAACTATTCACTTGTTATCTTGAAATATGAGTGATTTTTCAACTGTTGTCTATGAAGCTGTCCTTTTCAGACACACTTTTTGACAAATGTAAATTTTAAAAGTTTATCTGATATTTAAAGTAAAAGTATAAAAATTAAGGTCATTTTAGTTGGAAAAGAATAAGTTGATAAGATAAAAATTCTACAACTAACAAACAAGCCAGTGACCCACCTTTTTTTTTATGGATTAAAGAAGCTGTTAATAATGTCAGTTTTATAGTAGTAATAACCTACTGAGTGTAAGAGGTTTAGGATGAAAACAGCACAAAATTAAATTAGTTTCCTTGGTATTTGATTTAAAGTGAGAAAACTTTGTTTACAGAGGAAGGCTTTATTTTGTCTTTTCACCTACCATTTGTCTTTCCTTAGCAAAGATGACCCAGGGGCTGAGGTTGCCCTTAAAAGTTAATTTGGTTTTTCCTTACCATCAATTAGTCACACACACATGTGGTAAAAGAAGCAAAAGAACGTTGAGTTTTCATACAAATCAAAACAGGAAAATTGGTTTATTTTTCAATTGTGGAACTCACTGAGGAACTGATTACCTGGTGTGGGTTTGGTCAAATGCTGTATTCCTTAGCTGATGCTCAAAGTACTAAAAATCCTCCTGTGGGAACATATTGTCTCTCCCCTTAATTCTAGCCTTCAGACCCTGTTTTGTACCAATTGCCAGTCTCTGGCTGGTTGCCCACCTCAGAGAAGTCCCTGGCCATGAAACCCGCTCCTTTTCATCTCACCATGATGCCCTTTCTATCCACCTAGGGGATCTGTTCTCATGACTAACCCTGCAGGTGAATATTTACTAATGTTGAGGTTGCATGGGGTCTGATAAATATCAACTCTCTGCTCTGCCTACGTTATAATTTCAAGTTAAATCAAAAATTGTTAAGTATCTCCCGTTGAGTGTGAACTGTACAGTGACTTGTTTCCAACAATCACATTATGGAAAAAAGGAATGGAAGGAGTAAATTTACAGTTTTGCTAAACTTGGAAAACACTACCTTGGCCAGGTTATCAAGGTTTATATCATCAGTGATAAGTCATGTTGATAGCATGGACCCCAGTCTGGTGTGATGAGGGCAGCACTTCACCTCTATGGTATTCTTCCTCAAATCCATAATCTCTTTCTAACTATGAGAGAAACAGCATACACATTCAAATTGACCATTCTATTTAGTTGGCCAAAAAGTTCATTCGGGTTTTTCCATAACATCTTATATACAAAATATTCAACCACCTCAAAACTGTAAAAGTTATAAAAAACAAGGAAGGTCTGATTGTTCTAGACCAATTGATGAAAAATTTGATCCTGGAACAATAAAAGGGCATTAGAGAAAAAAACTAATGAAATCTAAATTAAGCCTAGAATGCAGTTACTAATTATCTACCAATGTTTGTTTCTTAGTTGTGACAAAATTACCATGGTAATATAAGATGTTAAGAATGGGGAAACTGTGTCAGGTTATAGGAACTATCTATACTACCTGTCCAACTCTTCTGTAAATGTAAAACTATTTGAATAGTCATACAGAGTGAAGAAAGTCAGAAAGAGAAAAATAAATACTTTATGGGATTTGAGGACACTGGGAGGGGGAAGGGTAAGCTGGGATGAAGTGAGAGAGTGGCATGGACTTATATATACTACCAAATGTAAAATAGATAGCTAGTGGGAAGCAGCCGCATAGCACAGGGAGATCAGCTTGGTGTTTTGTGACCACCTAGAGGGGTAGAATAGGGAGGGTGGGAGGGAGATGCAAGAGGGAGGAGATATGGGGATATATGTATATGTATAGCTGATACATTTTGTTATAAAAACAGAAACTAACACACCATTGTAAAGCAATTATACTCCAATAAAAGTGTTAAAAAAAAACACACACACACACACTTGCAGTTAGAGACAGCAATAACTATTTCCAGACTCTAAGTGGATTTTTTTTTTTTTGCCTTCTCTATAGGGGAAATGTTATTTGTTTCCTCCACAGAATTATTCTGATTGTAGTGTTCTTTGTAAATGAACATTAAAAATAAATGCTACTTAGCATGGAGCTGAATATTAAAAAAAAAAAGTAAATAAAATGGAAATCAAAATAATCCTTTTATTACTGATAGAGCCTAGGTTGTATGAGAAGGCTTAAGTGTGAGGTGATATAGAATTTTTAATTACAAAACCAAAATAGGCATACTTGCCAGAGTTACAGAGCTACACAGGACATTGCAGTCTTCCCCAGGTGGGACCTGACACTCTAAACGCTTAGAGGAGCAGAACAGAATGGATACAATTTACAGGTAACTGGTTTTCAAGAACAGTAAAAGGGTGGATGTGTGCATGCCTGGTTCCTCTCTTACAATCATCAAGGGTAAGTCGTGTTCCAGCTCTGGAGAAGAGTGAGAAGGTAAAGACAGATCCAGAGTATAAATCTAATGGAGCTGCCTGGAAGGAAATAGGAATAGGGAATAAGTGCCCCTTCTAACATTTCCTCAGTTTTTAATCTCTTAGCCATTTGAGCTTTACAATCATGATGATGGTCCTGCAAGGTATAATTATCTCATTTTTAAGGAGATGATGAGAATTTTCTTTGCTTCCACCTTCATGAAGCTATGGTCAATGTCTTCCACCTTCATGAAGCTATGGTCTTGTTATGATCAGCCTGATTGGTAGTGTTGATTTTGCCTCCAAAATGTACTGAAATACTTTCAAGCAGCACCTCAATCAAAAAAAAATCTGAGACTACTCTCTCCAATATTGAGACTGTCTCTCCTATTCTATTTCTCATCCTATAAATTGTCCGTGTTACCCATAAAAGCCTAACAGAGGGACTTCCAGTTTCAGTTCCAACCTATAAAGATCTTGGAAGTCATCAAAACTGTTCTTATAACAGGAATAAGCTGAACAGTTGAAAATCGATGACTTTTCTTAACTAATTTAAGAACTGAGGTCACACGGAAAATCACCACCCTGAAATCTAGAGACATAGATGAATACAAGATTCATAGATGAGATATGCAGACTAGACCAGACCTATAACATAGTAGGAACACAGATAATTCTGACAAATTGTTGGCGACTGAAGAGCATGGATTACTGTGACAGTGAGAAAATCCTGGGGGCTTTACCACCAGGAATCCAGCTACGCATGGTGAAGAGTAGAGAAAGATTCTTTCTGGGTCTGGCTAGGAAAGAAAAGATAGTCATTATAAAACACATTCAGTCCATTCTCCCTAACAAAGGACAATTCTCCAGTCAGAAAGACTTTCCCATAGTCTTATTTCCCCTCCAGGTAAGGCATTTCTACCACTGTAGCCCCCTCTAGCCTTTCTGTCTCACTGAAAAGAGGGAAATGGCTATAAAACACCCATGAAGACCCAGGAACACAGTCCCACTAAAAATGAAGATTTAACCAAAAGATTACAAAATATTTCTCTTCTTCCATGACTTTTCACCACACTTATGGGGCTCCAATATAATAACAATGGATTACAGCTGAAAGAGCTGCAAGACACAGAGTCTCTCTGAAGAGGAACCTTAGGGAAGCCCAAAGTCAACAGGGAAGACAAATAGAAGGACACTAGAGGAACTGAAAGCCTCTGGCACCTAGAGGTACAGCAAAAATTAAACTTAGCCAAACTCCTAGTCAGATTAACATAAAACCTCACACTAATGGCCTATTTACCTGTTTGTATCACCCAACATATCATGTCTATCTTCCAACAAAAAATTACATAGCTTGCTAAAAGGCAAGAAAAAAGCACAGTCTAAAGAGGATGCAAGCAGTAAAACCAGACTGAAGTATGATACAGATGTTTGAATTATTAGAAAGATAATTTAAAATAACTATGATTAATATTTAAAGGGCTTCAATGAAAAACAGTAGACAACATGCAAGAACAGATGTGTACTATAAGTAGAGAGATGGAAATTCCAGTAAAGATTCAAAAGCAAATACTAGAAATCAGAAGCACTGTAATAAAAATTTAAAATGCTTTTGATGGATTCATTGGTAGACTGGGCAAGGCTGAGGCAAGAAATCAGTGTGTTTGAAGATAATCAAAAGAAACTTCCCAAATTGAAATGCAAAGAAATAGAATGAAAAGGAAAAGAAAAGAAACTGAACACAAAGACAAAGAACTGCAAGACAATTTTAAAAGTAGTAACATAGGTGTGATTGGAATACCAGAAAAAAAGAGAAAGTAGCAGAGGAAATATTTGAAGTAGTAATGAGAATTTTCCAAAATTACTGACAGAAAACAAACCACAGATCCAGGAAATTCAGAGAACACCAAGCAACAAAACTATCAAAAACCTACACCTAGGCATTTCATATTAAAACCACAGAAAACCAAGATAAAAAAAAAATCTTGAGTGAAGTCAGAAGAAAAATATGATCCATGAAAGAAATAATTGATAAGTTGCATTTTGTTAAAGTTAAATATTTCTCCTCTGTGAAAGGCAACATCAAGAGAATGAGAAGATAAGCTATAGATTGGGAGAAAATATTTGCAAAAAAACATGTGATGAAGAACTTTGTATATCCAAAGTATATAAAGAAATCTTAAAACTGAGCAATAAATAACCTGATTAAACAAATAACCTGATTAAAAAATGGGCAAAAGATCTGAACAGGTACCTCGCCAAAGAAGATAAACAGATGGCAAATAAACATATGAAAAGATGCTCAACATCATGATATCAGAGAAATGCAAATTAAAATAAAAATGAGATACTACTACATACTTATTAGAATGGCAAAAATACAGAACACTGACAATACCAAATGCCAACAAGGATTTGGAGCAAGAGGAATTCTCATTTATTGCTCGTGGGAATGCAAAAATGGTACAGCCACTTTGGAAAACAGCACGGCAGTTTCTAAACATAACTAAATATTCTCTTACCATACAAGCCAAGAGTCACACTCCCTGGTACTTATCCAAATGAGCTGAACACTTATGTCCACACAAAAACCTGTACAAGGATATTTGGAGCAGCTTTATTCACAATTGTCAAAACTTAGAAGCTACTAAGACATCCTTCAGTAGGTAAATGGATAAACTATCTACATGAACTATTATTCAGCACTAAAATGAAATGAGCTTTAAAGCCATGAAAAGACATGGAAGGATTTTAAATGCATATGACTAAGTAAAAGATGCCAGTCTGAAAAGGCTACATACTTTATGATTCCAACTATATGACATTATGCAAAAGGTAAAAGTATGGAAACAATAAAAAGATCAGTGGTTGCCAGGAGCTGAGGGGAGAGAGGGATGACTATGTAGATTGTAGAAGATTTTTAAGGCAGTAAAAGTATTCTGTATGATACATAATGACGGAAACATGTCATTATACATTTGTTCAAACCCATAGAATATACAATGCCAAGAGTGAATCCTCATGTAAACTATGGACTTTGAGTAATTAAGAATGTGTCCTTGGGCTTCCCTGGTGGCGCAGTGGTTGAGAGTCTTCCTGCCGATGCAGGGGACGCGGGTTCGTGCCCCGGTCCGGGAAGATCCCACATGCCGCGGAGCAGCTGGGCCCGTGAGCCATGGCCGCTGGGCCTGCGTGTCCAGAGCCTGTGCTCCACAAAGGGAGAGGCCACAGCAGTGAGAGGCTCGCATACCGCAAAAAAATAATAATAATAAAAAGAATGTGTCCTTGTAGGTTGATAAGTTGTAACAAATCTATATCTCTGATCAAAAATGTTGACAATAAGAGAGGTTGTGTATGCATAGGGACAGGGCATATATAGGAAATAAATGTACCTTTTATGTAATTTTGCTCTGAACCTGAAACTGCTCTAAAAAATAAATTCTATTTTATCAATAAAGTCTACATATTTTTTAAATACAATATATTGTCTTTGTTAGAAAAAATATTTGTTTTATCTTGTCAGGTTGCCAGCCAGTCTGTCAGATATCTAGAGTCTATAAACACCAGATATATTGAAATATAAACTTAAACATTTTGGAGATTAAATACCTGCCCTCCTTTTACTTCCTCTTTCAATTCTAGCTGGCATTTGTTTTCCTATGATATCCATCGAACGTTTGTCTTTAAGATGTCCCATCTTGAGAAAGATGAAATCAGTAACTTCTGGATCTGTGAAAAGAAATCATTGCTCACAAAATCTTTTCTGCTTTCATTCTCCTGAGATGGATAATACCACCCATCAGGCAATCTTTTCCCTATAATCTACCCGTCCACTGTTACAACCCCTTATTAAGGCTAACACCTACCTGAATCTATTGAGTCACTTTTGGTGCTCTATATATAAACCTAGGTAGTTTAAGGTAAAAATGCAACAACCTGCACACTAAGACCCACTTATTCAGCATCTTCTGAGACTTTCACTCTTACTTAAGGTACTTAATATTGAATAGTCACTACTCAATTCCCATTCTATATTATTTTAATTGGAGAAGTTGGAAAGCTACAATCTACACTCACCAAACTCACATGCAGCTGGGATTCTTAATGCAAATTAGGTTCTACCAATTAGATGAACTCTTGTGAGACTAAATAAATGAACATAAGGCAGAGGTCATCTTCCTATGGCTCTTAGACAGTGTTTCTTGCAAAAAAAAAGTTTAGAAATGTGTGGCTTTCTTGGGTAGAATTTCAGTGCCTATTTTCCAGTCTCCTGAGTATGAAAAGCAGTGTGATAGTGGCAATAGATTCTTGCTATAATATAAGTTTAAGTGTTATATCAGAGGTAGTATCTTTCTCGGTGGATCAGCCCTATATTGTCTTGTAAATTTTTTCAGGAGGTCTAACTGAGAAATTTTAGTTCTTTCAGTATGTCCAATAATCTTCAAAACACCTATATATTTCATCAATTCTAAAATCTATCTTTTCCTATTTTTACCTTTCTGAATTTGGGGTACATACATCATGTAATCAGTGGCATTACTATAATCACTATTAACCATGCAACATTCATGGCACAATTTTTAAAAAGTTCTTCCATTGACAACTTCTCTTAAGATCAAGAAAACACCAGCATCAACACATCTTAGGGTAATTTCAATTATAAATCCCATGATACTTGAGGTTCGTAGAGTATCCTGTGTCTTCTGCACTAAACCATCATAGAAGAGTAGGTGAGACTCATGAACCATGTACTCTGGGTCTTATGAATATTGGCCTATCCCTATAAGCTGAAAAGAGTCCCTTGTTTGTGGAAAAACCATATTAAGTTGTAGTGTCTTGTCATTGTGAAAATCCAATATGACTAAAGCTACCTGCCTAGGTTAGAACAGTTAAAAGTGAGTCCTTGACTGTAAAATCCAGCCACATGGAATAATATAAACCATGGCAAAGTTCAAAAATCCAGTTTGAAGAAACAACATCAAACTAAAAATAACCTAGTCAAGGTTATTTTGCTCATCAAAAGTCAGGTTTTACCTTTCTGTCAATATTCTTGAAATCTTCACTAGAATTTGGTGGTTTAAGGGGTCTAATAAATAACATCCATTTTTCCTGCCCATGTTTCAAATAATTTGAAAAATAAGATCCAAAAAATTTTAAACAGATACATAAAGATCAAGATATCAACATTATTAATAAAGTTTTGATAAAACATCACTTAGGCATGTAGCAGAAATGGTCTTCCTTATACTAAAACCCAGAATAGACAGATTTACCATTCACCACAGGCAGCATTGAACAACCTCATTCCTTCACACATGGTGCTCTGCCCCTTAAACAGGCAGCATGAAATGTGTTTTCTTCAGGACGCAGCCTCCCAAGAGTAGGGAAGAAAGATGAGGTGAGTTCACACGCCCATTTTTACCCCAAATTGCAACAACATTCACAAAATAAGAAAAGAAGGGAAAAAGTGATAAATAATAAAAACCCAGCCTACAGTCTCAAAGAGGCTTTGTTCTAGAAACTAATCATAAAGGCAGGGACTTTGTCTTCATTTATGCTATGTTCTTGGCACCTAAACCACTTCCTGGCACTTAGTGAAGCTCAGTGTTATTAGTTGAATACTTATAAAATGAAAATAAAAAAAGGTAGATTCAGGTTAGCCTCTTTTTTTCCTAAAATTAGGCTAAAAACTCAGAATAAGTAAGAAAATTGTTTAGTCATGTCATTTTCCTCAAGAAAAATATCACCAGCAAATAGCATTATTTACCCAGAGGAGGTGCACTCAGCTCAACTCCTCTTCTATCCCCTACTTCTGCCTGCTGCCAATAAGCATCATCTAGCCAAAGAGGATCCAAAGGATTTCATGGAGCCTTCTTCTGGCCCAAAGCACTCCCAGATTCTTCTGTCTGGCCAATAGTCCCAGACTCATTGCAGATTTAGCCACTTCAAATGTATAATTAAACAGATTGATCACAAAAAAAGAATGAAAAACATGCAAATGAAAAGGAACTAGAAGTAAAGACTCTCATTGCACAACCTCTAAAGGAATTGAAGAAATTATAATGCTAAGTCTTTATCTTTATAAACTACACTACAAATCTCCCATTATTAGGCCTGTCCTAAAAAGTTGATATATCCAGAAAAGATAAAATCTCTAATTCAAAAAGATACATGCACCCCAATCTTCATAGCAGCACTATTTACAATAACCAAACCATGTAAGCAATCTAAGTGGTGTCCATTGACAGATGAATAGATAAAGAAGATGTGTGGTGTATATGTATTTTATACACACACACACACACACACACACACACACACACACACACAATGGAATATTACTCAGCCATAAAAAATGAAATAATACCATTTGCAGCAACATGGATGGACCTAGATATTATTGTACTAAGTGAAGCAAGTCAGACAGAGAAAGACAAATATATGATATCACTTATATGTGGAACCTTAAAAAATGATACAAATGAACTTATTTATAAAACAGAAACAGATTCACAGACATAGAAAACAAACTATAGTTACCAAAGGGGAAAGGGGGGCAGTGATAAATTAGGAGTTTGGGATTAACAGATACATATACTATATTTAAAATAAATAAACAATAAGGACCTACTGTATAGCACAGGGAACTATATTCAGTGTCTTGTAATAACCTATAATGAAAAAGAATCTGGAAAAAAATATATATATATATTCAGTATATATGTGTGTGTGTGTATATATATATATATATGTATATATATATATATACATATACTGAACCATTTTGCTGTACACCTGAAACTAACACAACATTGTAAATTAACTATACTTCAAATTTTTTTAAAAGTCGATGATAATCACATTGTCTGCAATGCTGCCAGGTTATAATTAAACATTAAAGGTCTCTACATACAGGCCCTGGATGGGGAGATTATCTTCTACAGGAACAAACAGTGTAAACTCTTCTCTTTTTGAAAGTTATTTTGCCAATTGTCAGCTAAAATTTAGTTTAAAAATTAAAAAAAAATTAAAGATAACTTAATCTAAAATGTTGCTATGGCATTTGCCCAGGTAGATGTGAGAATAAGGTGAAGACAAAATGAAACTGGAAAACATAACATTGGGCTTCTTGCTTTGCTTTAGTTTAGTTTTGTTATTGTTTTAACTGTTTGTGACAGATCTGGTTAAATTCTGAAGTCATATTGGAGTAAAAAGTAATACTACATCTACCTCTTAAGCATAATTAATATTGAAATTCTACATATTTGGTATCAAATGTCCAACGCACAATTTGGTTAGCTGTGTTCATGTATCTAACATCTCTCCCCATATTCTTTAATTTGGAACACACATCACTGTATTTCTGTTTATCTTTTTTACTGTGTATTAAACTGGAAAGTTCTAAAAGATTAGGATGTCTTTTTTTTTTTTTGCCTGATTATATATAGCATGAGATATAGTACCTGCTTATATATTGGGTTGGCCAAAAAGTTTGTTCGGGTTTTTCCATAAGATGTTATGGAAAAACCCAAATGAACTTTTTGGGCAACCCAACAAGAATTTAATAAGTAATATCTACATTCTACAAACATTTCAAGGTAATTAAGAGTTTGAAAAGTTTTAATCTTTTACATAATTAAGTTTCTCAACTTACAGTACACTTTAGTTAATACATGAGAACTTCTTCATTGCCTATACAACATAAAAAGCTATAAGTCCTATTACAAATCAAAAAATTATTACTTCTAATTTAAGTGTATTTAAACTTAAAATGATAAAACTTTAGTGGACTTTTAAAGGTAATCTAAAGACTTTATAACACTGTACTGGGTAGATGACTATCTATTATTTAAAATGATGAGGGAAAATGAGTTAAGGATCTTCAAAGTAGTCAATTTAGGGTTCACAAGACATACAGAAAAGTCTCCTAAATATCCAACTCAGAAAGCCATCTTGAACTCCAGGCCTAGTTGTAATTGCCCCCTGAATCTCTCCCCATACCAACATGTCTGCAATGCTTTCACTAAAATACAAGCCCCTATTACCTTCAAAATCAACCTGACTCCCAGAAACAAGGTCAGGATAGGGTCATTGAAGATAAAGGTACAGGCCTCATATATATAAAGTTATCTACCCTCATATAGCTCACACCAACTTGTGACCTTATTAAGGGTCACAATACCAGACTTTTCAGGCTGTCTGACACTCAACCCAAAACCGAATTCACAGTCCCCTTCTCAATTCACTAGAAATTGGACAGGCCCTTGCACATGCTCAAATCTTTCCATGGACATGTAGCAAGAATAAATTCATACACAACACAGGTAGAATTTCCAGGTTTCCCAAACATCATAGTCTTTGCCTCTTTCTAGTTCCTTTCTCAGGCTAATTTCCTAAGGTCACATGCAGACTCAGGACAGCTGGGCAGTAATGACATAGGGGAAGGAGTCTTCCAGCATTATATTACATGCAATTTACTACATATTATATTTCTGCTGCATCACAACTGATCTGGAACACCTAAATGCATCTATTGCTTTGGTGATTGTGAGTTGATGTAGTTTATTTTGCCTTAAGCAACACAATAGATGGGAAATTCAACTCATTATCTGGAGGCTTAGGATAAGCTTTTGAAAAAAGGTCTCTGAAAGAGCAGTGGATCAAAACACCCTCCCTCAAAAGTGCTCCTTTTCCTGTGCTCCCTAAATTGATAAAAGACACCACCCAGTTTCCCAATCTGGAAAGCTACAAGGTATCTGAAATTACTACCTCTCTCTTAAATATGCATATGATTAAGGATAAAAGTTCACTGAAGGTAATTTCCTAAATAACTATAAAATTCATTTCCTCACTACCATCACCAGCACTTCTGCCTCTCTGGTCTGAGTTGCTTCAACAGCCTGCTAACAGGCTAACATCCTTTCCTTCAGCCGTTCTAAGCTACTTTCATTTCCTCAAATATACCACACTCACATTTGTTTAGACTGAACTACCACACACTCCCTCTCACTGAACTTAAAGTTCTTTTAACACTTAAACTAAGATTAAACCTTCCAGCAAGACCCTTTAAAAATTCTAAGACTCTCCCAACAAGACCCAAACTCAATATCAAATTTATGTTATGGATGACTCCCTCTTCAGACTTTCCACCAGCCTTGCTTCTGTGGACTGGTATGGTGAATCATTCCCCCTAGGTATTTTTAAAATCCTGATATATGGGCTTACATAATTAATAGTTTTAGATGTGTCATGGTGGTTATACAATATTCTTATTTCTCAGACTATGATTTGCAAGCTACAGATTAGGTTTTGAATATTACTGATTTTTATTTTAACTTATAGCTTACTTAACAAACTGCAAGATTGAAGAAGAATATGAGATGCAGTATATCACTATATAAGAATATGTCTCTCCTGAAAGCTTGGTGCCAATATGATTACTCTTTCTGCTACCAATGCTGCTGTTGAGTCCCGCCTTCTGCTTTTGCTGCATCCAATATTCCTGCAACTCCCAGTGGTCTTTGCTACTAACCTCAGCCTTAGACAGCAAAGCCAACCTCTGCCTCTCCCATCCAGGACACTGCACACTAGATCTGAGATAAAAATGTCTCAATACTCTCGTCCTTTCCCCATCTTGAGGACACTCACATTTTTTCCCTATATCAAGATATCTTTGCTTTTTCTTTCCTAGCTCTTGTCTCTTTTCTTTATTTCTAGTGGTCCTTCTCTTACCAAAATCTAAATAGAAGTCATCTTCTGAGATCCTAGTAACTTAAGGGCAAGGAAAAAAATATGTCTGGTTCCTTTGATTCTTGCACAGCAGCTAAAACAAAGCAAGATCAAATTGCCACAGTTTGCTCTTCCACATAGACTGGCAGGTTATAGTCATTTTGTGAACACACACTAGGTTCAAGCAAAGTACTACATATTTGTCCAGTAAAAAACATGGAAATCTTGAGCCAGGGCACAGGAAAGTGATATTGGAGGTTTTCTCTATCATGCAGTACCTAGATTTGAAAGGACAGGAATTTTAATCAATACATTCAAAGCACGTCAGGCATAATTAAGTCAGTTTCATTTTATTTAAGATTTGGAATTGTTGTTATTATCCAATGACATTTTACCAGAAATTAATTAAACACATTTGAGATTCTGATTTATTTAGAATTAATAACTCCTTTCAATGGCATGACACTTTTATTTCATCAAAAGGGTCTGTGACAAAAATGAAAATATCCTCTCTACCGTGAGGGAGTAAAAACATCTTTGAAGGAGCTGCCAATGCAGTTAGGGTATCTGTCTATCAAGAAGGAGATGACATTTGGGGTGAGCCATAGGCAAACATCCTAAGTAGATGACATGTGCTATCTAACATTTTTAACTTTCTGATTCAGGGCTTTTAACCTTTCTGGTGACCTCTTCAGGCACCCAAGATACTTAAGCTTTATCCAATCACCCTACATCTCCTGTAAAAACTTTCAGGAAATGTCCCAATGTTATGAATGCATCTACACTCAAGTATAAATGATTGATGCCATTTAAATTGGAAAGTACCTGCAGTTATTGATTTTCAGGCCTAGCAGATGGGTGGATAAGGATTATGTTTGGACATTCAGACCCTGATAATAACACTGAGGTGTCCATGCCAAAAGCACTTCAAGTGAAATGTCTATTTGTATATGTTTTGGAAAAGGCCCAAGGTGGTTTAGTATCTACTAAAAAGTTTCATCTAGAAAAACTACAGTCATAGCCAAATGAGATTATATACATAAAAACATTTTTAAGTTAATATAATAGGGTATGTACTGATACTAAATCTTATTCTATTACCATTACCTGAATGCTTTATTTATACCTTACAATAGACTTATAAGTCTATAAGATAATAGTCTATAAGATAATCTCTTATAGAGATAAGTACTATCATTCCTATTTCACAAATGAAAAAATAGAGACAATGAGAAGTTAAGTAGTTTTCCTAAGGTCAAATATCCAGAAAGTGGTCCTGTTTGTAAACTCTGACCTTTCATTAACATAATTATCAATGGTATTCTCATAGCTTGTGGGGTGAAGGATGGGAAATAAGAGAAAACAAATACTTTACATTGTATGTTGTGTTACTTATTTAAGAAAAAGTACAAGGAGCACAATTATTATAGTTAATATTTGGTAAGCCTTGTGAGAGCTGAATGTGTGTTGCCTCATTTATTTCCCCCAACCTTCCTGGAAACAGGTCCTGTTACCTCTCTTCAATTAACAGATAAGAAAACCAAGGTTTACAAGACACACAGACAGGGTCAGAGAAATGCAACCCCCAACCTCCAGTGGACTGCACCAGCCCTAAGTTCTCCCACTGGCTGCACAGCCAACTGGGCAGAAAGCCTGGCACAACAATCCGAAACCTATTGGATGCAGCAAAAGCAGTTCCAAGAAGAAAGTTTATATTGATACAAGCTTACTTTTGCAAACAAGAAAAATCTCAAATAAACAACCTACATTACACCAAGAGGAACAAAAGAAGAAAAGACAAAACCCAAAGTTTGGACAAGGAAAGAAATTTTAAAGATCAGAGCAGAAATCAATGAAGTAGAGGCAAAAGATTAGAATAGGTCAATTAAACTAAGAGCTGGTTCTTCGAAAAGATAAAATTAGCCAGACTCATCGAGAGAGAGAGAGAGAGAGGACCCAAATAAATAACATCAGAAATGATAAAGTAGAAGTTACAATAGACACTACAGAAATAAAAAAGATCATAAGAGACTACTATGAACAACTATATGCCAATAAAATGGACAACATAGAAGAAATGGACAAACTCTTAGAAATGTACTATCTCCCAAAACTGAACCAGAAGAAATAGAAAATATGAACACACAATTACCAGGAATGAAATTGAATCAGTAATTTAAAAATTCCAAACAAAGTCCAAGGCCAGGTGGCTTCACAGGTGAATTCTACCAAATATTTAGACAAGAATTAACACCTGTCCTTCTCAAACTACTCAAAAAAATTGTAGAGGAAGTATCACTTCTGAATTCATTTTACAAGGCAAGCCTCAACCTGATACCAAAACCAAACAAAGATATCACAAAAAAAGAAAATGACAGGCCAATGTTACTGATGAACATAGACACAATAATCTTCAACAAAATATTAGCAAACCAAATCCAACAATACATTAAAAGGATCATGCACCATGATCAAGTGAGATTTATTCCAGTAATGCAAGGATTTTTCAATATCTGCAAGTCAATCAATGTAATACACCACATTAAAAAAATGAAGAATAAAAGTCATATATGATCATATCAATAGATGCAAAAAAAGATTTCAACAAAATTCAATATCCATTTATGATAAAAACTCTTAGGAAAGTGGGCATACAGGGAACATACCTTAACATAATAAAGCCCATATATGACAAACCCACAGCTAACATCATACTCAATGTTGAAAAGCTAAAACTATTTCCTCTAAGATCAGGAACAAGACAAGAATGCCCACTCTTGCCACTTTTATTCAACATAATATCGGTATTCCTAGCCACAGCAACTGGACAAGATAAAGAAATAAAAGGAACCCAAATTGGAATGGAAGAAGTAAAGCTGTCACTTTTTGCAGTTGACATGATACTATACATAGAAAATCCTAAAGATGCCACCAGAAAATTACTACAGCTCATCAATGAATTCAGTAAAGTTGCAGGATACAAAATCAATACACAGAAATCTGTTTCATTTCTATGCACTAATGATGAAGTATCAGAATGAGAAATTAAGGAAACAATCTCATTTACCATCACATCATAAAGAATAAAATACCTAGGAATAAACCTACCTAAGGAGGTGAAAGACCTATACTCAGAAAACTATGACACTAATGAAAGAAATTGAAGATGACACAAACAGATGGAAGGATATACCATGTTCATGGATTAAAAGAGTTAATACTGTTAAAATAAACATACTGTTCAAAGCAATCTACAGATTGCTATCCCTATCAAAATACCAAGGGTATGTTTTACAGAACTAGGACAAACAATTTTAAAATTTGTATAAAAACACAAAATACCACAAACAGCCAAAAATAAAATTTAACAAAGAAGAACAGAGCTGGAAGAATCATGCTCTCTGACTGCAGACTATACTCCAAAGCTACAGTAATCAGTAGTCTTGTAGTATATACAGCATGGTACTGGCACAAAAACAGACACACAGATCAATGGAACAGAATAGAGAGCCCAGAAATAAACCCAGGCACTTATGGTCAATTAATCTATAACAAATGAGGCAAGAATATATAATGGAGAAAAAGACAGTCTCTTCAATAAGTGGTACTGGGGAAACTGGACAGATACTTGTAAAACAATGAGAGTAGAATATTCCTTTGAACCATATTCAGAAATAACTCAAAATGGATTAGACACCTAAATGTAAGAACAGAAAACATAAAAGTTTCTTAGAAGAAAACATATGCAGAACACTCTTTGACATGAATAGTAGCAAAATTTTTTTGGATCTTTCTTCTAAAGAGAAGGAAATAAAAGCAAAAACAACAACAAAAACTAATTAGACTTAAAAGCTTTTAAAGAACAAATGAATTCACTGGCAAAATGAAAAGGCAATCTACTGAATAGGAGAAAGTATTTGCTAACAATATGACTGATAAGGGGTTAATATCCAAAATATATAAACAGATCATGCAACTCAACATCTAAAAAACAAACAACCTGATTTAAAAACGGGCAGAACTATTTATAATAACCAGGATGTGGAAGCATCATAAGTGTCCATCAATAGATGAATGGATAAAGAAGACGTGGCACATACATACAATGGAATATTACTCAGCCATAAAAAGAAACAAAACTGAGTTATTCTTAGTGAGGTGGATGGACCTAGAGTGTGTCATACAGAGTGAAGTAAGTCAGAAAGAGAAAAACAAATACCATATGCTAACACATATACATGGAATCTTAAAAAAAAAAAAAGGTTCTGATGAACCTAGGGGCAGGACAGAAATAAAGACACAGACGTAGAGAATGGACTTGAGGACACAGGGGTTGGGGAAGGGTGAGCTGAGACAAAGTGAGAGAATGGCATTGACATATATACACTACAAAATGTAAAATAGGTAGTGGGAAGCAGCTGCATAGCACAGGGAGATCAGCTCTGAATTTTGTGACCACCTAGAGGGGTGAGATAGGGAGGGTGAGAAGGAGGCACAAGAGGGAGGGGATATGGGGATATATGTATACATATAGCTGATTCTTTGTTATACAGCAGAAACTAACACAACATTGTAAACCAATTATACTCCAATAAAGATGTTTAAAAAAACAGGCAAAAGACCTGAATAGATACTTTTCTAAAGAAGACACACAAATGGCCAACAGGCGCATGAAAAAATGTTCAACATCATTAATCATCAGAGAAATGAAAATTAAAACCACGAGATATCACCTCACACGTGTCAGAATGGCTATTCCCAAAAAAGAACACAAGTAACAAATGTTGGTGAGGATGTGAAGAAAAGGAAACCCTTGTACACTGTTGGTGGGATTGTAAGTTGGTGCAGCCACTGTGGAAAACAATATGGAGATTTCTCAAAAAACTAAAAATAGAACTGCCATATGACCCAGCAATTCCACTCCTGTATATATATCTGAAAGAAACAAAAACACTAATTCAAAAAGATACATGCACCCTGATGTTCATAGCAACATTATTTACAATTGCCAAGATATGGAAAGCAACCTAAGCATCAATAAATGGATGAATGGGAGGGGGACCTTGAAGATGGCGGAAGAGTAAGACGCGGAGATCACCTTCCTCCCCACAGATACACCAGAAATACATCTACACGTGGAACAACTCCTACAGAACACCTACTGAACGCTGGCAGAAGACCTCAGACCTCCCAAAAGGCAAGAAACTCCCCACGTACCTGGGTAGGGCAAAAGAAAAAACAGAGACAAAAGAATAGGGACGGCACCTGCACCAGTGGGAGGGAGCTGTGAAGGAGGAAAAGTTTCCACACACTAGGAAGCCCCTTCGCGGGCGGAGACTGCCGGGGGCGGAGAGGGGAGCTTCGAAGCCGCGGAGGAGTGCACAGCAACGGGTGCGGAGGGCAAAGCGGGGAGATTCCCGCACAGAGGATCGGTGCCGACCGGCACTCACCAGCCCGAGAGGCTTGTCTGCTCACCCGCCGGGGCGGGTGGGGCTGCGAGCTGAGGCTCTGAGGCCCGAGTTTCGGTTTCGGACGGAACGCAGGGAGAGGACTGGGCTTGGCGGCTTGAACATAGCCTGAAGGGGTTAGTGCACCACGGCTAGCTGGGAGGGAGTCCGGGGAAAAGTCTGCACCTGCCTAAGAGGCAAGAGACTTTTTCTTCGCTCTTTGTTTCCTGGTGTGTGAGGAGAGGGGTTTAAGAACGCTGCTTAAAGGAGCTCCAGAGACGGGCGCGAGCCGCGGCTAAAAGCGCGAACCCCAGAGACGGGCGCGAGCCGCGGCTAAAAGCGCGGACCCCAGAGACGGGCGCAAGCCGCGGCTGAAAGCGCGGACCCCAGAGACGGGTGGGAGACGATAAGGCTGCTGCTGCCGCCACCGAGGGGCCTGTGTGCGAGCACAGGTCACTCTCCACACCCCTCTTCCGCGGAGCCTGTGCAGCCCGCCACTGCCAGGTTCCCGGGATCCAGGGACAACTTCCCCGGGAGAACGCACAGCGGGCCTCAGGCTGGTGCAAAGTCACGCCGGCCTTTGCCGCCGCAGGCCCGCCCCGCACTCCGTGCCCCTCCCTCCCCGCCGGCCTGAGTGCGCCAGAGCCCCCGAATCAGCGGCTCTTTTAACCCCGCCCTGTCTGAGCAAAAAACAGACGCCCTCCAGCGACCTACACGCAGTGGCAGGGCCAAATCCAAAGCTGAGCCCCTGGGAGCTGTGAGGACAAAGAAGAGAAAGGGAAATCTCTCCCAGCAACCTCAGAAGTAGCGGATTAAAGCTCCACAATCAACTTGATATACCCTGCATCTGTGGAATACCTGAATAGACAACCAATCATCCCAAATTAAGGAAGTGGACTTTAGGAGCAAGATCTATGATTTTTTTCCCTTTTCCTCTTTTTGTGAATGTATATGTGTATGCTTCTGTGTGAGATCTTGTCTGTATAGTCTTGCTTCCACCATTTGTCCTAGGGGTCTATCCGTCCATGGTTTTTTTTTTAAATTTTTTTTCTTAATAATTAATTTTAATAACGTTATTATACTTTACCTTCGTTCTTTCTTTCTTTCTTTCTTTCTTTCCTTCCTTCCTTCCCTCCTTTAGACAACGAATCATCCCAAATTGAGGAGGTGGTCTCTGAGAGCAAGATTTATGATTTTTCCCCCTTTACCTCTTTTAGTGAGGGTGTATGTGTATGCTTCTGTGTAAGATTTTGTCTGTATAGCTTTGCTTCCAACATTTGTCCTAAGGTTCTATCCGTCCCTTTTTTTTTTTTCTAAATAAGAATTTTTTAATTCAATAATTTTATTATACTTTATTTTATTTTTACTGTATCTTCTTTCTGTCTGTCTTTTTTCCTTCTTTCCCTCCTTCCTTCCTTCCTCCCTCCCTCCCTCCCTCCTTTCTTTCCTTCTTTCCTTCTTTGCTTCTTTCTTTCTTTCTTCCTTCCTTCCTTCCCTCCTTTCCTTCTTTCTTTCCTCATACTTCTACTAATTCCCTCTACTTTTTCTCCCTTTTATTCTGAGCCATGTGGATGAAAAGCTCTTGGTGCTCCAACCAGGAGTCAGGGCTCTGCCTCTGAGGTAGGAGAGCCAACTTCAGGACACTGGTCAACAAGAGACCTCCCAGCTCCACATAATATCAAACGGCGAAAATCTCCCAGAGACCTCCATCTTAACACCAGCACCCAGCTTCATTCAACGACCAGCAAGCCACAGTGCTGGACATCCTATGCCAAACAACTACCAAGACAGGAACACAACCCCACCCATTAGCAGAGAGGCTGCCTAAAATAATAATAAGGCCACAGACTCCCCAAAACACACCACCAGACGTGAACCTGCCCACTAGAGAGACAAGATCCAGCCTCTTCCACCACAACACAGGCACTAGTCCCCTCCACCAGGAAACCTACACAACCCACTGAACCAACCTTAGCCACTGGGGACAGACATCAAAAACAGCAGGAACTACGAACCTGCAGCCTGCAAAAAGGAGACCCCAAACACAGTAAGATAAGCAAAATGAGAAGACAGAAAAACACACAGCAGATAAAGGAGCAAGATAAAAATGCACCAGACCTAACAAATGAAGAGGAAATAGGTAGCTTACCTGAAAAAGAATTCAGAATAATGATAGTAAGGATGATCCGAAATCTTGGAGATAGAATGGACAATAGAATGGACAAAATGCAAGAATCAGTTAACAAGGACCTAGAAGAACTAAAGATGAAACAAGCAACGATGAACAACACAATAAATGAAATTAAAAGTACTCTAGATGGGATCAATAGCAGAATAACTGAGGCAGAAGAACGGATAAGTGACCTGGAAGATAAAATAGTGGAAATAACTACTGCAGAGCAGAATAAAGAAAAAAGAATGAAAAGAACTGAGGACAGTCTCAGAGACCTCTGGGACAACATTAAACGCACCAACATTCTAATTATAGGGGTTCCAGAAGAAGAAGAGAAAAAGAAAGGGACTGAGAAGATATTTGAAGAGATTATAGATGAAAACTTCCCTAATATGGGAAAGGAAATAGTTAATCAAGTCCAGGAAGCACAGAGAGTCCCATACAGGATAAATCCAAGGAGAAATACGCCAAGACACATATTAATCAAACTGTCAAAAATTAAATACAAAGAAAGCATATTAAAAGCAGCAAGGGAAAAACAACAAATAACACATAAGGGAATCCCCCTGAGGTTAACAGCTGATCTCTCAGCAGAAACCCTACAAGCCAGAAGGGAGTGGCAGGACATACTGAAAGTGATGAAGGAGAAAAACCTGCAGCCAAGACTACTCTACCCAGCAAGGATCTCATTCAGATTTGATGGAGAAATTAAAACCTTTACAGACAAGCAAAAGCTGAGAGAGTTCAGCACCACCAAACCAGCTTTACAACAAATGCTAAAGGAATTTCTCTAGACAAGAAACACAAGAGAAGGAAAAGACCTATAATAACGAACCCAAAACAATTTAGAAAATGGGAATAGGAACATACATATCGATAATTACCTTAAATGTAAATGGACTAAATGCTCCCACCAAAAGACACAGATTAGCTGAATGGATACAAAAACAAGACCCTTATATATGCTGTCTACAAGAGACCCATTTCAGACCTAGAGACACATACAGACTGAAAGTAAGGGGATGGAAGAAGGTATTCCATGCAAATGGAAACCAAAAGAAAGCTGGAGTAGCAATTCTCATATCAGACAAAATAGACTTTAAAATAAAGACTATTAGAAGAGACAAAGAAGGACACTACATAATGGTCAAGGGATCGATCCAAGAAGAAGATATAACAATTGTAAATATTTATGCACCCAACATAGGAGCACCTCAATACATAAGGCTAAATACTAACAGCCATAAAAGGGGAAATCGACAGTAACACATTCACAGTAGGGGACTTTAACACCCCACTTTCAGCAATGGACAGATCATCCAAAATGAAAATAAATAAGGAAACACAAGCTTTAAATGATACATTAAACAAGATGCACTTAATTGAAATTTATAGGACAGTCCATCCAAAAACAACAGAATACACATCTTTCTCAAGTGCTCATGGAACATTCTCCATGATACATACTATCTTGGGTCACAAGTCAAGCCTTGGTAAATTTTAGAAAATTGAAATTTTATCAAGTATCTTTTCCGACAACAACGCCATGAGACTGGATATCAATTACAGGAAAAGATCTGTAAAAAATACAAACACATGGAGGCTAAACAATACACTACTGAATAACGAAGTGATCAGTGAAGAAATCAAACAGGAAATTAAAAAATACCTAGAAACAAATGACAATGGAGACACAACGACCCAAAACCTATGGGATGCAGCAAAAGCAGTTCTAAGGGGGAAGTTTATAGCAATACAAGCCCACCTTAAGAGGCAGAAAACATCTCGAATAAACAACCTAACCTTGCAACTCAAGCAATTAGAGAAAGAATAACAAAAAACCCCCAAAGCTAGCAGAAGGAAACAAATCATAAAGATCTGATCAGAAATGAATGAAAAACAAATAAAGGAAACAATAGCAAAGATCAATAAAACTAAAAGCTGGTTCTTTGAGAAGATAAACAAAATAAATAAACCATTAGCCAGACTCATCAAGAAATAAGGGAGAAGACTCAAATCAATAGAATTAGAAATGAAAAAGGAGAAGTAACAACTGACACTGCAGAAATAAAAAAGATCATGAGAGAATACTACAAGCAACTCTATGCCAATAAAATGGACAATCTGGATGAAATGGACAAATTCTTAGAAATGCACAACCTGCCAATGCTGAATCAGGAAGAAATAGAAAATATGAACAGACCAATCACAAACACTGAAATTGAAACTGTGATTAAAAATCTTCCAACAAACAAAAGCCCAGGACCAGATGGCTTCACAGGCAAATTCTAGCAAACGTTTAGAGAAGAGCTAACACCTATCCTTCTCAAACTCTTCCAAAATATAGCAGAGGGAGGAACACTCCCAAATTCCTTCTATGAGGCCATCATCACCTTGATACCAAAACCAGACAAGGATGCCACAAAGAAAGAAAACTACAGTCCAATATCACTGATGAACATAGATGCAAAAATCTTCAACAAAATACTAGCAAACAGAATCCAACAGCACATTAAAAGGTTCATACACCATGATCAAGTGGGGTTTATTCCAGGAATGCAAGGATTCTTCAATATACGCAAATCCATCAACGTGATAAACCATATTAACAAATTGAAGAAGAAAAACCATATGATCATCTCAGTAGATGCAGAGAAAGCTTTTGACAAAATTCAACACTCATTTATGATAAAAACCCTGCAGAAAGTAGGCATAGAGGGAACTTTCCTCAACATAATAAAGGGCATATATGACAAGCCCACAGCCAACATCATCCTCAATGGTGAAAAACTGAAAGCATTTCCACTAAGATCAGGAACAAGACAAGGTGGCCCACTCTCACCACTCTTATTCAACATAGTTTTGGAAGTTTTAGCCACAGCAATCAGAGAAGAAAAGGAAATAAAAGGAATCCAAATCGGAAAAGAAGAAGTAAAGCTGTCACTGTTTGCAGATGACATGATACTATACATAGAGAATTCTAAAGATGCTACCAGAAAACTACTAGATCGAATAAATGAATTTGGTAAAGTAGCAGGATACAAAATTAATGCATAGACATCTCTGGCATTCCTATACACTAATGATGAAAAATCTGAAAGTGAAATCAAGAAAACACTCCCATTTACCATTGCAACAAAAAGAATAAAATATCTAGGAATAAACCTACCTAAGGAGACAAAAGACCTATATGCTGAAAGCTATAAGACACTGATGAAAGAAATTAAAGATGATACAAACAGTTACAGAGATATACCATGTTCTTGGATTGGAAGAATCAACATCGTGAAAATGACTATACTACCCAAAGAAATCTACATATTCAGTGCAATCCTTATTAAACTACCACTGGCATTTTCACAGAACTAGAATAAAAAATTTCACAACTTGTATGGAAACACAAAAGACCCCGAATAGCCAAAGAAATCTTGAGAAAGAAAAACGGAGCTGGAGGAATCAGGCTCCCTGACTTCAGACTATACTACAAAGCTACAGTAATCAAGACAGTATGGTACTGGCACAAAAACAGAAAGATAGATCAATGGAACAGGATAGAAAGCCCAGAGATAAACCCACACACATATGGACACCTTATCTTTGATAAAGGTGGCAGGAATGTACAGTGGAGAAAGGACAGCCTCTTCAATAAGTGGTGCTGGGAAAACTGGACAGGTACATGTAAAAATATGAGACTGGATCACTCCCTAACACCATACACAAAAAGAAGCTCAAAATGGATTAAAGACCTAAATGTAAGGCCAGAAACTATCAAACAGAGGAAAACATAGGCAGAACACTCTATGACATAAATCACAGCAAGATCCTTTTTGACCCACCTCCTAGAGAAATGGAAATAAAAACAAAAATAAACAAATGGGACCTAATGAAAATTGAAAGATTTTGCACAGCAAAGGAAACCATAAACAAGACCAAAAGACAACCCTCAGAATGGGAGAAAATATTTGCAAATGAAGCAACTGACAAAGGATTAATCTCCAAAATTTACAAGCAGCTCATGCAGCTCAATAACAAAAAAACAAACAACCCAATCCAAAAATGGGCAGAAGACCTAAATAGACATTTCTCCAAAGAAGATATACAGATTGCCAACAAACACATGAAAGAATGCTCAACATCATTAATCATTAGAGAAATGCAAATCAAAACTACAATGAGATATCATCTCACACTAGTCAGAATAGCCAGTATCAAAAAATGTAGAAACAATAAATGCTGGAGAGGGTGTGGAGAAAAGGGAACACTCTTGCACTGCTTTTGGGAATGTGAATTGGTTCAGCCACTATGCAGAACAGTATGGAGGTTCCTTAAAAAGCTACGAATAGAACTACCATATGACCCAGCAATCCCACTACTGGGCATATACCCTGAGAAAACCAAAATTCAAAAAGAGTCATGTACCAAAATATTCATTGCAGCTCTATTTACAATAGCCCGGAGATGGAAACAACCTAAGTGCCCATCATTGGATGAATGGATAAAGAAGATGTGGCACATATATACAATGGAATATTACCCAGCCATAAAAAGAAACGAAATTGAGTGATTTGTAATGAGGTGGATAGACCTAGAGTCTGTCATACAGAGTGAAGTAAGTCAGAAAGAAAAAGACAAATACCATATGCTAACACATATATATGGAATTTAAGAAAAAAAATATCATGAAGAACCTAGGGGTAAGACAGGAATAAAGACACAGACCTACTGGAGAACAGACTTGAGGATATGGGGAGGGGGAAGGTTGAGCTGTGACAGGGTGAGAGAGAGGCATGGACATATATACACTAACAAACGTAAGGTAGATAGCTAGTGGAAAGCAGCCGCATGGCACAGGGATATCGGCTCGGTGCTTTGTGACCACCTGGAGGGGTAGGATAGGGAGGGTGGGAGGGAGGGAGATGCAAGAGGGAAGAGATATGGGAACATATGTATATGTATAACTGATTCACTTTATTATAAAACAGAAACTAACACACCATTGTAAAGCAATTATACCCCAATAAAGATGTTAAAAAAAAAAGAAAAAGAAAAAAGAGAAATGAAAAATTTATTCTAGCCAACCTTAGAATTATTACCTGGGAGAGAGTCTTTCAGAAAGCTCTGAGGACTTCTTTGTTCCTTAAAGGTCAAAGCACAGTTATATAAGTTTTTGAGATAAAAGGTTATACATCAGAGTAACACACTGACAATTTATGTAATACAGCAAGGCAAGTAGTGGGTCATCATGACCCCTTATAGGATTGAGAAATAAATGTTATCTCCTAAGGGGTTACCTTGCTGGGTCTAGGAGGAAATTCCTTTCTTGGGTGAGTAGGGTGAATATGTGTTCTAAGGGGCTCTAGCTAATATATAATGTAGATGCACAATACACACTAAAGAGTAGGGTGTAGTGGCTCAAACAGTCAGAGAGAGAATTTTATGTTTAAAAATTTTCTTGTCTTGCTTTAAAAATAAATTAATTTTATCAACTGTCACCAATGAGAATCTTTGGATAGGAGTATGTCAGAGAGAACTATTGTTTCTGCAAGAATTGAACACCTATGTTGTTGTGAATTGTGCCTCATGCTGCATGAGATTCAATCTTTTAATAAGATACAGTATTAAATATTTAAATCTATATTAATTTGTACTAAGTTGTGTATTACTTCCTAAAAGTTCCTAAATTTTTGTCTACAAGTCTTTAAGTTGTGTGTCACCATATTATAGAGCAAAACTCAGAAGAGCCACACTTTCTATTTATTTGTATTCCAACACAGTGCAGTACATTTTGCTGCTGCACCTATGGGAGCATCAGAGCACAAAACGAAAAAGTACAGTTAAGTAATTTATCCCAAAGTGAACACCCAGATAAGTACGATCCACCTCAAGAAAAAGAGTATTGACAGAACCCTAGAGAACCCCTCCTACCCCATCACCAATTCCCCTCTTGCCCTGTGAATGAAATCAATAACTGGAGTTTCATGGTTTTTATCTTTAATTTGTTTTTTAGCTTTAATATGTATCTCTAAACCAAACAGTCTCATTTTGCCTGTTTTTTTGACTTTCACATAAATGAAATCATACAGGATGTATCACTTTGTATACGACCTTTTTAATTTAACATTACAATCTGCTCAGAGCTCTGCAGTGACCTAGAGGGTTGAGATAGGGAAGATGGGAAGGAGGCTCGGGAGGGACCCTCAAGAGCGAGGGGATATAGGGACATGTGTATGCATATGGCTGATTCGTTTTGTTATGCAAAAAAAACTAACATAGTATTGTGAAGCAATTATACTCCAATAAAGATCTATTTTTAAAAAATCATCTGTGTTTTTGAAGAGCAAATATTTGTTCATTTTCATTGCTGTACATTTCATTGCATGAATATACCAAAATTTGTTCATCAGTTCTATTATTAATGGACACTAGGAATTTTCTAGGTTAGATTTTTTGTATTATGAATAATGGTGATATGAACACTCATACATGTTTTTTGGTACACATATATATGCATTTCTGTTGGGTATGTACCTGAGAGTGAAATCCCTAGGTAACGGAATATACATTAATTTAACTTTAGAAGATAAGCTAAACTGTTTCTAAATTGGTTACACAACTTCACATTCCCATCAGCACTAAAGGAATTCCCTTTGTTCCACATAGTCACCAATACTTTGTATTGACAGTCTTTAATTTTGCCATTCTCTAATAGTAGTTGTATATTAGTATCACATCAAGGTTTTTACTAGCATTTCTCTTATTTTGAGAGATCTTGACTATCTTTTCATCTGTGTATTGGCCATTATATATCCTCCTTTGAGCAGTTCTTGTTTATGTCCCTGGCACAATTTTCTACTGAGTTATTTTTCTTGGTGACTTTTAAGAGTTTTTTACATATTCGAGATATGAGCCCCTTGTTAGTTATATATTTTTGCAAATATCTTTTGTCCATTCTGATACTTGCCTTTTTACTTTTGTGATAGTGTTTAATAAATAGAAGTTCTTAGTATTAAGGTACTCAAATTTATCAATCTTCTTCTTTGGCTTGGGTGCTTTTCATTTTCTGTGTAAAGTTTTTCTCTATCCCAAGATCTTGAGGAAAATTATGTTTATAATTTTCTAAATGCTTTATGTTTCACCTTTTACCTTTATTTTTACAATCCACCACCAGCACTTGGTTATTTTGCATATAGTGTTAGATAAAGTCAAATATTTTCAGCCATGTGTATTCAGTGATGTTGTCCCATTGAAACTGAGCAGGATTCTGTGAGGCCTTCCCAGGGACAGAAACCCTCCCCCATGTTCCCTGCTTACTGGTGATTAGAAGAAAATTGTGGGAATATACTGTGGCCTCCTAGGTCCTCTGTGAGTAGAGAAAGAAAAAAAAAAAAAAAAAAAAAGCCCTAGCAGCTGATGATTGGATGTTGTGTTAGTTTCTACTGTACAGCAAATTGGAGTTCCCTGTGCTATACAGCAGGTTCTTATTAGTTACCTATTTTAAACATATTAGTGTATATATATCAATCCCAATCTCCCAATTATATATACTTTATAAAGTATAATTTTATTTTCTGTTTGTTACAAGTACAGAAAAATAAATGGGGCTTCCCTGGTGGCGCAGTGGTTGAGAGTTCGCCTGCCGATGCAGGGGACACGGGTTCGTGCCCTGGTCTGGGAAGATCCCACATGCCGCGGAGCGACTGGGCCCGTGAGCCATGGCCGCTGAGCCTGTGCGTCCGGAGCCTGTGCTCCGCAACGGGAGAGACCACAGCAGTGAGAAGCCCGCGTACTGAAAAAAAAAAAAAAAATGGATTTCTATATCATGAAATTATATCTGGCAAACTTCCTAAACTTCCTATTAATTCTAATTATATATCCATACCTGGTTTTGGATTCTCTATTTACATAGTAATACCAATCAGTAATGACAGTTTTTATTTCTCTTTTTCTGACTTCTAATTTTTCTTCTTTTTTCCTTTCTACCTTGGTTAAAACTTCTGCTACAATTTGAATAGAGATAAGATAGCAGGTATCCTTGTCTTGCTACCAATTGCAAAGGGAAGTATTTCAAACTGTCACCATCAAATATGATGTTCACTGTAGGTAGATATACATTAACAAAATGTCTTACTTCTTAAGCTGTTCTATAAATGGATGTTGGATTTTACAAATGTTATTTCTTCATCTGTTGAGATGATTATATGGTATTTCTCCATTCTCTTAATTTGGAAATCTCAGTGATGGATTTTTTTCAATGTTAAACACAGCTTGCATTTTTAGAATAACTTTCTTTATATATACACACACATGCTTACACATAACATACTACACACATACACATAACTTTCTCTCTCTACATATACAGACATGCATACACACACACACACACACACACACACACACACACACACACACACACCACATACATAACTCCTGAATTCATTTTGTTATGTCTTTATTTTATTTAGGATTTCTGCATCTACTATCTTGCATGAGATAGTTCTGCAATTTTCCTTCTTTTATATTCTTGTCAGACTCTGATATCAAGATTATTCTGGTTATATAAAATGCCTTGGGGAGTATTTCTTTTTTTTCTATTCTTTAGAAGAGATTGTGCAAGACTTTAAATATTTGGTAGATTTCATTTTTTAAGCTTTATCAGTATAAAGTTGTGGGAATTGTGTTTAATAACTATGGATTATATTATAGATTTAATTTCTTTAACCTTATGATACTATTTAGTTTTTTTAATTTCTTCTTTTATCAGTATTGTTAGCATAAATTTTTAGGAATTTATATATATAATCAAAATTTTCAAATGTACTGCTATGAAGTTGTTCTGATTTTAATATCCTCTTTTGCTCTTTTTAATGTCTGCAGGATCTTCAGTGATATTTTCTTTCACACTCCTGACATCAGTTATTTATGCTTTCTTTCTCCTTCTCCTCTCTCGCTCTCTCTGTCTTGGAGCAATCATACCACTTTCAGATGTGTTAATACTCTTTATTGTGTGTTCATTTTTGTTTAATTAATTTCTACTCTTCATTATTTTCTGCTCTTACAGTCTTTGATTTAATTTTTCATGCTTTTATTTTCTTCTTTATTCAACCTTCCTTCTTTTGAACAAATTATTTTAAAGTTACATTTTTCCGGGCTTGCCTGGTGGGCTTGCCTGGTGGCACAGTGGTTGAGAGTCCACATGCCAATGCAGGGGACATGGGTTCGTGCCCTGGTCCGGGAGGATCCCACGTGCCGCGGAGCGGCTGGGCCCATAAGCCATGGCCACCGAGCCTGCGCTCCACAACAGGAGAGGCCACAACAGTGAGAGGCTCGCATACCACAAAAAAAAATAATAAATAAATAAAATTTTAAAAATAAATTAAAAAAATAAATTTATATTTTTCCCTTTAAGCAGGGCATTAGCTATATCCTTCAAGTTTTATTAGGTATTATTTTACTGTCATTTAGCTTAAAATGTTACCTGGTTTCTATTATGATTCCTTCTTTGTCCAACAAATTATTTGGAAATGTATTTCTTATTTTACAAACATGGAGATTTTTTAATAATCTTTTTGTTACTAACTTCTAGCATAATGGCAGTGTGGCAATTAATAATAAGTATGGTTTTAATTTTTTGACTTTGGCTTTATGTCCTGGCATTTAGCCAATATTTTTAAATATTCAGTATTTTATTCTTCATTTTATAGGTCTAAAATCAGACTTTATTGGTCTTCTATTGTTCACCATTTCTGCTTATTTTCTTTCATGCTGTCTTATCTTACTTTCTAAATTAAGTTTTATTATGAACAGGTTTTATTTGCAAAATTGTTTGTGAAAATAACATTTTGAGGACTAAGATGATGTAATTTTCCTCTAAGGAGGATTTATATTTGCTTCTGCCAGGCACCTGGGCCACAAGCAAACTGAGGTCTCCTCAATCCAGTTCCCCAGAATTGAGATAAATCTAAACTGAGCCATCTGAGAGAAACATGGCTACTTCTTGTTCATCTTTACTGAGGCCATTCAAAGCAAGGAGTTTTGCAAGGTCCCCAGGGGTCCTGAACACCAGTTTCAGGCCACCAAGCTCAGTGAGACTGTCACAGCCTATAGGTCTTTCATCCACCTCCTGCAGAGTCTACAAAGAACCCAGAGGAAAAGGAACTACAAATGCTCATCTCACCTTTTGGGTTTCTGTCCTCTGTTTCTAGCCCATTCATTCTGTGCTATTCTGTTTGTTTTCCAAAGCCTTTAAATAGGTTTTTTATTGAAATGCATTTGTCATATAACATTGCATAAGTTTAAAGTGTACATATGTTGACTTGATACATTTACATGTTGCAGTATGATTGCCATTGTATTGTTCACTAACAGCTCTATCAGTCACATAATTACTATTTATTTGGGGGTTTGGAATATTTAAGATTTACTCTCTTAGCAAGTTTGATGTTTATAATACAATATTGTTGTCTATAACCACTATACTGTGCATTAGATCTCCAAGACTTATTTATCTACTAGTTGCAAGTTTGCACCCTTAAACTACCTCTCTCCTATTCCCCCACACCCTGGCCCCTAGTAACCACAATTCTATTCTCTGTTTTTACAAGTTTGGCTTTCTTAGATTCCACATGTAAGCAATATTACACAGTATTTGCCTTTCTCTGTCTGACTTATCTCACTTAGTATAATGTCTTCAAGGTCCATCTCTGCTGTCACAGATGGCAGGATTTCCTTCTTTACCATGGCTGAATAATATGTGTGTGTGTGTGTGTGTGTGTGTATCTTCTTTATCCATTCATCCATTAACAGGCACTTAGGTTGTTTCCATATTCTTGCTATTGTGAATAATACTGCAAAAAACATCGGAGTACATACATCTCTTCAATATCCTGTTTTCATTACCTTTGGATATATACCCAGAAGTAGGGTTGCTGGATCATATGGTAGTTCTATTTCTATTTCTTGAAGAAACTCTATACTGTTTTTTATAATAGCTCTACCAGTTTACATTTCCACAAACAGTGCACAAGGGCTCCCTTTTCTCTCTGTCCTTTCCAACACTTGTTATCTCTAGTCATTCTAACAGTTGTGAGGTGATATCTCCTTGTGGGTTTTTGTTTTTTTTTTTTTTTTTTTTTTTGCAGTACGCGGGCCTCTCACTGTTGTGGCCTCTCCCGTTGCGGAGCACAGGCTCCGGATGCGCAGGCTCAGCGGCCATGGCTCACGGGCCCAGCCGCTCTGCGGCATGTGGGATCTTCCCGGACCGGGGCATGAACCCGTGTCCCCTGCATCGGCAGGCGGACTCTCAACCACTGCGCCACCAGGGAAGCCCCTCCTTGTGGGTTTTGTTTTACTTTAAGTATAGTTGATTTACAATGTTGTGTTAGTTTCAGGTGTACAGCAAAGTGGTTCGGTTAATTTATATATATACATATATATATTTATTTATATTAAAAATAATATATATTCTTTTTTCAGATTCTTTCCCCTTATAGGTAATTACAAAATATTAAATATAGTTCCTTGTGCTATACAGTAGGTCTTTGTTGGTTATCTGTTTTATATATAGTAGTGTGTATATGTTAATCCCAAATTTCAGTGTGGTTTTGATTTGCATTTCCCTGATGATAAGTGATGGTGAGCACATTTTCATATACTTGTTGGCCATCTGTTTGTCTTCTTTGGAAAAAAGTCTATTTAGCTCCTCTGCCCTCTGCCCATTGGATTGTTTGAGGTTTTTATTGTTATTGAGTTGTTTGAGTTTTTAATATATTTCAGATATTAATCCCTTCTTAAATATGCTGTTTGGAAATATTTTCTCCCATTCTGTAGGTTGCCTTTTCATTTTGTTGATTGTTTCTCTTGCTATGCAGGGGCTCTTAAGTTTGATCTAGTCCTGCTTGTTGATTTTTGCTTTTGTTGTTTGTACTTTTTGGTATCAGATCCAAAAAAATCATTGCCAGGACTAATATCAAGGAGTTGCTTCCATGTTTTCTTCTAGGAGTTTTACAATATCAGGTCTTATGTCTAAGTCTACATAGTTTCTAAATAATTAATTTCCCCAGACTTATATGTTTCCTTTGGCAGATGAAAGGTCTGAATTGTGTAAGCTGTCACTACCAAAGTTAGAATTAAAGTTAAGCCTTTAATTTTCTTTTAATTTTAGAGCTATAGAAGTTACTCGCCTTTCATCATTACCTTATAAAATAAAATATTGTTGGTAGGGAAGACATATAGAACTCACAGTGAAGTCCAATATAATTCAAATGTAACACTAAATGATTTTGTCTGGTTATTACTAAGATGCCAAATATAATGTGTGGCTGGAACATCCATATTGCTAAAGTTTTAGACCTCTTCTTACTAAAAACCCAGCTTACCAAATGAGTAAGAATATTCTGCTTCAGATTCTCTAGTATAATTACTGTTAAGGACTATAATCATTAAGTATAATTAGCATCAATTGGAATTTTACACAAAAATGGTAACATAATTACAGATTTAGGCTGTCAGATGCTACAAAATTAAAGTTTAAAATTTTAAGCAAATTCTGTATTATAGTTAATACATATTCATAAGCATACAGTATATTGCACATAAACCCAAATGAGATTATAAAGTTCACATAGAAGATCTACTTTTATCTCCTCCAAGATATCAAACTCTTTTAAATTTTATTTGTTATAAGTCACGTTCTGCTTTCCATAATATGTCATAGATTCCATTAAATTTAAAAAAGATAAGGATACAGAAAATAACAGTTTACCTTCCAAATAATTTTATGTTTACACTGTTGAACAAAGTCATTTTTATTTGTTCCTACGTCCTTCCCACAAAACAACAAAAACCTCACCAAGCACAACAAAAATAATGAAAGACAGAGAAAATAATCCATATCAATAAATTAACTCTTTCAATTCCAAAACTCATAGAATGAAGTTCACCAGCCAAACACCATGAAATCTAGACCAGGAAGAGGACACATGTTAAGATGAACTGTGCCTACTGCAGCTCTAGCTGGTACAGAATTTCCCCCCAAGTGAGTACCTCAGTCTAGAAAAGTTTAATATATGACTCTGATTAGAACATCAAAATCTATAGGATAGATGGGCAGCAGGAGAAAAGATGGTGGTCCTATAAAGATTTAATTTTTTAAAATATTCGTACACCATTAAATGTCAAGGGTCAAATTATGCTGTTACGTTATATCTATTATTTACCCCCTAGATACAAGTAGAGCAAAAATCACCAGAAGTGAATTAGTGATTAGGAGAAAGAAAGGGCATAATTTAGCAGATTACAATACAGCAAGCTTGTGCTCTTAGGGACTTTGTTCGGAGACATACCAACTTCCTAGAAAAGCTGATATATCCCAGATAAAAAAGTAATAAAATGACAGATTTGATGACAGGCTCTTCAAGGCCACAAATGGTAATGAGGAACACAAACCAAATGGAAATTTACCCATTGAAATGTGAAAAGTCAGACAAAGAATTTCTATTCTCACAAAGAAATTACAGCTCTGAACTCATTCTTTAAAAAAAAAAAAAAGAGGACAATGAGCAGGTTCAAGGAAGAAGTGAAAAGGAAGCTGGGGAGTTTAGGACCTTAGAACAGAAAAGGGAAGAGAAAAATAGCAAAATTGAGACAATCGCTAGATTAGTGTCCAAACACACACACACACGCACACACACACACAATTGAAAACACACAATCAGGAACATAGTAAATAGAATTTTGCAGTTCCTATGCATCAGTGGTATGTACTTCTTAAGAAAAGAACTGAACAAATAGAAAAATTATTCAAATCCAAAATAGAAGAAAACTGTCTTGAAATGATGGCTTTAGTTTGCAGATCAAAGAAGTGTGTCATGTTCCAGGAAAAATCAATGCAGTAAGAGCAGCACTGAGACATAACCTCAGGATGTTACTGAACTACAAGGACACAGGAAAAATCATACAGATATCCAGGTAAAACAAAACTTCACATGCTAGGTTGACCTCAGGCTGTCTATAGAAGCATTCTTGCTAGATGATAGTGTAATAATATAGTCAAATTTTAAAAGGAAGAAAGGGTGACCCTAGAATTTTATACCTAGACAAGTATTAATTATTAGTTAGTATGTTTAATCCACAGATCTTATTTGGACATCTCCAGTTCCAATATATTGTTTTAATTGCAAAAGAAAATCTCAGATCATGTACTGTACAGTTGTCCTTTGAACAGCACAGGTTTGAATTGTGTGGGTCCAGTTATCTGTGGATTTTTTTAATAGTAAATACTACAGTACTACACAGTCTCAGTTGGTAGAATTCATAGATGTAGAATCATGTATACACAGGAACAGTGAATACAGAGGAACCATGGATACTGAGGGCTAACTATAAATTATTCTGGAATTTTCAACTGCATAGAAGGTCGGCACCCCTAATCCCCATGTTATTCAAGAGTCAAGTGTATTTTATTGTCACGAATCTATAGTTTCCTTTAATCTGGAACAGCACCACCATCTTTCTATTTATTTATTTATTTTGCATTTCTTCATATTGCCTTTTTTTAAGAAAAATTCTCTAAATTGGTGTTGGTTCAAAAACTGACCCCTATTCATGAAGGGCGAGGAGACATGGAAGAAAAAGGCAGATGGCTACAGATTGGTAGGTGACAGGTTTAATACGCAAGAGAACTTACATATGGGCAGCTGCAAGGCAAGTAGGTCTCTGTCCCCACACACCAGAATCTTAAAAGTTTATATAGAGACCTTAACTGAGTTCAGTTACATATACTGTTTAGATGGTCTTGACGACACCTTACTCTTTCAAGATTATGTTCTTGAAACAGCTCCTAGTGTGGGAATGATGGGTGGAATATACATTCCAAGGACAGAGGAGGAAATGAAGAGACTTTGATTGCCAGGTCCAGCTCTGGAGTCAACCAGTAGGCCCATTTGCTCAATGATCTCCTCCAACAATTGGGTATGTCTGATGTTTCCTCATAATTATACTTAGGTTATGTATATTTGACAGGAATACCATAGACACCATCTTAACCAAGTGATCAAATTAAAATCACTAATAATGGGACAAACAGACATAACGTTTCTCTTCATGTAATGAATGGAGAATAATAAACCCAAATTTTGAAGTCAATATATCTGATATAAAATAGAAATACACTCTTGATATGCTTTTTTTTAATAAAGAAGTATACAGAGTAAAAATAAACTTCCTGTCATACTATCATCTCAGCCCCCAAGATTTTTCCTCAAAGGAAAGTGCTGTTAATGTTTTGGTGGATATTCCTAACATGTCTTTCTGTGAGTTTACATAAGTATAAAATGTATACAGACAGTCCCTGACTTTCAGAGGTTCAACTTATAATTTTTCAACTTTACAATGGTGTGAAGCGATATGCATTCAACAGAAACCGTACTTCAAATTTTGAATTTTAATTTTTTTCCTGGGTTAGCAATACATGGTACAATAATCTCTCATAATGCTGGGCAGCAGCAGCCAGGCAGCCAGCCACAGCTGCCAGTCAGCCAGCCACAGCTGCCAGTCAGCCACATGATCACGAAGGTAAACAATCCATACATTTACAACCATTCTGTACCTGTACAGTAGTCAATTAACCATAAGAAATATTCAACACTTTATAATAATATAGGCTTTGTGTTAGATTTTTCCCCATTGTAAGCTAATGTAAGTGTTCTGAGCACATTTAAGGTAGGCTAGGCTAAACTATAATGTTCAATAGATTAGATGTACTAAATGCATTTTTGACTTATGATGGATTTATCAGGACATAACTCCATGATAAGTCAAGTAAGATCTGTATTTGGGCTGTTTTATTGTTGGGTGGGGGGTAAAGTTGTATAAACACAATAAAACTGCATATTTTATCTTATAGTTCACTTTATTCACTTAATATACTTTACAGTGCTTTTCATGAAAGCTCACAGATAGCTCATTATTTTATCTGATGATGAATACTCCATGGTATATATGAAGCATTATTTATTTAACAATTCTTAAATTGACGGACATTTAGATTGTTTCCAACTTTTTACTATTCCAAACAATGCTGTAAAAGCACTCTTGTACATGTGCCTTCATGAACATGTACAAATATTTCTAGGAATTGGTACCTTGAAAGAAAAACTTGAAAGATGACATTTTGATTTTTTTTATAAGTCCTGCCAATTACCGTTTAAATCGGCTGACCATTTTTTGTTTCTATTAACTGTATAAGGAGAAACTGTTTCCTCTACATCTTTGTTAATAGTAACAATTTTTAATATTTGTTCATCTATTGGGGAAAAGATCTTATTATTGATTGCCAAAGAGGTTGTGTGTCTTTTCATATATTTATTGGTCATTTTTATAATTCTATGAATTGCCTATTTGTATCCTTTACATACTTTCATTGTGCACATTTTTTACTGTTTATTTGTAAACTGCTCTTTATGTTTCTTTTCACATTAATCATATATGATACTTAGGTTACCAATATATGTTTTCCCAAGTATAGATGGTCTTTTATTCAACTGCACTTTATACTAGATCACTGGAAGAAACTTAAAAAATCAAAAGTCCCATTGTCTTGATTTTACCCAAGGAAAAGTTAAGACTACAGAGAGAGGCATATTAACTTATTCTAAGTCACACAACTAAGGTGTTAGTATTATATGAGGATGACAGAATAAGTGTAGGAGAGTGGAAAAAAGAAATTTAGAATTTATATTTTTGTCAAAAAACCTGGGTTGGAGCCCAATGAGCTAATAATGGACTGCTTTTGGATCTATTATTGGGCAAGGACTTTACATTCCCTGAAAAGAGAATTGAATTTGGAATCCAAAGGCATAGTTTCAATGCTTGACTCTGCTATATACTAGCTATGTGTACTTGTCACTGTTCAAATTCCTCATTTGTAAAATGAGAATACAAGCAGATGTTGTACATATTTCAAAACAGTGATGTGAAAACCAAATGTCATAAATATGAAAGAGCTTTCTGCCTTTAAAATATAACACAAATAAAGTCAAAACCAGAGTGACTTTTGGTAATACAAGGTAACCTCTTATCCCCCCCAAATAAACCACTATTTCCCAGTTATCAGTTCTAATGAAATAGAGAAAACAATGTTTTAATGCTGTATTCAAGATAATAAAGATTTCTGTTGCACAGAGATTCTCATGCCTCCCAGTCATTAATCTTCACAAATCCAACATTAGTTTTTCGATAAGCCACACACCCTTTGAGTTACTCTAAATTTCTATCATTTCTTATTTCCTTTACATTTAATTTCAATTTACTTGGTTTAGAACTTGAAATTAAAATGCTCAAATTTATTTTTACCACCTAAGATAGAAAAATGTTAAAGACCATGCTTTATGGCATTGACAATTCAATTTTGAATCTTCTTATGAAAAAATTTCCTAAAATTGTAGAAGTTAATTGTTATTTTATATGAACTATAAACACAGCTATTGTCATAGCAAGTTGTCATTATATTTATCATAATTGACTAAGAATTTGCTTTCAGGTGATTTGAGTCCATTTTAAAATACTTTTCAATATAATCATTTCATCTTCTCAGAGAAAGACGTATAAATGAAACATTATTACCAAGTGCATGTAAGGTCATTTAGCACCTTTCTGCAGAAAAATTATGCAGGTGTTCAGAACATGCTTCTCCAAGACATGTCCCACTTTGGCATGTGGATTATTTTGAGCTAAAGACAATTGAAACCCTATAGGCTCAGGAGAAACTACTGCTCCTCTCTTAACTACATAAAAGAATTTAAATTGGGGATATTTTCCCAGAATAAGAGATAATTATTTTCAGAGATAAATTTTATCTAAGCTGACCCCATCTATATGGCAGGGCAAATATCTAATCACCAAACATCAGTTCTTCTTATTGTCTTGTGGATGACCCTTCTGTCCTTGGAAGCCCTGGACCCCTATCACATTCCATAGCTTAGGATGGCCATATATACCTCATTTTACCTTTCTGTCTCTGAACCTCTCGTGTATGTGGGATCACTGATCATCTCATGTATGTGGGGTTCCCATACATATGAAATTAAATTTGATTCTCCTATTAATCTGTTTATGTCATTTTAATTTTTTGACCAGCAAAAGAACCAGAAAGAAGGGAAGGGGGAAGAGAAATTTTCCCCTTCGCAACAGTTTCAAGAGGAATACAAGAACATAATAGAGTATCCCTCAGTTTGATAGAACTATGAATTTAATTTCACTCTCACCTATATCCTATTTCTTTTGGCCTCAGAGCCATGTGCATTAATGGAGGTTAAGGACTTATCAATGTTAACATAGTTGCTGAAAACAATTCAAATGCAGTAACATTCAGAGGACTTTTTAAATGCAAAGGTTTTTTCTTTTGCAATAGAAAAATTGATTTCTTAAATATCTTGGATATTTTCATGCTAATATTTTATTGGAAAACATGAATGGTGGGGAATGGTAGCTTATTAATTGCAGTTAGCCAAACATGAAAAATCTAAATGTTCTCAATTTTAGTTTAACAACACTGAAAAGAATTTGGTACAATAAACATGTCAAGGAAATTGCATATCATAGACTAAACAAGACAAGCAGCATGCACTGACTTAATTAGAAGCACATGTAAATATTCACAAGAGCTTGAAAACCCCGGTTTCCTTGTTAAAGACCTCGTACCTCAGAAGAATACACAAATGAAACAATTTATAAATTAAGATAAAACATTAAAGTCCTATAGTTTAAAGTTTTCCTTGATACTTATTTGCTTTACATACATATTTGCTTACTCTTTGATAATAACTCTTCTCTATAATTTTACCATATCTATTCTTTTCACATAATTCAGGCCGTTTCTCCTGCTCACTAGTATTTCAAAGGTGTTAGAGAAGATAGCAGTTAAAATTATAAGTGTATCTTACTTTCGTGTGTGTGCGCACACACACACATATATATTCCAAGTTGAATTATTTAATTTTACTTTTATAAGTAATAAAAATAATAGCATTATTTTTATGATAACTGCAAACAGAAATTCTGTCTAATGTCTTTATGAAAAACAAGATGTCCATATTCTTAACAACTGAACAAGTTTTAAGGTTGGTGTTGAAAAAAACTGACATTTCTCTTAGTATATTAATATATTATAACTAAATTTGCTGATTTCAGTCCATATCACCAGAGTAAGAGTGTTTTCTATATGCAAGAAAAGATTTTTTGTCTATGGGAGGGAAGCTTTTTCTCTCCCAACAATGTTAATTTTGCTTCCCTAGAGCTTTCTCTTCACATCTAGACCCCCTTTGCTCTGAGACCTTTTACAGTAGCAGAACTGAACTTGACCTAAAGGCACACCTATAGATTTTTGTTATATAGTCTTCTCTCCCTCCTTTTCCCCCTTTCTAAAGTCTTCAAAATGGATGCTACGGCCATCCACAGCCTTTATCATTTCTGATGTGGCTTGAACTTTGGGCAGCAGAAGATCAGTTGAGTGGTTCTTGATTGCCAGTGACTGAAGAAGCTGTGAGGGTTGATAAAAGATGAGACTATTTTCTTTGGGGTAATGAGATGTTTACAATGAACTGTAAAACTGAAGCATTAAAGTTTTCAAAGTAATTTGGGGAGAATAGACCACTTTCCATTCAACCAATAAGGTCCTTTGGGCTGCGTTCCAGGATGAAAGGGAAACCTGACCCAAGGGTGACTGCACAGGAGAAAACGTGTGGACTATTGTTACCACAGGTTACTACCTGTGGTCAAATGTCAAATGTCATTTGACTATAACTGAATTGTATCATGTTACTAGCATCCATATAAGAAGGTTGTATTGCTACTAACATTGGGGCCAAAAAAAAAGCAAATTAGTTTGGACATTACTAGAGGGGGGAAATCACATTTGGGACAGGAGGATTAGAGAGAAACTGAAACTTATACTCCAAAATTAGAATATATTCACCCAGTGACCACAATCCAGGGGAGAATCCTACACTTGGGGGAGATATACGTCTAGGCAAAAAATGAGCACAAAAGCTAGGACAAATTCTCCTAAGGGGCATCTAGAAAGGAATCCCTTGTACCCTTATTTAGAAGCAAGAGGTGATGAAGTAATTATTTTTCCCCTGAAGTGAACTTTTTCAGACACTTTTGGGGGGATCTGAATTTTTTTGCCATCATTCTCTGTTGACTAGCCACCCCACCTCACCTCCATCTGACTACATTGTTTGTGCTGAGAAATCCCAAGACATGTTGGTCTAATTCACAGATGTACCCCTGGGTACCTTGCAATTATTGCTCCATAATTTTTTTTGAAGAAATGTTTATAAATGTGTCAATAAAAATTGTTCCAAGGTTAAATTCATTAGATGAAACCTAGGTAAAAGCAAGTGAAACAAATTTCTTTATGGAAGGATTCCTACTGCCAATTGTGAACCTCCAAGAGAAGTTCATTGTTTACTTTTTGTTCAGGTGTTTTTCACTACTTTCACAGTCCACCTGTTATCATCTACTCAGTGTTCCATGTTCCCTTTCACCAGAAACATCAATTGACCAATGGACTGGGACAGCTCCTTTGGCAAAAATGCCTTTAAAGTAAAAACAGGAAATCCATTTGGCTACCACAGCCCAGATAGACCTACCTTCATGAGAACCCCAAATCATTTTATCCCTTTGTTGACCATGCAAATTTCTAACTTTGCAATTTATATTTTGCATATATATATTTATATATCACCATGCCATCAATAATTATGATTATGAGAGGTTAAAGATCTCTCCCTTATAAATCAATAAACTGGCATTTTGATTTACGAATTTATCTTTTGTGAATTTGACCAACATGAAACTGAACCCTCCTAGATAAAATCATGACCAATCAGTTGTCTGGTTCTGGAAGACTCAGGCACAAAGCCTCAGTCAAAGTACAACATGACTGAACAGCCCCCTGGCTGATATGACTTTACCTACAATTCCAGAAAATTTTAAAAGTAGCTGCATAAAATCATCATAGAACTCAAAAATATATCACAGAACATTGCTATTTGTATCCCTATAGGTCTCTGTTGAGAATGGTCCTTTGTCTGGATAAAAACACTAATCAGTGATAAATTAAAGCATGCATTCATTCATTTATTTACCAACTGTGTATTGAGTACTTTCTCTGTGTCATGCTTGTCCTGGTGCTAGAGATACACTGATGAATAAGAGAGTTTCTGCTCTCAAGTTGCTCAGAGACCAGAGAAGTCAGACCAAAATATGAAATAAAATTAAATTAAGATTAAAACGCCCTCCATAATATAGTAAGTGTTATGATAAAATTTGTTTATGGTACTGAGGAACACATAAAGAGCCATCTCTTGAAGTCAGGGAGAATAGAATCTTAGAGGTACTAACCCTTGCTGAGCCATGAATGGTATGGATGGATATCACAGCATCCTTCAGTTTTGCAGAATACATATTAATTACCTATCAAATATAGAATTCCCCCTAAGTAATGGAACAAAGTATAATCACCAGCAAGAAAGCACTACTTTAAACTAACTTCTCTCAAGGGTGCACTGAAGTTCAGCTGAAAGTGGAGAAGTTTAAGAGTGTGAGCACCTCTTGGATTTGTGCCCTGGCTATTTTTAAGGTGTTCTGTGAGCTTTCTATTTATTAAACTACACCTAGTGAAACAGTTTACCTGGATTATGTTAGCATGGTTACTAGCAGAAAGGTGTTTGTAGAGTGAACATGTAATGTCATTTGAAGATTCTAATTCTCACAGAGAAAACATGTTTTTACTTGGCATCCCTTATGTAAGAAACCATAAAAAATTTTTGTCCTAGAATTTAGCACCAAGAAAAAAAATCTTTCCAGACAAATTCAGATTTGACTTTTAATATACAAAAATTATGATTCATCTCATGTTTCTTTCCTTTTGTAGTGAGAGAACAGATAAATGGAGGGTTCAGTTGTATGACTATCTCCCCATAGATCCCTGAAGAAATAATTTTCTTCTTCTAAATTATTTCTGATCATACTTGTCATTTGATTAAGTCATATATTCTTTTACATATTCACACACCACAAACCATTAAAAATGCTTTTGAAGTTAAAAGCATTCTAAGTTATTAATCGATAAGTAAATGGACAGATGAATAAATGGATAGGCAAGTGGTTTCAGAAATAAATAGATAGATCCTCAAATATAGTCAATGTTAGTGCTGTATTATGCTTTTCTACATGTTTTAATCAACAAAAATATTAATTATTACTAAAACAATTAATAAAGTATATTCTATATCCAAGAATGTGCTTAGTTTTTAATAATTCATACAAATCACCAGGATATACATATTTTAATCACAGCACTAATGAACTAAATTTTTTATTGCACTTAGAATGGTACCTGGCATACAGAAAATGCTACTACATATGCACTTCTTACATAAATTGTCCTAAAAAATATTACAAATAGTCGTTAAAACTTGAGAATTACCGAGAAGTTTAATTATAATAGTGTACAACAGATGATAGCTAGACTTATCATGGTGATTATTTTGTAGTGTATAGAAATAGCAAATCAACTATGTTGTACACCTGAAACTAATATAATATTGTAAATCAATATACTTTAATTTAAAAAGAGAGAGAGAAATATAGTGTTTGAAAAGAATCTAGTAGTTGAATTTTTGTCTCATATATGTAACATATCTTGAAAAAATCTGTAAAGGTACATAATACCAACTTAAGTGTATAGAATATTAGGTGAGCTTCAAAGTAAAAAAATATTGTGTCTTATTCTTTAAGTTTAAGAAATTGAAATATTCAACAACACTGGTAATGTTGCATTAAAAATTATGATAAAAATGTAAGGCTAACTTTTCTTCAGTAAATTAATAATTTGTAGATAGAAGTATCTGTTTACAAATATACATATTTACCCCTTATTCACTATCTCTTAATCACTATTACTCTACTTTCTTTTTCTGTAACAACTTTCACTTTTTTAATATCCTTATATGCTATTAGAAAAGCAACACACATACAAACACACACAAAAAAGTAAAGAACTTACTACCAACTTCATTATGAGTCATATATAAAGCTTGTACTGAGTCATATACTTGTATTTACCTGTCATATACTTGTCATATACTTGTATACACATAATATATACCTGTTATGTATAAGTTGGTAAATATCCTTTGTAATTTGCAGAATAAAATTTATATTTTATGTATTTTGCATATATATATAAAACTGTGCATGGTTAACTGAGAAAAATACAAGTATTCCAAGAAAAAATGGTAAATATTATTTAATACTTCCTAAAATCCTTCAAATAATATTTAAATAAAGCATCATTGTCTCTTTTGTGTTGTAATATTCACATTTAAAACAAATTTGCCTCAGGATAGAACATCAGTAGAACACTTCCCAAGAGAAGTTGCAAAACACCTCTTACTGAGTCTGAAATATTAAAAAACTGGTTCATTCTGACCACCAGGGATTAGTACAGAGCCAGTACACAATGTGCAATAGCATATATTGGTATTATTAATACATAAGTAGGTTCATAATTTTACAAAATATCCGGGCACTCTTGAAACTCAAAGAAGTAAATGTGGGACAAGCAAAAAGAAGACACAAAGTCTCTCAGGCTCTGGATATAATAGCTGTTATACTAGGAGCCTGAGGGTGAAAAAGCAGAAAGAAATCAATATTCTTCAGAGAGTATTCTCCAAATTCTTCCATCTTAAGGGACAGCTATAGGCGTGATAACATTTGACTAAAGAAGAGATTATAAAGAAGTGGTTTTATAAAAAATTGAAGTGTGATTTCTCTGAGCCTCATTCATGGAATGCAGGGGCAGAATCACTGTCAAAGTTAGACCCAAAGGAGCTTTCTACAATTCATTAAAAAGAAACACCTCCTAGGGGTCTAACGGGCAATGAGAACTCTGCGCTCCAGTTAGAAACTAGAAGAGGCTAGAAACCCAATTGGTATCAAATTTTATCCCAATGGATTACAAGGATATTAGCAATATACTTGCCTACACACAGGACCTAGATTCTAACAATGAAGCATATAGCTGGAGTAGAATCTAAAAGAGGTCCTTTTATTTAGTGTCTGTAGCATCTTCCAAATCCAGGTAAGTTACTTAGCCTTAAATTTGAACCTAGTTTTATATATATTACACATTGTGGAGTACAGTATACATTTTGGTATACATAATACACTTGGATATTGCACACCTATGTGAAAAGTTCTGTACTTTTAAAACTGACATGATAACAAATCCAACTTCAGGTGTCATATATGAAATGGGAAAGTTACTATCAAAGCACAGGGAAGGAAATTCTCAACTGTATCCTCTTTAGTCTAACAACAACTTTTAATCTTCTGTTTGATAACCAGGCTTCTGTTTAAGCCAAATGTGAATAGATCTCTTCTCTACCACTGATTAGCTCTAATAGGACCTGTTTCCTCATCTATAACATGGAAATAATAAGAATATCTACCCCACAGGAGTAGTTTGTAGAGTTTAAAGGAGGACAATTTGTGTAAAACGTTTATTAACATGCCCTAGAAACAAGGACTGTCCAATAGAAATATAATGCTAGCTATAAATAACCACATAAGTAATAGTAAATATTCTAGTAGCTACATTTTTAAAAAGGTTAAAAGGAAGTTAATTTTAATTATATATTTTATTAATCTAATATATCCAAAATATTATCATTTTAGCAATCAATATAAAAATTATTAATGAAATACTTTATATTTTTTCCTGCAATACCTTTTATATCTGATGGATTTTTTATGCTTGAGTACATCTCAGTTTAGTTTCGCCCCATTTCAGTACTCAATAGCCACATGGGACTAGTGACTACTGTATTGAACAAGGCAGATCTAGGATATAGTTAACACTCAACAAATATTTATTAGTGCTAATTATTGTAGTAGTATTTGAATTACTATTACTATTACAATATTCTTACAATAATCCTAAGCAGTGTTTATAACTATTTATATGTTGGGGCTCAGTGCAAGTCACTCCAAAATATGCCACAATGGCATATTGATTATTTTGAATTAAATTTACTGGAGAAAGAGGCAACACAAGAGGGACACTCTGGCCCTCCTTTCTGTCTCCCTGAAAGCAGGAAATAAATCTCCCATGTGAAGCCTGCATTCCCTGTATCTGGAAGTAGAAGGACACCCTTACCATAAAAGATAGGAAATTCAGGTGGAAAATCCTGTATAAACAAATCTTGTTACATTAATTTACCACCCCAAGTCCAAATTCTGTTTAGATTCTTCACTAACTGAGCACCCAAAACCTAAGTTTCTTTGTCCTTGTCAATTCCTCACAAATTCATTGTTTCTTTGTCTAAAAAGCTACCTGTTTTGGCCACTCCTTAGGTCTCATTTCTATAAGAACTAAAATTTGTGCCTTTTTCTCCTGTTAATCTATCTTGTGTTAATTTTGCTATTAGTCCAAACACAAAAACTCAAGAAGAGTAGAAGGGGAAATTTTTCCTTCCCTGATGCATAGAATTTAAAATCTCTTGCTAATTTTCAAAATATGAAAGCCTCCAGTGATGTTACAAAAACGAATAAAAATATAAAAGCAGATATGCATGTTAATATGTTAGGAAAAATTACAGAAGAAAATTTTCGAAGAGCACAGCAAATGTTCCAAGGGGAAAAAACTGTATGGATATGAGGAAAATTTCAGATAGATTATATATTTCAAGAAAAGGTTTTTTTAAAAAGCAAGATTTTGGGCTTCCCTGGTGGCGCAGTGGTTGAGAGTCCGCCTGCCGATGCAGGGGACACGGGTTCGTGCCCCAGTTCGGGAAGATCCCACGTACTGCGGAGCGGCTGGGCCCGTGAGCCATAGCCGCTGAGCCTGCGCGTCTGGAGCCTGTGCTCCGCAACAGGAGAGGCCACAACAGTGAGAGGCCCGCATATCGCAAAAAACACAAAACAAAACAAAACAAAAAAAAAGCAAGATTTAAGGCTGTAAGACATAGGTTTAAATTTTTACTTATAGCAAACATAGTGGGAATTTTTAACTGAAAACCCTGTTTGCTTATTATCCAAAAAATCTAGATAAATGTAAAAGCCTTAGTAAGGCAACTTAGATATACAGTTTTGAATTAAGCAAAATCAGAGCTGTACAAGACCTTCTAGAAAAAAATTATTTTATAAGTCAGGTAGCTTCATTGAGAATAAAATTTAGCCTGAAATTCTAAAGTTACGTGCAGGCCTTGTTACCAGATTGTAAGGGAGGAACTTCCCAGGACACTGAGCCTTCCTAGGGCTGGTTGAGTCCACTTCCCTGACTCCACAATGCAATCTGTCTCTCACCCCAATCTCCTTCTGGCAAACCCCTGATTATGCTTGAGCTATCAACCTAGCCTTTCCTTCCTTTGGGAAGTTTTCTCTGACCCTGAAAGACCCTGATATATGTTTATGGAACACTCTTTTACCTTTTTGGTATTTCTTACCACAGTGTATTTCAGTTCCAAGGATATGTGTTGATTCCTTTTTTTTCCTTGAAACTCCTTTTTTTTTTTACTTGTTTACTTTCTGTCTCTGAGGGATATTATAATTTCCTATGCTTTCAACTATCTATGCATATAGATTATAAATATATATCTAAAACCTGCTAGAATTCTCCACTTTAAAATGCACAAAACTAAAATTATTATCCTACCTTTTCAAAACCTACTCCTCCTCCTGACTCCTCATTTTTTTTTAATAGCCTCACTGTTATCTTTGTTACAAAGGAACTCTTAAATTCATTTTTGGTTCTTCCTTTCCCTATACCATCCAGACTAAATATAGGCCCTGTAGGGAAGAAAAATTTGCCACCCCAAAATGTCTCTTTGGCATAAGGATTATTTCAAGCTGAAAACAAGAAAGACCCAAAAGACTCAGGAAGAAACTTTGATATTCCTACTAACTGCCTAAAAAATTTTAGATAAAGGGCCTGTTTCTGGAATAGAGCTATCACTAGAGATATCTGCAAAGAATATGAGCTAGGTGTGATGGGGGAAACTCAGTAGGGCCTAGAGATCAGAGTGGACTCTGTCCCACTGTCTCTGCATGGCCCTACAACTATTTACTTACCAAACATTTGCTTTTCCATCTCCTTGTGAATTGCCTTCCTCCCGTTTGAAGTCCCAAACCACTACCTCAACATAATCTTTTGTCTTTAGCTGAAGGTATTTAAGGTGAGGGCTATGGCCATTTTGGTGTGTTCACTTTCCTAGGTCTCTCCCATGTACACATGTTATTAAACTTTTGCTTGATTATCTCCTGTTAATCTGTTTCATGTTATAGCTGAATATAAATTTTAAAATTTAGCAACTAACCTTCTCTTTTAACTCATGCATTAAATAAAATAATGTACACATGCTGTTTCTCTCTGTTAACTATGCCAATATGTTCTATCCTATTTTGCTACTTCTTATCTTGAGTCACAGGTGCATAGGATCAAGCGGTCAGCAGAAAAACAATTAGAACATCTTGACAAGAAGCAGACAGCCACAATGGCCATGAATCATGAAAATATCAAAACAAGTGGCACCATCCCAGTGAGGTCTCAGTCCTGCAACCCACACTCTCAAAATTCTCCTTAAATAGACCTTCCCTCTTTCAGAGAGTAAGATGGTACTTTTCAAGACATTAGTCTTCTACCCTCCTCATTTGCTGGCAAATTAATAAATTTCTCTTTCCTTTACCCTCATAACTTTGTCTTCATTATTCTCATCTGGCATCAGGGAGAAGGACTGAATTTTCAGTTACAAATTGGTGAGTCAGCCAGGAGACACCTCGGCACCGCAGTGGTGTGCATCTCGCTACTGACCTCCAACGTTGGAGCAGGGAGGGGCCATGTCAGGTTGCGCTTTGAGCCCTTGCTAGCAGGAGTGCTGCCTCCCAGGGAGAGATTGAGGGTCTGGTAGGCCCCATTTAGCTCCATGGAACTTCTGTCTCTCTCCCTAAATAGGGCACTGTCTCCTGCACTTGAACCTTCTTTGAGGAAAAGGAAACAGATTTTGGAAGAGTCATGACACCTTGGCCATTTGGGTAAGTCTCCCCGTGTGCACACTGAGACCCTTAATTCCACAATTTTAGGGAAGGTTGGTGAACCTTCCAGCCCCTTATAGGGCACTTGTGGCACTGTTGGTGTGGACATCATAGTTGAGTGGGACTAGAGAATCCAGGGAAGTCATTCCCTTTTGTTCTTTTTTGAGTTTTGAAAGGTTCCCATTTGTTTAGCTAGCCTTGGTTTTGATATATTTGGGGTTCAGTTCCTTTTTGTTGCTCTTTTGTCATTTGTCTACTTTTAAACATGGGAGACAACATGTCAGTTCCATCTGAAAATCTCTTGGGAAGAATTCTGGCCAAATGTCCAACTTATAGCTATAAGCCTATGTCTAAAAGGAAAATGTAAAATTAGAGTTCTATTCCATTTTTTAGTTGTTTCTTAGAGTGTACTTTACACAACTGGGAGATTTTTAGTATGCTCCTAGAAAGAGAAAGAAAGATATTTTTTAAATACTGCATGGTCACAATGTTCTTTAGACTCCACAGAAAAATGGCTGAGATGAAGTTTTTCATTCCAAAACTGTTTCTTTTTGCACATGGAGTTAGAGAAAGCTGGCTTGATAAAATATTTTTTTCAGAATTCTGATCCTGTAAGAAGAAAAATATGCCTAGGAAAAGCTTGAAATTAACTCTTATCATGTCATTGAAATATAAACACAGCCCACCTTACCTGAGATGTCACCTTGGGTTAATAAGTAGAACTTCAAGCCAAGGGGAAAAAAAGGACAAAGAGGTTATTATGTCTCAGTATGTGTCTATGTCTTTGGATAATATTGCTGAGGTTAATTTGTAAATAAGCTCTATTTATTTGACTTAAAAAAAAGTGAGTGCTTACAAATCAAACATTTCTAAATACAAGAGAAACTAAGATAACTAAATTTCAGGTTCACATGATCTGGGGAATATTCAGTATTAAATTAATATCTAGTATTAAAGTCAGTTTAAGTTTGTTTATATGTTAATACAGGCACATCTTTAGAAACATCAACATTAAATATAGTAATTTTAGTGTACCCGGGTTTACCAAAAGTCAATAAGTTCATACTATCTCTGTTGCAATATTTGCCAGCAAGAAAATTAACTTGGTATGGGATAAAAAACTTTTGAGTGAACACTTTGGTAATAATTGTGTTTTAGAAATGTTTACTAAAAAATAGTTTGCCCAGATTTTTAGTAACTTGAAATTTTAGAGTTTTGTTAAATTTGGTTAATTGATGAAACCTCATTGAATGTCTAAATCATTTTTAAGATAAAATACTGGAACACTGATTGCTGAATAAATCTAAATTTACCTACTCTTTCTTCTTACAAGAGGGAAACTAAAGATGTTTGGGTTTATTAACCATGCATTTTGTACCACATACTAGAGAAATTATGCTATGAGAAAAATGTATGTTTTTGGAGATTATGAAATATATTCTAAAGTTTGCTAATCAGGAAATGCTGATATCACAACGAGTTACATTACTTGTTTCTTGGTTTTGTTAAGGTTTCTAAGGATTAAAAAATTATTATATGTAACTAAAGCTACTAAAATAATAAGGGAAACATTTCAGTGTGTAAAGAAAGTAGGATATGTGTTGTCAGTAATAGAAGATATGATGACTGGAAATATATTTGTTGGGGGAAAAAAGGAGAATAATTTTGTCCTGGAGCTGGTAGTTTATGGATAAAAAATAAGGAACAAGTTAATATGGATACATAAAGTTATAAAAGGTTTACAGGAAAAGAACCTTGAAAAAAGGAATTTTATATGGTCAGGATTGATTAAGATTAGATTGAATTTAATTAAATTAATGAATTTTGTTATTAGCAGTAAGCTGATACAAGACTAGAATTTGGTTTTCTCTCTGTGTTAAAAAAACAAAGGTTTCTTGGAATGCTGCTTTTGATAACAGATTTTGTAAATCTCTTTGCCTTTAAGTGATATTTATTTGTTTTTGAAATCTTTTATTACTCTGGTTGAGTAAATAAGTATTGTTTCAAAATGACCTATGATTCTATTGAACAAATGTTTTGAAACTTTTTGATATTTTTGACAAACTTCCCAAATGTCAAATTCTAGTTAAGGTCTTTCTGACCTCCGGCTAACATTGAGGTGCTTCAGAGGCCCCTGAGGCATCTCAGAAAAACTATTAAACTAAATAGGATTATTTGGTAGGTTAAATTACAAGGGAAGCATTGTCAAATAAAAGGTAACATTAAGCCTTCTTAATGTTATATCTCTGTATATATATATTATGGGAGTTACAGAAATTATATCAAATTCCTGGAAATCTTATATGACCTGACATAAAATGTTATCTGTAATCAAAACTGAGGCTCACACTGAACCTGAGTATTAGGGAAATGTCTTAACTGACTTTCATGCAAAGCCAACAACAACAGAATCTGTAAAGATTATGGCACACATAAATAAAGTCCATTCTGCTTCTACAAAAATTTAATGCCTCATTTTCAGACCTTTGCCATACTGATGTCTTTGTAGCATGGCAACAGTCTGATCCTAAATCAGAGAAATTAAGATGGGTAAACAATAGCTGTGAGTTAAACAGTCAGGGCTATGGGAAATCCAAGGTGGTCATTTGGTTCTTCCTGGCTCCCTGGCAAGCCCCATTTTTTATTTGATAGGTTAAAGCCACCCCTTGCTGTAAGACTGATGCCCTCACAATGAAAAAAAAAGGGTTAGAAAATGTATTTTCCACTTAGAGTATACTTTCTACAATCTTAATTTGACTATATTTGGTAAAAATAAGGATAATTTTAGAAAGAACAGATTATGTTTCAATAGATATTAATTCTAGTTTTGTTAACTAAGATCAGTGTTTACTAACACTCACTTCCCAAATAGCATTTTGTTCTTATGTTACATTATTGTAAAGTTTGAGTTATTAAGAAGATATTCTAAAATTGTTTCTGAAGCTGATCACTGTAATCTATCTTTGGATAAAGATTAGGTGCCCCTTGATCTATAACCAAGGGATTATACATACTGGAAAAAACATCATTTAAAGGACTGTCTCCAACCTAGGTGAAAGACTTCTTATCAGGCGTTCTTAAGTGCCTCAAGCACAAAGAAACTGAGGGGAATTAACTCTTAAATTTATATTTCTCACTTAACAAGGGGCTCTGCATTGGACTGTCTATAAAAAAGACTGCTAACACCAAATGATACTCACACCAGGAAGAGAAGAAGACAACAGCACGGGTAGGCAACTGACCCAAGAATGTGGACCTGGAATATAAGAACCATCCAACTAATTTACTTGAACTGTTTACAAAATGTTTGTCTTCCTATCAAAATGGAAAGCTATTGCAAGAAAATCCTCTAGTGAAATTGTGAAAGTATAACTATTCATGACATGCATCACTGCTTACTTTGAGTATACTGCTAAAAGCACATGTACAAAGTTTGAATGACAATTTGGTATAATTGATAAAATGTATAGCCTATAAAGTGTTTTCCTGTCAGCATACCTCCCTGTATTTGCTTGTTATATCTGATTAGTTTTCCCCCAATGTGGAGAACTAAGCAAACATATAAAGAAAAAGTAAGCCTAGCACCCAGGGACATGAATGGATTGGAGTAGGCAGCTCAAGCACTCTAACAACAATGGAAAAGTATATGGATTATCAATACTTTTTAAGGAGTGATTTGCATCTAAAAGGGGAAAATGATGGAGTAAATGTTCACATATTGCAGTATGGGAAAGTCTTTCTGGCTTATACATTATTTTGAACTTTAGGCTAACCAAAACAGCCTGTTTTGGGCCTACTAAACATACTTTGTACATCTACTTTAACCATTTAAAAAAATACATTTAAAAATCAAAGTTGAGGAGGAGTTTCAAGAGGGCGGAAGAGTAAAATGCAAACATCACCTTCCTCCCCACAGATACATCAGAAATACATCTACAGGTGGAACTGCTCCTATAGAACACCTACTGAACACTGGCAGAAGACCTCAGACCTCCCAAAAGGCAAGAAACTACCCATGTACCTGGGTAGGGCAAAAGAAAAAACGGAGACAAAGAATAGGGACGAGACCTGCACCAGTGGGAGGGAGCTGTGAAGGAGGAAAGGTTTCCACACACTAGGAAGCTCCTTCGCGGGTGGAGACTGCAGGTGGCGGGGAGGAAGGTTCGGAGCTGCGGAGGAGAGTGCAGCCACAAGAGTGTGGAGGGCAAAGCAGAGAGATTCCTACACAGAGGATTGGTGCCAACGAGCACTCACCAGCCAGAGAGGCTTGTTTGCTCTCCAGTCTGGGATGGGGTCTGGGAGCTGAGGCTCGGGCTTCAGTTGAATTGCAGGGAGAGAACTGGGGTTGGCTGTGTGAACACAGCCTGAAAGGGGCTAGTGCACCACAGTTATCCAGAAAGAAGTCCGGGAAAATGTCTGGAGCTGACAAGGAGGCAAGAGATTTTCTCTTCCCTATTTGTTTCTTGGTGCGCTAGGAGAGGGGATTAAGACTGCCACTTAAAGGAGCTCCAGAGACAGGCGCAAGCTGCAGCTATCAGCGAGGACACCAGAGATGGGCATGAGATGCTAAGGCTCCTGCTGCTGCCACCAAGATACCTGTGAGCAAGCACAGGTCACTCCCCACACCACCCTTCCCGGGAGCCTGTGTAGCCTGCCACTGCCAGGGTCCCGTGATCCAGGGACATCTACCCGGGAGAATGCACAGCATGCCTCAGGCTTGTGCAACATCATGCCAGCCTCTGCTGCAGCAGGCTTGCCCTGCATCGATACCCCTCCCTTCCACGGCCTGAGTGAGCCAGAGACCCCAAAGCAGCTGCTCCTTTGACCCTGTCCTGTCTGAGTGAAGAACAGACGCCCTAGGGCGACCTACATGCAGAGGCAGGGCCAAATCCAAAGCTGAACCCCGGGAACTGTGCAAACAAAGAAAAGAAAGGGAAATTTCTCCCAGCAGCCTCAGGAGCAGCAGATTAAAGCTCCACAATCAACTTGATGTACACTGCATCTGTGGAATAACTGAATACACAAGGAATCATGCCAAATTGAGGAGGTGGACTTTGGGAGCAAAGATTTATTATTTTTTCCCCTTTTCCTCATTATCTGAGTGTATATGTGTATGCTTCTGTGTGTGATTTTGTCTGTATAGCTCTACTTTTACCATTTCTCCTAGGGTTCTGTCTGTCCGTGTTTTTTGTTTTTGTTTTACTTTTTAAAATTTTTTTCTTAATAACTATTTTTTATTTTCTATCTTAATAACTTTATCTTATTATATTTTACTTTATTTTATTTTTATCTTCTTTCTTTCTTTCTTTCTTTCTTTCTTTCTTTCTTTCTTTCTTTCTTTCTTTCTTTCTTTCTTTCTTTTTTCTCCCTTCTATTCTGATCCCTGTGGATGAAAGGCTCTTGGTGCTCCAGCCAGGAGTCAGTGCTGTGCCTCTAAGGTGGAAGAGCCAACCTCAGGACACTGGTCCACAGAGACCTCCCAGCTCCACATAATATCAAATGGCAAAAATCTCCCAGAGATCGGCATCTCAATGCCAAGACCCAGCTTCAATCAACAACAAGCAAGCTACACTGCTGGACACCCTATGCCAAGCAACTAGCAAGAAAGGAACACAACCCCATCCATTAGCAGAGAAACTGCCTAAAATCATAATAAGTCCACAGACACGCAAAAACACACCACCAGACGTGGACCTGCCCACCAGAAAGACAAGATCCATCCTCTTCCACAAGAACACAGGCACTAGTCCCCTCCACCAGGAAGTCTACACAACCCACTGAACAAACCTTAGCCACTGGGGACAGACAACAAAAACAACGGGAACAACGAACCTGCAGCCTGTGAAAAGGAGACTCCAAACACAGTAAGTTAAGCAAAATGAGAACACAGAAAAACACACAACAGATGAAGGAGCAAGGTAAAAACCCAATAGACCTAACAAATGAAGAGGAAATAGGCAGTCTACCTGAAAAAGAATTCAGAATAATGATAGTAAAGATGATCCAAAATCTTCGAAATAGAATAAATACAAAAAATGTTTAAGAAGGACCTAGAAGAACTAAAAAGCAAACAAACAATGATGAACAACACAATAAAAGAAATTAAAAATTCTCTAGAAGGGATCAATAGCAGAATAACTGAGGCAGAAGAACGGATAAGTGACCTGGAATACAAAATAGTGGAAATAACTACTGCAGACCAGAATAAAGAAAAAAGAATGAAAAGAACTGAGGACAGTCTCAGAGACCTCTGGGACAATATTAAATGCACCAACATTCGAATTATAGGGGTTACAGAATAAAAGGAGAGAAAGAAAGGGACTAAGAAAATATTTGAAGAGATTATAGTTGAAAACTTCCCTAATATGGGAAAGGAAATAGTTAAGTTCACAAAGCGCCGAGAATCCCATACAAGATAAATCCAAGGAAAAACACGCCAAGACACATATTAATCAAACTATCAAAAATTAAACACAAAGAACAAATATTAAAAAAAGCAATAACACAGAGGGGGATCCCCATAAGGTTAACAGCTGATCTCTCAACAGAAACTCTGCAAACCACAAGGGAGTGGCAGGAAATATTTACAGTGATGAAGGAGAAAAACCTACAACCAAGATTACTCTACCCACCAAGGATCTCATTCACATTTAGTGCAGAAATTAAAATCTTTACAGACAGGCAAAAGCTAAGAGAATTCAGCACCACAAAACCTGCTTTACAACAAATGCTAAAGGAACTTCTCTAGGCAGGAAAGACAAGAGAAGGAAAAGACCTACAATAACAAATGCAAAACAATTAAGAAAATGGGAATAGGAACATACATATCGATAATTACCTTAAATGTAAATGGATTAAATGCTCCAACCGAAAGACAAAGACTGGCTGAATGGATACAAAAACAAGACCCGTATATAGGCTGTCTACAAGAGACCCACTTCAGGCCTAGAGACACATATGGACTGAAAGTGAGGGGATGGAAAAAGATATTCCATGCAAATGGAAATCAAAAGAAAGCTGGAGTAGCAGTCCTCATATCAGACAAAATAGACTTTAAAATAAAGACTATTACAAGAGAGAAGAACACTACAAATGATCAAGGTAGTGATCCAAGATGAAGATATAAAAATTGTAAATATGTATGCACCCAACATAGGAGCACCTCATTACATAAGGCAAATACTAACAGCCATGAAAGGGGAAATAGAAAGTAATATAATCATGGTAGGGGACTTTAACACCCCACTTTCCCCAAAAGACAGATCATCCAAAATGAAAATATATACAGAGATACCAGCTTTAAATTATACATTAAACAAGATGGACTTAATTGATATTTATAGGACATTCCATCCAAAAACAACAGAATACACATTCTTCTCAAGTGCTCATGGAATATTCTCCAGGATAGATCATATCTTGAGTCACAAATCAAACCTTGGTAAACTAAAGAAAATTGAAATCATAACAAGTATCTTTTCTGACCACAATGATATGAGACTAGATATCAAAAACAGGAAAAAATCTGGAAAAAATACAAACACATGCAGGCTAAACAATACACTACTTAATAACCAGGAGATCACAGAAGAAATCAAAGAGGAAATGAAAAATTACCTAGAAACAAATGACAATGAAAACACAAGAACCCAAAACCTATAGGATGCAGCAAAGCAGTTCTAAGAGGGAATTTAAGAGCAATAAAATCCTACGTTAAGAAACAAGAAACATCTCAAATGAACAACCTAACATTACACCTAAAGCAATCAGATAAATAAAAACAAAAACCCCCCAAAGTTAGCAGAAGGAAAGAAATCATAAAAATCAGATCAGAAATAAATGAAAATGAAATGAAGGAAACGATAGCAAAGATCAATAAAACTAAAATCTGGTTCTTTGAGAAGATAAACAAAATTGATAAACCATTAGCCAGACTCATCAAGAAATAAAGGGAGAAGACTCAAATCAATAGAATTAGAAATGAAAAAGGTGAAGTAACAACTGACACTGCAAAAATACAAAGGATCATGAGAGATTACTACAAGCAACACTATGCCGATAAAATGGACAACCTGGAAGAAATGGACAAATTCTTAGAAATGCACAACCTTCTGAGACTGAACCAGGAAGAAATAGAAATTATGAACAGAAAAATCACAAGCATGGAAATTGAAACTGTGATTAAAAATCTTCCAACAAACAAAAGCCCAGGACCAGATGGCTTCACAGGCAAATTCTAGCAAACATTTGGAGAAGAGCTAACACCTATCTTTCTCAAACTCTTCCAAAATATAGCAGAGGGAGGAACACTCCCAAACTCATTCTACGAGGCCACCATCACCCTGATACCAAAACGAGACAAAGATGTCACAAAGAAAGAAAACTACAGGCCAATATCACTGATGAACATAGATGCAAAAATCCTCAACAAAATACTAGCAAACAGAATCCAACAGCACATTAAAAGGATCATATACCATGATCAAGTGGGGTTTTTCCCAGGAATGCAAGGATTCTTCAATATATGCAAATAAATCAATGTGATACACCATATGAACAAACTGAAGGAGGAAAACCATATGATCATCTCAAGGGATGCAGAGAAAGCTTTTGACAAAATTCAACACCCATTTATGATAAAAAACTCTACATAAAGTAGGTATAGAGGAATTTTCCTGAACATAATAAAGGCCATATATTACAAAACCACAGCCAACATCATCCTCAATGGGGAAAAACTGAAAACATTTCCACTAATATCAGGAACAAGACAAAGTTGCCTACTCTCACCACTCTTATTCAACATAGTTTTGGACATTTTAACCACAGCAATCAGAGAAGAAAAAGAAATAAAAGGAATCCAAATCGGAAAAGAAGTAAATCTCTCACTGTTTGCTGATGACATGATACTCTACATAGAGAATCCTAAAGATGCTACCAGAAAACTACTAGAGCTAATCAATGAATTTGGTAAAGTAGCAGGATACAAAATTAATGCATAGAAATCTCTGGCATTCCTATACACTAATGATGAAAAATCTGAAAGTGAAATTAAGAAAATACTTCCATTTACCATTGCAACAAAAAGAATAAAATACCTCGGAATAAACCTACCTAGGGAGACAAAAGAGCTGTATGCAGAAAATTATAAGACACTGATGAAAGAAATTAAAGATGATACCAACAGATGGAGAGATAAGCCATGTTCTTGGATTGGAAGAATCAACATTGTGAAAATGACTCTACTACCCAAAGCAATCTACAGATTCAATGTAATCCCTATCAAGCTACCACTGGCATTTTTCACAGAACTGGAACATAAAATTTCATAATTTGTATGGTGACACAAAAGACCCCAAATAGCCAAAGCACTCTTGAGAACAAAAAACAGAGCTGGAGGAATCAGGCTCCTTGACTTCAGACTATACTACAAAGCTACAGTAATTAAGACAGTATGGTACTGGAACAGAAACAGAAATATAGATCAGTGGAACAGTCTAGAAAACCCAGAGATAAACCCACACACATGTCACCTTATCTTTGATAAAGGAGGCAAGAATATGCAGTGGAGAAAAGACAGCCTCCTCAATAAGTGGTGCTGGGAAAACTGGACAGGTACAGGTAAAAGTATGAAATTAAAACACTCTCTAACACCATACACAAAAATAAACTCAAAATGGATTAAGGACCTAAATGTAAGGCCAGACACTATAAAACTCTTAGAGGAAAACATAGGCAGAACACTCTATGACATAAATCACAGCAAGATCATTTTTGACCTACCTCCTAGAGAAATGGAAATAAAAACAAACACAAACAAATTGGACCTAGTGAAACTTAAAAGCTTTTGCACAGCAAAGGAAACCAAAAACAAGACGAAAGGACGACCCTCAGAATGGGAGAAAATATTTACAAATGAAGCAACTGACAAAGGATTAATCTCCAAAATTTATAAGCAGCTCATGCAGCTCAATATCAGAAAACCAAACAACCCAATCCAAAAATGGACAGTAGACCTAAATAGACATTTCTCCAAAGAAGATATACAGGTTACCAACAAACATATGAAAGGATGCTCAACGTCACTAATCATTAGAGAAATGAAAATCAAAACTACAATGAGCTATCACCTCACACCAGTCAGAATGGCCATTGTCAAAAAATCTACAAACAATAAATGCTGGAGAGGGTATGGAGAAAAGGGAACCCTCTTGCACTGTTGGTGGGAATGTAAATTGATAGAGCCACTATGGAGAACAGTATGAATGTTCCTTAAAAAACTAAAAATAGAACTACCATATGATCCAGCAATCCCACTACTGGGCATATACCCTGAAAAAACCATAATTCAAAAAGAGTCATGTACCACAATGTTCATTGCAGCTCTATTTACAATCGCCAGGATATGGAAGAAACCTAAGTGTCCATCGACAGATGAATGGATAAAGAAGATGTGGCACATATATACAATGGAATATTACTCAGCTATAAAATGAAACAAAAGTGTGTTATTTGTAGTGAGGTGGATGGACCTAGAGTCTGTCATACAGAGTGTAGTAAGTCAGAAAGAGAAAAACAAATACCGTATGCTAACATATATATGTATATATGGAATCTAAAAAAAAAAAGAAAAAAAAATGGCTCTGAAAAACCTAGGGGCAGGACAGGAATAAAGACGTAGAGAATGGATTTGAGGACACAGGGAGGGGAAGGGTATGCTGGGACAAAGTGAGAGAGTGGCATGGACATATATACACTACCAAATGTATAATAGATAGCTAGTGGGAAACAGCCACATAGCACAGGGAGATCATCTCAGTGCTTTGTGATCACCTAGATGGGTGGGATAGGGAGGATGAGAGGGAGACACAAGAGGGAGGAGATATGGGCGTATATCTTTATGTATAGCTGATTCACTTTTTTATACAGCAGAAACTAAGACACCATTGTAAAGCAATTATACTCCAATAAAGATGTTAAAAAAATTTTTTAAATAAAAAACAAAAATCCACAAAGGATTGTTGTGGGGATTGAATAATGTAATTCATGTTAAAAAAAGAGAAAGGGTCAACTTTATTTCCTTCTGTTTTATGGCTTAATGACATTCCATTGAATATATGTACCACATTTTCTTTATCCATTTATCTATCGATGGACACTTAAGCTGTTTCTATATCTTGACTATTGTGAATAATGTTGCAATGAACAAGGGAGTGTAGATATCTCTTAGGGATACTCATTTTATTTTCTTTAGATATATACGCAGAATTGGGATTGCTAAATCATAGGTAGTTCTATTTTTATTTTTCTGAGGAATCTTCCTAATATTTTCTGTAATGGCTGTATTAGTTTACATTCTCAACTACAATGTACAAGGGTTCCCTTTTCTCCATACCCTAACCAACATTTGATATCTCTTGTCTTTTTTTTTTTTTTTTTTTTTTTTTTTTTTAGCAGTACACGGGCCTCTCACTGTTGTGGCCTCTCCCGTTGTGGAGCACAGGCTCCGGACGCACAGGTTCAGCAGCCATGGCTCATGGACCCAGCTGCTCCACGACATGCGGGATCTTCCTGGACCGGGGCACGAACCCGTGTCCCCTGCATCGGCAGGCGGACTCTCAACCACTGTGCCGCCAGGGAAGCCTGGCTCTTTTCTTTTTAATTTGAATAAAATTCATTGAAAGATTTTAACGTCTTTGGAATGCCAACTGTATTGAAGTCATTTGTTATTGTGAGTATTAATGCCATGTTTCTTTGTGTAAAACAATGGTTTTGTTATTTGTTGCCTTCTATGTCATTCTTTACTGAATGTAGATAGAGGGAGACATGAGACAGCAGACTATCTATAAGAGACAATGAAATAAATGATTTTAAGAAATGAGATTTGCAGCCCTTTAAAAAAGAAAAAAGAAAACCCTAGATAAAATGTTTAGAAAACTAATTCTGTCAGCTTCTACTAATTTCTAAAAGTCAAGTTACCCACTTCAATACTGGTCATGCTCCTTTCCAATTCTCTGAATAGACTACACGCAAAGGTAGGAAACTGAAACAATAACCACAATTCCTTTCCAAAGAAGAACCCAAATGAAAAAACTTGGGGCAAGAGTTGTCACTCCACCCAGATTAAAAAAAAAAAAACAGAAAAAGAGGGAGAGAGAGAGAGAATCAGAGTGAGCACACCACGTCACTGTCAAGAATCTAATTATCTGACAGAAACCTTAAGAATCCATGTACCCATTCACTTGTGTTGCTGATGATTAGAACCTGTCTCTGGAAATCTGTTCACAGCTCATTGTATCATGAGAGCAATTTTCTCCTGACTGGAAACCAGCCCAAAATACTGTAAAAGGACATTGCAAATTAAATCATAAGGTCATGAAGCACAGTGTAAAGAACATTTACTTTGGAATTAAACAGACCTGGGCTTGAATCCTAATCCCAATCCTTATTAGTTATGTACAAAGGCAGTTCCTCCACTTCTGAGTCTCTTTTTTTCTTTGTCTGTGAAAGACCTATAGTAATACTTACTAAAAACTATAATACTATTTACTACAGTAACATTTACTAGAAATATAATAATATTTACTAGAATATTTATTGTAAATAATATTTGCAACTGGATAACTTGCAAGAAGATAAGACTCAGTACAGTATGAAATATACTTCTATCCACTCCAAGTCATTTCTTCCAGCTCTTCAATAATCATAATCTGTGAGAATCATGTTCTTCACAATATAAATGGTATTGTGGAAAAAAAGGACAACAGACCAAAACTTCTAAAATATTTAATATATGTTTAACTTAATGTTAAGTTAAATATAGACAAATAATGTTTGAAAGACTTCTTCAGTTTAAATATCAAAAATATAGATCCTAAAAGTCTTAAGATGCTTTATTTATTTAGCAGGTTTATATACATTATAGTTATAAGGTAAGTACCTTTATTTTTAATACTGACAAGATCCTCATTCAAAAACCATGTTCAGTTTGAGTCTTTCATGTTTAGGAACAATGAGGAAAGGCAAGAGAATTTGGCATTAAATGGCCTAAAAAGTAAACAAGATAAAGATAATATGTAGCTATTTTCCATTATATTTCAACTCTAAATTGCTGACTTCTCTGGGTACATCTATTAAGATTCTTTTTTTTTTTTTTTTTTTTTTTTTGCTGTGTTGGGTCTTCGTTTCTGTGTGAGGGCTTTCTCTAGTTGTGGCAAGGGGGGGCCACTCTTCATCGCAGTGCACGGGCCTCTCACTATCGCGGTCTCTCTTGATGCGGAGCAGGCTCAGCGCAAGCTCAGTAGTTGTGGCGCACGGGCTTAGTTGCTCCGCGGCATGTGGGATCTTCCCAGACCAGGGCTCGAGCCCGTGTCCCCTGCATTAGCAGGCGGATTCTCAACCACTGCGCCACCAGGGAAGCCCTATTAAGATTCTTTTTATTCATTTTTTCCTTCCAATTTCCCAAGAGCTGAACAAGAAGATTTTAAACTAAAGCATTAACTTTCTTCCCAACCACTACAAAAGCAGGGAGAAATGTCTGCTTTGTGTCTACCACTCAGAGTATGAAGCAAGGGAAAATTCTATGTCTGAGAACTAGATAAGCAAAATTCCTGCCCCTTTAAGCTGAGCTTTCCTCTTTCCTTAAAGAAAGGATTCTCGGGCTTCCCTGGTGGCGCAGTAGTTGAGAGTCCGCCTGCCGATGAAGAGGACGCGGGTTCGTGCCCCGGTCCATGAAGATCCCACATGACGCGGAGCGGCTAGGCCCGTGAGCCATGGCCGCTGAGCCTGCGCTTCCGGAGCCTGTGCTCCGCAACGGGAGAGGCCACAACAGTAAGAGGCCCGCGTACCGCAAAAAATAAATAAATAAATAAAAGAGGATTCTTAAATCCTTTAAGAAAATTTCCATAGAATCCTTTAAGAATTCCTTAAGAAAATAGGAACCATATTTCCTATTTATTTCATTCTAAGAGCTGATTGTATGAGGCAGAATGAACAAAATATTCTTTAAAAGATCTGCCTAGTTATATGATTTACATAGCTTAAGATCCCCAAAATTTCTAGTCCCTTATTTGATTTCCATATGAAAAAGAAATACCCTCCTTAAAGTTTGCCATTATTTAAGATATCTTCATATTGATGGGACCACATATTTTTCACTTACATTATAGAAAAAAAAAGTGGAGGAAGGGGAAAATGAAAGAAAAATAGAGAAAAGAATAAAGAAGGAAAGGGAAAGGAAGGTAACCTCCAATTGTGTAACTACCTTGTTCAGCTACCCTTATCCAGGGTGATCCTTTCATCCTATGAAGAAAAAGATAGGAGCTCTTGCCTTCTTTTACTATTCCAAGTACTTAGAAAAACAGTTCTTTTGTTCATGAATGTTACTTGATTTGTGTTTTGTTAGAACCTCTTTTTCACGAAACAAAATAAGATCTGACCCTTTTCTAGCAGTGAGGAGAGGGAGCCTGGTAAATACCTACCTTCTCAGAGTTGATTCTTGGACCTATTGTTTACAGTGGTTATTTTAGTCTGATAGTCTGCCACTTGAGGAGATAAATATTTTTCTTTCAAACATACAGTGGAACATGAGCTTTGTGTTTTTTCCTTCAAGATAACAAAATTGTTTGTAAAAATGTTTTTTGATTCAGTACAATCGCCCAAGATATGGTCCTGTTGTGTTTTCTATTTGTCACCAACAGTTTCATTATAGTTTATAATGGCCTTGGCACACCAGTTATTGCTTAACCCAGTTTTGAACAAAACAGAATTGTCAATTGCTTGCTTGACCTTATTCTTCCACATCTCTACCATTCTTTCATCCACATTCAAAGGAGCCTAATGTAAATATTTCAATTGAATATTGAGAAATCTTTTTAAAGAGAGCCATGTTTCAATATTCCTATTAAACCTAAGGCCTTGGCCCCCCTTACTCTGCAGTTTTTTATCTCCCTCCACCCCGCCCCCTTTCCCCATATTCATGGTAACAATCATGTTAACAGTAATTTTAACCTTTTGTTTCATTTCATCCTTTTAAGAGCCTTCTCAAGGAGTTACTTAAGCCTATTAGTTGCAAGGAACAGAATCCACTTCCAACAACCATAAACATATAGGGGGAATTTATGGGAAAGTTAGTGTCTCACAAAACCAAGAGGCAGGAGATGAGGCCTGGCTCCATAAAAGATAGGGACTGGGCAAGGAAACCGGTAACCCCGGTCACCACTCTTTTTTTTGCCTTCATCTGTGCATCTACTCCTTTTATCTCTCCCTCTTCTCATACCTGACTTCACAGAGTCAGCCTGCACGTGGACCTTAACTGCCCCATTTCCAGTTCATAAGGCCAATTAGTGTTTTTCAAATCAACTTCCAAATTCTGAGAATTGAGAACCTGATAGTTTCCCATCCTAGTCTGTTGACTATAACCAAGGATTCAGAGTCATGTAATTCAAATGTGGCTATGGTGGTCCCATCCTGGGGGTACCAGGTTATCAAAGAAAAGGGATAAGTGCTAGAAAGATCCACCCAAGTGTTTTTACTACTAGGACACAGGTTCTGTTGAATTAGCCCCATTTTAAGATGTGAAAACTAAAGCAGTCTTGTCTTAAAAGACAGGTTTTGGCCTTAGCTCTGCCACTAACAAGATTTTGAACTAAGTCAAAATCACTTCAGACTATATAATTTGCAAGTTTCCTTCTAGTATTAAAATATAGTAATCCTATGTTTACCAGAGATTGGTCATTTAAATAGTCAATGCTCCTGTATAGATAATATTTTATAGCTTAATAGTGTAACTTTCCCTGAATATGTTACTCTGGACTAGGCACTATTCTAAAAACCTTATATATATTAACAATACAATTCTGACACAAACTTCACAGATGAAGGGCACAGTACCCCATAATACTGCTCTTACTTCACTTTCCAACCGCAAGCTTGAAGGTTCCCAAGCTATCCTGCACATCTGACCAACTAGATATAAATTCAGTGTTCCCACAACCCCTCAGGTTTGATAACTCTCTAAAACAACACACAGAACTCAGTAAAGCACTATACTTACAATTGCAGTTTTAATTATAAAGGAAACAAATCAGGGCCAGACAAAAGAAGAGATGCGTAAGGCACAGTCTAGGAGGGTCTTAAAAATAAAGCTTCTGAGTCCTCAGGAAACATCATGCTCCTGCCACATTAATACATGATACCAACTAGGGAAGTTCACCCATACTTCAGTGTGTCCAATGTTTTTATTGGGTTTCATTACATAAGTATGGTTGATTCAATCACTGACCATATAATTGAGCTCAATTCCGAGCTTCTTTCCCCAGGGGTTAGGAGGTTGTACCACATGGTTCAAAGCCCCAACACTCTAATCATACAGTTGGTCTTCAGCATGACCAACCACCATCCTGAAACTATCCAGGATGAGTTACCTTGTTAGTATAGTTAGCATAAATTCAGGTGTGGTCTAAAGGTCCCACCATGAATAACAAAGACATTCTTATCACTAGGGAAACTCCAAGGAACCAGGATCAAAGGCCAGCTAAATTATTTATAATACAATATTAACTCATTTAATTCTCATAACAACCCTTTGAGGTATGAACAATTATTTTCCACAATTTTACAAGGCAGAGGGTTGTTAAGTAACTTGCCCAAGGTCCACACAACTAATGAATGAACAGAGGATCTGACTTCAGAGCCTGTGTTTTTTCATGACACAGACTTTCTCTTCAGTTATTTGGCTTTTGTTTAGAAATCTGATCAAGAAACTCCAAGCCGCAAATTATAGATAGCTCTTCTCTGACTTACCATGTCATACTTGCTAACCTAGAGATAACGACATTCTAGTTTTTTGTGTTTTCAAAAGAAAAAGTATCTTAAATCAATGCTGTTTGTCATCTTCTTTCCTTTAAAACCACAAAATTACTGAGTCATATATCTTTGGGAAATGTGAAGACATGATAGCTTCACAGCCATTATCTTCAAAGTGACTAGGTACAGAGAATGTGGTAAGCATCTTTATCCAACAATGGTTTCTAATATGACATTTGTCAAAGTGGTTAATTCTAGTTACGGCAATAAATAGCCCAAAATCTCAGTGGCTTAACACAATACAGATTTCTTTTTTACCCACTTGAAGTCAGACAAAGGCTGGGCAGCACTCTTCCAGTTGAAATTCAAGGATCTGTGTTCCTTCTACCATGTGATCAAGCCATTCTAGAGCCCTTTTCTTCCAGACACACAAATGAAAATGAGAGAGAATACTTGGGGAAGGTGAGCCAGATACTAGATCATTTAGCCCAGAAGTGGAATATGTCACTTCAGATCATATTGCATTGTCCAGAACTAGTCAGATGGCCAACTTAATTCCAAAGGAGGCTAGAAAATGGAGGTGCAACACATAGACATTACTCAGCATTGTTAATGGCCTCTGTCACAATCTGCCCTTTAGTAACAAAATATCTATTTGAACCCTCCTTCCTACTTAAGAGAAAACACTCCTCCTCAGTTATCCAATTCAAAGACCCAGTGAGCTTAGTTCCAGTGTTCTTCCACTAGCTTTGGGCATGTTACTTACTCACTCTCTGCTCTGCAAAATTGGGAAAATCTTTGTTCATACCTTAAAGAGGTTTTATGAGAATCCAGTCTCCAAGTCTTATCCATTAGATACAGATGTGATACTTCCAGATGTTTTTTATGAACAAAATTTCAGGTTATATCCCTTGGCATACACTCAGTATACAATGGTGGTACAGAGATAGGACATTGGCAATGGATGCTCCTTCAGAAAAGAGAAGAATGGAAAACTGAAAGTAGTCACTCATCTATAGTAATTCTGAATTCTGAGGGGAAGACACTGTGAAGTCTCTCTGCCATGGCAGGCAAGAAACTTGCAAACTCTGGTATTGTTGTCTTCTGCAAAGAACTACTGTGTCTGTGTTTCTCCATGATCCTAGGGCTCTACCCTCTGGGAGATCCCCTTAGTCTGATGGTCTTCTTGTGAGGAGTACAGTTGTCAAAGCTACCTTCTCTTTATAGAAGGTTGGGGACACAAGAATTATTTTAAGTTGTGAACAGAAAAGGGCTCTTTATTCCATGTTCTGAGTTTCTTTGGCAATATAACTCCTCCAAAAAACTAGTAGGCTTCATAGTTCTGATTGTAATTAGTAGTTCCATATGCCAGTAGCCATACTCAAAGTTTATCTTGGATATAATTCTCAGCCTAATTTAGCCTATTCTTCTCCCGCAGGTTCCTTCCATATCTCTCCTAACAACCTCACTGTGACTACTTGAGACTATCTATCACATCCTCTGACTCCTCTTTGCACTGAGTCACTTAATTCAACTGAAAAGTTTACAAGGTCTTTGTTTCTCATACTAGGGGGTTCTAGAAACAATTAGCTCTCAATCCTTGAAGGCCCTGAATTACCAGACTCTCTTTTCTCTCCCTTTTTGAAAAACTGAGGTATGATTGACATATAATATTATATTTGTTTCAGGTATACAACATGACTCAATATTTGTATATATTGTGAAATGATCACAATAAGTCTAGTTAACATCTATCACCATACATAGTTACAACATTTTGTTGTTGTTATGAGAACTTTTAAGATATACTCTCTTCACAACTTTCAAATATGCAATACACATTATTAACTATAGTCACCATAATGTACATTATATTCCCAGGACTTATTTATTTTATAACTGGAAAACTTTAATTTTGACCCCCTTTAACTATTTTACCACCCCTCCCAACCCCATGAAAATTACACCCATTAAAGTACCACCATAATAAATACAATAAATTGAAGTTCATCAAAACTAAAAGCTTCAAACATACTTTTAAAAAATTGGAAAGACAAGCTACAGACTGAGAGAAAATGTTTGTAAATCATATATTTCATAAAGGAAGGACTTGTATCCCAAATATATAAAGAGCTCTCATACCAAGGGAAAAAACTCAGTTAAGATAGAAATGGGCAAAAGATCTGAGCAGACTCTTCTCCAAAAAGAATAAAGATGTCAAATAAGCACATACAATGATGCTCAGGGTCATTAATTATTGGGGAAATGCATGAAAGTACAATGAAATACTCCTAAAACCTTATTAAAAGGGCTAAAATTTAAGACTGACCACATCAAGTGTTAGTGAAAGTGTAGAGCAACCAATACCTGAATATGCAGTCAATAGTGCATACTTATGAGGCCCCCTTGCTTACTACCAATTTCTGTTTTGGTCACTTGTTTAGCTGCTATAAAAATAACCTCCAAATCTCAGAGGCTTACAACAAAAGTTTGGTTCTCATTCACACAAAGTCCTATGTGGTCTAGTGGGTCTCTGGAGTGTAGACTAATGGCTCTCCTCCACTACGGACTAGGAATCAGGGTTCCTTCAATAACCGGGTTTCATTATCTTAGAGTCTTTCCTTCCCAACCACGTGGACAGGGGAGAGAGAGAATAGGACAGAATCCAAATAGCAAACCACTTTGTCCCATAAGTGACATAAATCACTTGTTTACATTCCATTCTCCAGAACAAATTACACAACCAATCTAACTGTGTTCTGCTACAAATAGTTGACAATTAATTGTGTTATATATTTTCTCTACTTGTGCTCTGGAGTCTATCCCCTACAGATTTCAGAGAACCCTTGCTCCAAGCCTCATCCCCTCCTTTTTTAATACCTCCAAATACTGAACCATTTCCACTTTCCAGATTACTGAAAAAATTTTGGGGCTTCCCTGGTAGTGCAGTGGCTACGAATCTGCCTGCCAATGCAGGGGACACGGGTTCAAGCCCTGGTCTGGGAAGATCTCACATGCTGTGGAGCAAATAAGCCCGTGTGCCACAACTACTGAGCCTGTGCTCTAGAGCCCATGAGCCACAACTACTGAAGCCCACATGCCTAGAGTCCCTGCTCCGCAACAAGAGAAGTCACCGCAATGAGAAGCCTGTGCACCGCAATGAAGAGTAGCCCCCGCTCACCGCAACTAGAGAAAGCCTGCGTGCAGCAGCAAAGACCCAAATCAGCCAAAAATAAATAAATAAATTTTTTAAAAAATTTTTGGTTGGCTCCATTTCCCCTTAAAATCACCATTCTCTTTTTATCTCAGCATTTTACAGTTTCACATTTTAATGGGTGCTATAGCTACACACTCTCCCAGTCTGACTCCTTACTCAGCATGACATTTCGATTGCTCTCTAACCACACAAAAGACTCTCTCATAAACTTCAACCATTCTTACTGAGCTGTCACCCTGCTCAATGCCTGTTCCACTCGTCATAACTCCCTTTCCTTATCACATATCTTTATTTTCTGGTTCTCCCCCTACCTCTTCTGGCATAATCTCACCCCAATACATTCCTCCTCAGTGCTTTTAACTGTAGCCCTGTGCTTGGCCCTTTACTTTTCTCCCTTTCATGGTGTTAACTATCATCTTTACTAATTTTTTTCAAGTGTAATTAACACCAAAACAATTCAATGTGTTTATATAAATATTATCCCATTGCTAGAGTGTTAAATTCTGTAGTTAGAAAGATTAAACAGTTAAACATAGAGTCAGAGATATGTTAGATGTAGAAGGGATGTTTTAGCTACAACTTCTCATTTTTAAGGCAAATCACAATAGTCTATGACTCGACCAATATCATACTGCTGCTGGCTGTCAGGAAAGCTAAGATTAGAATCCCATTCTCCAATTCCCTATACACTACTAGACTGATACACTGATTTTTATTAATTCTCCTCAGTTTGTTTCCACTGGTTTTCCAATTTACTCAAAATAAATCCCAATGAAATTCTATAGGATTGTCCAGAGGACATAGCTGTAGATATAAATCTTCCAGAAAGAAAGACATCTGAATAGACACCAAATCAAAGTAAAAGCAAGTATTATTAATTATGAAATACTTCAGTTGTTTATTTTTACTTTAAAGTGAAACTCCCATTCCTTTAAAAATTTAACTTATAATTTTTCCAATTTTAAGAGTATGAAAAATTTAACTTATAATTTTTCCAATTTTAAGAGTATGAACAGTATAATTTTTCCAATTTTAAGAGTATGACTGCATGCTCAGGAGTATTTCATTCTAACATAAGAGTATGTTAGAAGAGGCTCAGGTAGCCTCTTCTAACAGGCAGGTTTAACCAGTTTCTTTAAATAAGAATAATCCTTTCAAAGTTTTATTTAGCTTAGTTTGCCATATTAATCTTTTCTTATTTATTATAGCAAGTAAGTACCATTCATTTCTTCTCTGAAAGGCAGTTATTCTGGAGAATCAACTATACCAGTTGAGATTTTCCATGGGTGAACAGAGCAGAGACCCTATAAAGATAAATTTCAAATTTCCCAAAATATTAAGTATTTGACTTTGATAAATGTCAGAGGTTGCCATGATTATGACACAATGTTGATTTTTAAAAATTGAAGTATAGTTGATTTATGATTTTGTGTTAGTTTCAGGTATACAGCAAAGTGATTCAGTTATATATTTTCTCATTCTTTTTCATTATAAGTTATTACAAGATATTGAATATAGTTCCCTGTACTATACAGTAAATCCTTGTTCTTTATCTACTTTATATATAGTAGTGTGTATCTGTTAATCCCATACTCCTAATTCCACTCCCCCACTGCCTTTCCCCTATGGTAGCCATAAGTTTGTTTTCTATGTCTGTGAGTCTGTTTCTGCTTTGTCAACAAATTCATTTGTATTATTTTTTAGATTCCACATATTAAGTGGTATCATATAATATTTGTCTTTCTCTATCTGATTTAATTCATTTAATATGATCTTCTCTAAGTCCATCCATGTTGCTACAAATGGCAATATTTCATTCTTTTTTATGTTTGAATAATATTCCATTCTGTGTATATTTATATATATACACACTCACACACACACACACACACACACCACATCTTCTTTATCCATTCATCTGTTGATGGACACTTGGGTTGCTTTCATGTCTTGGCTCTTGTGAATAGTGCTGCTATGAACATTGGTGTGCATGTATCTTTTCGAATTAGAGTTTTCATCTTTTCCAGATATATGTACAGGAGTGGGATTGCTGGATCATATGGTAACTCTATTTTTAGTTTTTTAAGGAATTTCCATACTGTTTTCCATAGTGGCTGTACCAATTTACATTTCCACCAACAGTGTAGGAGGGTTTCCTTTTCTCCACACCCTCTCTAGTATTTATTATTTGCAGACTTTTTGATGATAGACATTCTGACTGATGTCAGGTGAAACTTCATTGTAGCTTTGATTTGTATTTCTCTAAATCTCTTTTCATGTGCCTTTTGGCCATCTGTATGTCTCCTTTGGAGAAATGTCTATTTAGGTCTTCTGCTCATTTTTTTTGATTGGCTTTTTTTTTAATACGATGTTGGTGTTTTTACTCCTTTTGTATGCAGCAGTTGTATTCTGGAGACACATAGAATGTTGTTAATCCCAAGTAATTTATTTGTCTATTTTTGAAAGCTTCTTTATGCTATCTCTATGAAATATCTTCTGTCAAAAGTGATGGGATCCTGTTTAGCTGAAACTGAAAGTAAGAGAGAAACAGTCTAGAAAGTATTCACTTTCCCGACACATATTGAGCAAAGTAAATGATTTAGAGGGACATGGGCCTGAGGGTGGAGAGGTATGGAAGAAAGTTTCAGCCATTGGGCTATGTATTGACATACTATCAGAATCAGAAATAAAATGCAACCATTTGCTTTTTGTAGCTTGAGGTTATGAATTCCAGTTGCTGGTCTCCTAAAAATATTCCATTGGAAAGACTCAATTCATCTGGATTAAGGCACAACCTAACAAACCAATGGGACAATTTGCAGGCTTCGTTTCTTGCTCTACCCCAAGAAATAGAAGAATCTAATAAAAATCAATCAAGCATCATAAAATTATAACATTCTAAGTCATAAAAATGTACCAGTAAAGGTCAATATGAAGGCTGGGGAATTAGCCAAGAGAGGATCTGAAGGAAATTACATATAAAGTGTAAAAATAGAAAAATTACGCTAAAGAGATTTTTAATTATTGAGACTGTCATTAATTTGCGTTCTATAAATGGAGAAAATCGCTTATGTGGACAATTAGTCAAGTAAAAATTAGTCAATTAGTCAGGGCTGAGTAAAGGAAACCGAAGAGAAAATTTGGTTATAAGAATGTTTTCAAAATGACGAAAATGGGAATTAATGCTTTCATTTGCTGGTTTCTGCTTTGAAGTTTAATGTCCATCCTCCCTTCATCCTTAGGAAATTGTGGGAAAGAACTCACTGCATTTTGTTTAGGGCTTCTGATACAAGAAGAGACCACATTGTGCAAGCTGGAGCTTAACAATGGTATTGATTGTCTAGGCTTAAAGGGCTCTGGATGTCAAGTAAGGGATTAAATTGCCCTCAGTATTTTGACTCTATGTTCATATCCATGTCCCCTTAGGGGATATCCTTACATTTCCCAAATTCTCCCTTTGCTTCCTGGAGAAATATAGTTAAACATCATAGTACACAGAAAGAATTATCTTTTATACACTAATATCTATAAAATAGGTAACTAATAAGAACCTGCTGTATAAAAAAATAAATAAAATTCAAAAATTCAACAAAAATAAAGAATTATATTTTAATAGCACTTTGATTGGCAAATAGACCAGTTTAATACATTTGATTACTGGAAGCAGACTGATGTGAGAGAAATTACTAGAGGAGCCTTCTAACTATTCTCCCTGCTTCCTCCTATCCATTCCCCACATTGGAGCTTGGATTATCTCTTAAAAATGCAAATTTAAACATATCACATCTCTGCTATAAACTTTCAATGACTTTCCATTGCTATAATACAGTCATCAGGCCCTTTATAGTCCAGCTCCTCCTTAACTCTCAGTCTCATCTTTCACAGGCAATCATTCTCCAGCTCTCCTGATCAGCTCTACTGAATGCCTCCCACTTCCCTGAGTTCTCCAGTTCTCTAACACACACTTTTGAATGTGCTGAGCTCTCAAGCCTTATCACCTCTGGTCCCTCTTCTCACCTGATAACACTCATGCAGGATTTAGAAGGTCTTCCCTGATCTGAGATTAGATTTGGCCTCCCCAAACCCATAGCACCTTTTACTTGAGTAAGCTAAAAAAGTATCTAAACAGTTCAAAGTCTAAGGTTCCAATCAGCAGCTCCTTATTAGAAACTTATGGATAAAGCGTTTCTGGAATCATGCCTCAGGCTAGAGATATGGATGTTATATTCCTTTATAACAGAAATTAAAATGGAAGTTTCAATCAAGATACTAAGACAATAGATAACAGACACCAAAACAAGTCACAACTCAGCCTATTATGTAGGAGAATTCTGGCACACATCCCTCTCCTTCCTCCTTTAGAACTGGCTTCAGCCCCCTAGAGGTCGCACATAGTAATCAGTGATTCACTGATAAGAAGGAAAAGAGAGAAGCTGCCATCCACACCTCTTTCTCCAGCTGTGAACTTCAAGCCTACAGCAGGACCTGGATGACAGGAGGAAGCATGGTCAAGATTCCAGAAATGGTGGTTCCTATAATGTCCCTGTGTTGTGGAGTGCACACTGACATGGATTTAACATTTTGGGCAGATTGCATAGTTTAAACTGGATTCCATCAGGCAGAAAAACTCAGGCTCATACTACATTGCCGGGAGCCGTGTAGGAAGTGCCTTTGAGTCTCAGCACGGACGAGACCCATAGTGCCAAGCAAAGCTGGTACTGTCAGGTACAAATATGGAGAAGCAAAGCTCTCCTCTGCGTGGTTCCCCTTGTTCCCCCCTGCTTTTGCTTAAGGTGATTTTTATGGGATTGCTATTAGTGTTGGGAAATATTTCCAGCTCCGATGGAGGGTTTAGGGAAAGACCCCAACTTAGGCTAAAGCCAAAAAGATTGTAACTACTCCGGCTCCTTTAATGGCTACACCTGAAATCCCCACTCCCAGGCCAGGGCGTTGGGTTCAGGGAAATACAATAGGAGCATTTGTGTGGCAAAAGCTTACTTTAGAAGACAAATTGAATGGGTTTTGGCCCTCCTGGGGAGTTAGAGATATGTTAGGAAACACTTGGGTATGGTGGCGGGGAGGTTTTATGGCCACAGGGGATGAAAGAGACTATAAGCGATAAGAAGATTATTTAACCTGTTTAACCTGCTGATGTAATCTGTTGATGTAAATTACTTTTGTTTTATGGCTTGTGTAAGAGATTTTTTGGCATGGGAATGAGGTTGTTAAGATTGAAAATGAGATTATTTTATAGTATAAATACTTTGGAATCGTGAAAAATAAATTTGTCAGATCCTTGCATCCTCTGAGGTGTCTTGTGCTCTGTCCACGCCGACTCCGTCTCCCCTTTGGGTGAAACCTGTCCAGCTGGGGCTGGTCCCCGGCAAGTGGCGCCCGAACAGGGACCTGAAGGGGTAAGTATTATTTCTTTCTCGGACGGATAGGAGTCTCACCGTAGGGTGCTGCAGACCCCCAGTTAAGAATACTGGTTAGGAAGGTGAGTAAGGCGGTGTCAAGATGGGACACGCTGAGTCCAAAGAGAGGCTCTTATTTATTGATATAGTTAAACATATGATAAATGGAAGAGGAATTAAGGTAACTAATAAGCAATTAACTCAGTTTTTTCAGTTTGTACAGGAACAGTGCCCATGGTTTCCAGAACAGGGAACAGTTAATATAGAAACCTGGCAAAAGGTGGGGCAAACTTTGCAAGTATATTACAGTCATTTTGAACCTGAGAAGGTTCCAGTAGATACTTTTACTTTATGGAACCTTATTAAAGAGAGCATTGCTCCCTTGCCTGAAGGTCAAAAGAACCCATATAAATATCCTACAGAAGTAATAGATGAATGTACTCCGTTAATTTCCCCAAAAACATTAAAAGAAACTGAGGTTTTGGCTGCAGCTTTAAAAGACTGTAACCTTAATAATAATAATTCAGAGGAGGAAAATAAGTCACCTACTGATACTAAGCCTAATTTGTTAAAAAACCCTCCTTTTGATGATGAATTGCCTCCTGCAGATCAGGATGATTTAGATGCTGCTGCATATGATTATGAAAGAAGGAAATATGAACCCCATGGTGCTTTTTTAATGCAAGAAACTAAGAAAAATAGGCCTAATTTACAGGATATGCGCCCTTTGGGTCGTCTACCGACCGCCCCACCGGCATCTTTAAGTTCTTCATTTCTCCCTTCAAAAAGGTCAGGACATCCAACTTTAAAGGTCAGGGGCCCACCACCTCCACCACCTTTTAATAAAAGCCAAGGCGAATATAAAAAGCATAGGAGAATAAACGGTGAAGATGATGATTATGCTTTTGCAGCCTGCTTTCCAGTCCTTTTTGAGGATAGTTTTGATGATGATGATGTATATTGGGATCCCTTGCCTTTAAAACTTTTAAAAGAACTTAAAAAGGCCTGTATAGATTATGGACCGTTGGCACCTTATACTATGACTCTTATAGATGCCTTGGCAAATAGATGGATGACTCCATATGACTGGATTCAGGTTACAAAGGCCTGTTTATCTGGAGGACAATATTTGCTTTGGAAAACAGAGTATGAAGAATTGGTGGCTAAGCAACATGCATTAAATAAGAAAAGGGATAAATTTAATATTACTAAAGAAATGTTATTAGGCCAGGGAGAATATGATACAGCCCAACAGCAGATGCATATGGGAAAGGAGGCCTTATGGCAAGTTACTACGTGTGCAGTGAATGCCTGGAAGTCTTTGCCTTTGACTCCAGGAAAAGCCTCCAATTTGACAGATTTAAGGCAAAAGCCTGAGGAGCCATATGAGGATTTCGTTTCTCGCTTGCTAACAGAGATAAAAAGAGTGATAACTGATGAGGACGCAGCTAATATGTTGGCTAAACAACTAGCCTTTGAAAATGCCAATCCTGTTTGTCAGAACCTGATTCGCCCTATTAGAAAAACTGGAAGTATTTCAGATTTTATTAAACAATGTTCTGATGTTGGTCCCTCCTATATGCAAGGGATTGCTTTGGCAGCCGCCCTAAAGGGAGAAACACTTCCTCAATGTATGATGAATATGGTTCAAAAAACAAAAAACCCTAAGGGACCAAAAGGAAATAATTGTTTTGCTTGTGGAGGCGCAGGTCATTTTAGTAGGGAATGTCCTAATAAAAATATACCTCCAGCAGGTCCTGTTAGAATGATATCTCCTGGTAATGTTGGGGTCCCAAAGACTCCTTGCCAAAGATGTGGGAAAGGAAATCATTGGACTAAATTGTGTAGGAGTAAATATCACAAGGACGGACACATTCTTCCCCCTAATGGGGTTTCTGCAGTGCCTCAGGCTGGAGTTCAGATGCCAATATTTCCTGCACCTGTTTTTCCAGGTACACCTGCTGGAACTAATTCGGGAAACTTACTTCGGGCCCAACCCCGGGCCCAACAAACAATAGGGGCCATTTACCAGATGCTCAATCCCTTTCTTCCCTCAGGGGAATCGATGAATTGTTTAGGGCCACCCCAGGCAGCGCAGGATTGGACCTCTGTGCCACCTCCGCAACAATACTAACTCCTGACTCTCCAGTCATAAAAATACCAACTGGGATTAAAGGTCCATTGCCCCCAGGAGTAATGGGTTTAATTATTGGTAGGAGTTCAACTTCCTTATCTGGCTTAACAGTTTTGCCTGGAGTAATTGACTCTGATTATACAGGAGAAATTCAAATAATGGTGGCTCCCTCTAATAAGAGGCAGCAAATTTATGTGGGACAAAATCAAGTTTATGTTAATAAATATCCAGTTAAAGTTGTTCATCCTTCTAGATATGATGATTGTGATGAAACTGTAGGGGAAGCTACAAATGAATGGATTTGGATAAATATTAAAACTGGATATCCTTCATGGATATATTGTATGTATAATAAAGAGAATAAAATATTTATTCCTGGAACTAAATATTATATTTCAGATTGGAGTAGTAATTTTCCTGAAGGAGATTATAGAACATATTTAGAGAAAGGCTTGTTATACCCATGGAATGATTCCTATATTCCCCGTCCATTGAAGGTAAATAGATGGAATAGTCATGGATGGGTGACTCCTGTCTATACTTTTGTTCATGAAAATAAAACCTATTATCAATCTCAGTTATGGAGATTACCCTTAACCACTCATAAAATAATGTTAGTTAGAGCTACTACCCATGTGGAAGAGTACCATGTTCAAGCCTGTGTGTCATCTCCGTATTCCTTATTGCTTTCTAATGATAGTGAAAAGTTGCAGATTATGCAGTATAATATGAGGTTTTATATTACCTGTCAGCAATGCATACTGACCACTTGTATTATTCCTGAAATGAATGTGTCAACCATAATGGTGTTAAAAAGACCAGCTTATATTATGCTGCCAGTAGCGCTTAATGAATCTTGGTATACAGATATAGGGGCGGAAATTGTAAGACAGGTTGGAGAGCTCATGCGGCCAAAAAGATTTGTGGCTACTTTGATTTTGGGAATTTCCGCCTTGATAGGAATACTGAGTTCTTTTACTGTTGCAACATATACTTTAGTAAAAGAAGTACAAACAGCACAATATGCTAATGATTTATCAAAAAATATATCCTTGGCTTTAGCGACTCAGGAAGCAATAGATAGAAAGTTAGAAGCTAAAGTTGATGCCCTTGAAGAAGCAGTTTTACATATTGGTCAAGAACTTACTGCTTTAAAAATTCGCCTATCTTTAACATGCCATAAAAAATATTCTTGGATATGTGTTACTCCCTTAAAAGTAAATCATTCTGAATACTCCTGGGAAAAAATTCAAATGCACATTTTAAATATATGGAATTCTAGTGATTTAGGAATTGATTTGGAACATTTACACAAACAAATTCATGATATTGCAGCCTCTCAATATGATATGAATCCCTCTAAGGCTGCTGCAGAATTTTTACAAAATTTACAAAGTTATTTTAAGGGTAATTCCTTTATGCATATTTTAATAAATTATGGGGCTGCCGGAGTGGTTATAATTTTGCTCCTTATTTCTTTTCCAGTCATCATCCGATTAATTCAAGCTGCCCTCCAGAGTGTATATAAAACCAAAGTGGAATTGCATACTGCCTTTTTAAAAAATAAAAAAGGGGGAGATGCCGGGAGCCGTGTAGGAAGTGCCTTTGAGTCTCAGCACGGACGAGACCCATAGTGCCAAGCAAAGCTGGTACTGTCAGGTACAAATATGGAGAAGCAAAGCTCTCCTCTGCGTGGTTCCCCTTGTTCCCCCCTGCTTTTGCTTAAGGTGATTTTTATGGGATTGCTATTAGTGTTGGGAAATATTTCCAGCTCCGATGGAGGGTTTAGGGAAAGACCCCAACTTAGGCTAAAGCCAAAAAGATTGTAACTACTCCGGCTCCTTTAATGGCTACACCTGAAATCCCCACTCCCAGGCCAGGGCGTTGGGTTCAGGGAAATACAATAGGAGCATTTGTGTGGCAAAAGCTTACTTTAGAAGACAAATTGAATGGGTTTTGGCCCTCCTGGGGAGTTAGAGATATGTTAGGAAACACTTGGGTATGGTGGCGGGGAGGTTTTATGGCCACAGGGGATGAAAGAGACTATAAGCGATAAGAAGATTATTTAACCTGTTTAACCTGCTGATGTAATCTGTTGATGTAAATTACTTTTGTTTTATGGCTTGTGTAAGAGATTTTTTGGCATGGGAATGAGGTTGTTAAGATTGAAAATGAGATTATTTTATAGTATAAATACTTTGGAATCGTGAAAAATAAATTTGTCAGATCCTTGCATCCTCTGAGGTGTCTTGTGCTCTGTCCACGCCGACTCCGTCTCCCCTTTGGGTGAAACCTGTCCAGCTGGGGCTGGTCCCCGGCACTACATTAGTTCACTAGATTGAGGAAGTTTTGAAAACTCTACCTAAAATAAGCAACAAAGATATATTGTGCAGGAGGAGACCTTCAACATGGTGGAAGAGTAAGACATGGAGATCACCTTCCTCCCCACAAATACATCAGAAATACATCTACCTGTGAAACAACTCCTACAGAACACCTACTGAAAGCTGGCAGAAGACCACAGACTCCCCAAAAGGCAAGAAACTCCCCACAACCTGTGTAGGGCAAAAGAAAAAACAGAGACAAATGAATAGGGACAGGACCTGCACCTCTGGGAGCGAGCTGTGAAGGAGTAAAAGTTTCCACACACTAAGAAGCCCCTACACTTGTGGAGATGGTGTGGCAGGGAGGAAACTTCGGAGCCACGGAGGAGAGCACAGCAACAGGGATGCAGAGGGCAAAGCAGAGAGGTTACCGCACAGAGGATTGGTGCTGACAAGCACTCAACACCCTGAGAAGCTTTGAAGGGGGCCAGTGAACCACAGCTAGCTGGGAGAGAGCCCAGGGAAAATTCTGGACCTGCCTAAGAGGCAAGAGACCACTGTTTTGGGGTGCGTGAGGAGAGGGAATTCAGAAAACTGCCTGAACTAGCTCCAGAGATGGACGTGAGCCGCAGCTATCAGCACAGACACCAGAGATGGGCATGAGATGCTAAGTCTGCTGCTGCAGCCACCAAGAAGCCTGTGTGCAAGCACAGGTCACTATCCACACCTGTCCTCCCAGAAGCCTGTGCAGCCCCCACAGCCAGGGTCCAGTGATCCAGAGACAACTTCCCTAGGAGAACACACAGTGTGCCTCAGGCTGCTGAAACGTCACACTGGCATCTGCCGCCACAGGCTTACCCTACATTCCATACCCCTCCCTCCCCACGGCCTGAGTGAGCCAGAGCCCCCTAATCACCTTCTCCTTTAACCCCATCCTGTCTCAGTGGGAATAGATGCCCTCATGCAACCTATATGCAGAGGCAGGGTCAAATCCACAGCTGAAGGCCAGGAGCTGTGCAAACAAAGAAGAGAAAGGGAAATTTCTCCCAGCAGCCTCAGGAGCAGCGGATTAAATCTCCAAAATCAACCTGATGTACCCTGAATCTGTGGAATACCTGAATACACAACAAATCATCCCAAATTTGAGGTGGGGGACTTTCGGAGCAACAATATACATTTTTTTTCCTTTTTATCTTTTTGAGAGTGTGTATGTGTATGCTTATTTGTGTGATTTTGTCTGTATAGCTTTACTTTTACCATTTGTCCTAGGGTTCTCGCTGTCCATTTTTTTTTTTTTTTAGGATAGTTTTTAGTGTTTGTTATCATTGGTGGATTTGATTTTAGGTTTGCTTGCTCTCTTCTTTCTTTCATTCTTTATTTCCTTTTATTTATTACTTTTTAATTTTTTTAATTGTTAATAACTATTTTTTATTTTTAATTATTTTAAATACCTTTTTTTTCTCTCTTTTTTTCTACCTTTTCTTCTGAGCTGTGTGATTGACACAGTCTTGGAACTCCGACTGGGTGTCAGGCCTGTGCCTCTGAGGTGGAAGAGCTGAGTTCAAGACACTGGTCCACCAGAAACCTCTCAGCTCCACGTAATATCAAACTGCAAAAGCTCTCCCAGAGATATCCATCGTAACGCTAGCTCCACTCAACGACCAGCAAACTACAGTGCTGGACACCCTATGGCAAACAACTAACAAGAAAGGAGCACAACCCCACCCATTAGGAGAGAGGCTGCCTAAAATGATAATAAGGTCACAGACACCGCAAGACACTCCACTGGGCAGGAGTGTCCACCTACCCACCAGAAAGACAAGATGCAGCCTCATCCACCAGAACACAGGCACTACTCCCCTCCACCATGAAGCCTACACAACCAACTGAATCAATCTTAGCCACTGGGGGCAGGCACCAAAAACAACATAAGCTACGAACCTGCAACCAGCAAAATGGAGACCCCAAACACAGTAAGTTAAGCAAAATGAGAAGACAGAGAAACACACAGTAGATGAAAGAGCAAGGTAAAAACCCATCACACAAAGCAAATAAAGAGGAAATAGGCAGTCTACCAGAAAAAGAATTCAGAGTAATGATAATAAACATGACCCAAAATCCTGGAAATAGAATGGAGAAAATACAAGAAACATTTAACAGGGACCTAGAAGAACTAAAGAGCAAACAATGATGAACAACACAATAAATGAAATTGAATATTCTCTACAAGGAATTAATAGCAGAATAACTGAGGCAAAAGAATGGATAAGTGACCTGGAAGATAAAAAGTGGAAATAACTACTGCACAACAGGATAAAGAAAAAAGAATGAAAAGAATTGAGGACAGTGCCAGAGACTTCTGGGAAAACATTAAATGCACAAACATTTAAATTATAGGTGTCCCAGAAGAAGAAAAGAAAAAGAAAGGGACTGAGAAAACATTTGAAGAGATTATAGTCAAAAACTTCCCTAATATGGGAAAGGAAAGAGTCAATCTAGTGCAGGAAGTGCAGAGGCTCCAATAAAGCATAAATCCAAGGAGAAAGACACCAAGATACATGTTAATCAAACTGTCAAAAATTAAATACAAAAAAAAAAATATTAAAAGCAGCAATGGAAAAACAACAAATAACATATAAGGGAATCCCGATAAGGTTAAGAGCAGATCAACAGCAGCAACACTGCAAGCTAGAAGGGAGTGGCAGGACATATTTAAAGTGATTAAAGGGAAAAACCTACAACCAAGATTACTCTACCCAAAAAGGATCTCATTCAGATTTGACAGAGAAATTAAAACCTTTACAGACAAGCAAAAGCTAAGAGGATACAACACCAGCAAACCAGCTTTACAACAAATGCTAAAGGAAATTCTCTAGGCAGGAAACACAAGAGAAGGAAAAGACTTACAATAATAAACCCAAAACAATTAAGAAAATCGTAATAGAACATACATATCAAGAATTACCTTAAACGTAAATGGAGTAATGCTCCAGCCAAAAGACACAGACTGGCTGAACAGAAACAAAAACAAGACCTATATATATTGCTGTCTACAAGAGACCCACTTCAGACCTAGGGACACATACAGACTGAAAGTGAGGGGATGGAAAAAGATATTCCATGCAAATGGAAATCAATGGAAAGCTGGAGTAGCAATTCTTAAAACAGAAAAAATACATTTTAAAGCAAAGACTCTTACAAGAGACAAAGAAGGACACTACATAATGATCAAGGGATCAATCCAAGAAGAAGATATAACAATTGTAAATATTTATGCACCCAACATAGGAGCACCTCAATACATAAGGCAAATGCTAACAGCCATAATGGGAAAATTGACAGTAACAAAATCATACTAGGGGACATTAACACCCCACTTTCACCAATGGACAGATCATGCAAAATGAAAATAAATAAGGAAACACAAGCTTTAAATGATATATTAAAAAAAGATGGTTCTAATTGATATTTATAGGACATTCCACCCAAAATCAACACAATACACTTTCTTCTCAAGTGATAATGGAACATTCTCCAGGATACATCATAACTTGGGTCACCATCAAGCCCTGGTAAATTTAAGAAAATTGAAATAATATGAAGGATCTTTTCCGACCACAATGTTATGAGACTGGATATCAATTACGAAAAAATCTGTAAAAAATGAAAACACACGAGGGTAAACTATATACTACTAAATAAACAAGAGAACACTGAAGAAATCAAAAAGGAAATCAAAAAATACCTAGAAACAAAAGACAATGAAAACACGACAAGCTAAAACCTATGGGATGCAGCAAAAGCAGTTCTAAGAGGGAAGTTTATCTCAATACAATCCTAGAAAAATCTCAAGAAACAAGAAAGATCTCAAATAAACAACCGAACCTTCCACCTAATGCAATTAGAGAAAGAAAAATGAAAAAAAACCCAAAGTTAGCAGGAAAGAAATCATAAAGATCAGATAAGGAATATATGAAAAAGAAATGAAGGAAACAATAACAAAGATCAATAAAACTAAAAGCTGGTTCTTTGAGAAGATAAACAAAATTGATAAGTCATTAGCCAGACACATCAACAAAAAAAAAGGGAGAATACTCAAATCAATAGAATTAGAAATGAAAAAGCAGAAGTAGCAACTGACACTGCAGAAATACAAAGGATTGTGAGAGATTACTACAAGCAACTCTATGCCAGTAAAATGCACAACCTGGAAGAAATAGACAAATTCTTACAGAAGCACAACTTTCCGAGACTGAACCAGGAAGAAAGAAAATAAAAACAGACCAATCAAAAGCACTGAAATTGAGACTGTGATTAAAAATCTTCCAACAAACAAAAGCTCAGGACCACAGGGAATTCTATCAAACATTTAGAAAACAGTTAACACAAATCCTTCTCAAACTCTTCCAAAATATAGCAGAGGGAGGAACACTCCTAAACTCATTCTATGAGGCCACCATCACCCTCATATAAAACCAGACAAAGATGTCACAAAGAAAGGAAACTACAGGCCAATATCACTGATTAACAGAGATGCAAAAATCCTCAACAAAATACTAGCAAACAGAATCCAACAGCACATTAAAAGGATTATACACCATGATCAATCAAGGCTTATCCCAGGAATGCAAGGATTCTTCAATATACACAAATGAATCAATGTGATACACAATATTAACAAACTGAAGGAGAAAAACCATATGATCATCTAAATAGACAGAAAAAAAGATTTTGACAAAATTCAACTCTCATTTATGATAAAAACCCTCCAGAAAGTAGGAATAAAGGGAACTTACCACAATATAATGAAGACCATATATAACAAACCCACAGACAACATTGTTCTCAATGGTGAAAAACTGAAGGCATTTCCACTAAGATCAGGAAAAAGACAAGGATGCCCACTCTCACCACTATTATTCAACATAGTTGTAGAAGTTTTAGCCACAACAATCAGAGAAGACAGATTAAAAAAAGAATCCAAATCTGAAGAGAAGTAAAGCTGTCATTGTTTGCAGATGACATGATAATATAAATAGAGAATCCAAAGATGCTACCAGAAAACTACTAGAGCTAATCAATGAATTTGAAAAAGTAGCAGGATACAAAATTAATGCACAGAAATCTCTTGTATTCCTATACACTAATGATGAAAAATCTGAAAGACCAATTAAGGAAACACTCCCCTTTACCATTGCAACAAAAAACAATAAAGTATCTAGGAATAAACCTACCAAAGGAGAAAAAAGACCTGTATGAAGAAAACTATAAGACACTGCTGAAAGAAATTAAGATGATAAAAGAGTTGGTGACATATACCATGTTCTTCGATTGGAAGAAACAACATTGTGAAAATGACTATACTACCCAAAGCAATCAACAAATTCAATGCAATCCCTGTCAAACTACCAATTGCGTTTTTCACAGAAATAGAACGAAAAAAGTCACAATTTGTATGGAAACACAAAAGGCCCTGAATAGCCAAAGCAATCTTAGAAAGAAAAATGGAGCTGGAGGAATCTGGCTCCCGGACTTCAGACTATACTACAAAGCTACAGTAATCAAGACAGTATGGTACTGGCACAGAAACAGAAATATGGATCAATGGAACAGGATAGAAAGCCCAGAGATAAATCCATGCACATATGGTCACCCTATTTTTGATAAATGAAGTAAAAATATACAGTGGAGTAAAGACAGAATCTTCAATAAGTGGTGCTGGGAAAACTGGACAGCTACATATAAAAGAATGAAATTAGAACAATCCTTAACACCATACACAAAAATAAACTCAAATTGGATTAAAGACAAAAATGTAAGGCAGACACTATAAAACGCTTAGAGGAAAACGTAGGCAGGACACTCTGTGACATAAATCACAGCAAGATCCTTTTTGACCCAGCTCATACAGAAATGAAAATAAAAACAAAAATAAACAAATGGGACCTAATGAAACTTAAAAACTTTTGCATAACAAAGGGAAAAATAAACAAGATGAAAAGACAACCCTCAGAATGGGAGAAAATATTTGTAAATGAAGCAACTGAAAAAGGATTAATCTTGAAAATTTACAAGCAGCTCATGCAGGTCAATATTGGAAAAACAAAAAAACCCAATCAAAAATGGGCATAAAACCTAAATAGACATTTCTCCAAAGAAGATATACAGATTGCCAACAAATGAATTAAAGAATGCTCAACATCACTAATCATTAGAAAAATGCAAATCAAAACTACATTGTTGTATCACCTCACACCAGTCAGAATGGCCGTCATCAAAATATCTAGAAACAATAAATGCTGGAGAGGGTGTGGAGAAAAGGGAACCCTCTTGCACTGTTGGTGGGAATGTAAATTGATAGAGCCACTATGGAGAACAGTATGGAGGTTCCTTAAAAAACTAAAAATAGAGCTATCATACGACCCATCAATCCCACTACTGGGCATATACCCTGAGAACACAATAATTCAAAGAGTCATGTACCACAATGTTCACTGCAGCTCTATTTACAATAGCCAGACCATGGAACCCACCTAAGTGTCCATCTTTGGATGAATGGATAAAGAAGATGTGGCACATATTCAATGGAATATTACTCAACCATAATAAGAAACAAAATTGTGTTAACTGTAGTGAGGTGGATGGACCTCAAGCCTGTCATACAGAGTGAAGTAAGTCAGAAAGAGAAAAACAAGTACCATATGCTAACACATATATATGGAATCTAAAGAAAAAAGAAGAAAGTGGTTATAAAGAACCTAGAGGAATGACAGGAATAAAGACACAGACATAGAGAATGGACTGACAACACGGGGAAGGGGAAGGGAAGCTGAGACGAAGTGAGAGAGTGGCATGGACATATATACACTACCAAATGTAAAATAGATAGCTCGTGGGAAGTAGCCACATAGCACAGGGAGATCAGCTCTGTGCTTTGTGACCACCTAGAGAGGTGGGATAAGGAGGGTGTGAGGGAGACACAAGGGGAAGTCGATATGGCGATGTATGTATATGTATAAGCTGATTCACTTTGTTATAAAGCTATAACTAACACCATTTTAAAGCAATTATACTCCAATAAAGATGTTTAAAAAGAAAAAGACCCCAGGAAAATATGATTATTACTATATTTTTAAGTATTTTTTGTTCTGTTGTTGTTGTTTACTTTTTATTTGTTTTAATTTTATTTTCATTATTTTTTTAATTTATTCTTTTTTAATATTTCTATTTCTGTTACTTTTTTCAGTGCTGTGCTTTTTCCTTCTTTTCCTTTTTCTTGCCTTTGTTCTATTTTGTTTATATCTTTGTTCTTTTCTTCTATTTGTTTTTACCTTTTTAATCTTTTTTATCATTTTTGTGTTTGTTTTGTTTTCATTGCTTTTTTCTTCAGTTTGCATTCTGCTTTTGTTTTTATTTTTATTTTTTGCCAATTGAGTTTTTAATTGTTTGATTTCATTTTGCGGTTCTTTTGTTTTTCTGGTTGTTCTCTTGTTTTCCCTGTTCTTGTTTTTTTTATTTCTTTATATGTGTGTGTTTTACTTTGGTTTTTTTTTTTTTTTTTTTTGGTTCTGCTTTTATCATCTGTCTGGGGTTTTGTCTGTCTGTCCATTTGTTTGTTTGTTTGTTCTTAATTGTTGTTGTTCCTGTATTCTTGTTTTTGTCTTTTCTGTTTGTCTTGGTGGGTTTTGCCTGTTTGTTTTCATTTGTTTTCTTTCCAAACTTTCTTTTTTTTTTCTTTATTTTCTATTTTATTGCCATGCTGAGTGGCTTGCGGGACCTTGGTTTCCAGGATGATTGTGGAGTTTGAGCCCCTGGGGTGGAAGCGCCAAGTTCAGCACCCTGGAATGCTAGAGAATTCCTGGTCCCAGGGAATATTAAATGGTGAGAGCTCTCCTGGAGATCTCCATCTTAACTCCAAGACCCAGCTCCACCCACCTGCCTGCAGACTCCACTGCTGAATGCCCCATGCCAAACAACAAGCAAGAGAGGAACACAAACCCCACCATCAGCAGACAGGCTGCCTAAAGTCATACTAAGCCCACAGACACCCCAAAACACAACACCCAACATGGCCCTGCCCATCAGAGAGATAAGATGCAGCCCCACCAACCACAACACAGGCCTGTCCTTCCCACCCGGAAGCCTACACAAGCCACTGGACCAACCTTGACCACTAGGGAAAGACACCAGAAGCAAGAGGAACTATGACCCAGCAGCTTGCAGAAAGAAGACCTGAAACACAGTAAGTCAGACTAAATGAGAAGACAGAGAAATATGTTGCAAACAAAGGAGCAAGGTAAAAACCTACAAGACCTAACAAATGAAGAGGAAATAGGCAACCTATCTGAAAAAGAATTCAGTGTAATGGTAGTAAAGATGAACCAAAATCTTGGAAATAGAATGGAGAAAATACCAGAAAAGTTTACCAAGGACTTAGAAGAATTAAAGAATAAACAAACGGTGATAATCAATGCAACAACTGAAATTAAAAATACACTGGAAGGAATAAATAGCAGAATAACTGAGGCAGAAGAATGCATAAGAGACCTGGAAAATAGAAGGGTGGAAATAACTGCCACTGAACAGAATAAAGAAAAAAGAATGATAAGAATGAGGACAGTCTTAGAGACCTCTGAGACAACATTAAAAGCACCAACATTCAAATTATAGGGGTCCAAGAAGAAGAGAAAGAGAAATGGTCTGAGAAAATATTTAAAGAGATTATAGTTGAAAACTTCACTAACATGGGAAAATAAATAGTCTAATCAAGTCCAGGAAGCACAGAGAGACACATATAGGATAAATCCAAGGAGAAACATGCCAAGACACATATTAATCAAACTAACAAAAATTAAATACAAAGAAAAATATTAAAAACAACAAGGGAAAAGCAACAAATTACATACAAGGGCATCCCCATAAGGTTATCAGCTGATTTTTCAGCAGAAACTCTGCAGGCCAGAAGGGAGTGGCAGGACATATTTAAAGTGATGAAAGGGAAAAACCTACAACCAATAGTACTCTTCTGAGCAAGGATCTCATCTAGATTTGACAGAGAAATCCAAAGCTTTAAAGACAAGCAATAGCTAAGAGAATTCAGCATCACCAAACCAGCTTTACAACGAATGCTAAAGGAACTTCTCTTAGAGAGAAACAAATGAGAAGAAAAAGACCTGCAAAAACAAACCCAAAACAATAAAGAAAATGGTAATAAGAACATACATATTGACAATTACCTTAAATGTGAATGGATTAAATGCTCCAACCAAAAGACATAGACTGGCTGAATGGATACCAAAACCAGACCCATATATATGTTGTCTACAAGAGACCCACTTCAGACCTTGAGATACATACAGACAGAAAGTGAGGGGATGGAAAAGATAATCCATGCAAAGGGAAATCAAAGAATGCTGGGGTAGCAATACTTATATCAGACAAAATAAACTTTAAAATAAAGACTATTACAAGAGACAATGAAGGACACTACATAATGATCAAGGGATCAATTCAAGAAGAAGAAATAACAATTGTAAATATTTTTGCACCCAACATAGGAACACCCCAATACATATGGCAAATGCTAACAGCCATAAAAGGGGAAATCAACAGTAACACAATAACAGTGGGGGACTTTAACACTCCACTTACACAGATGGATAGATCATCCAGACAGAAAATTAAAAAGGAAACACAAGCCTTAAATGAGATTAGATGAGATTAGATGAGATAGACTTAATTAATATTGATAGATGAGATAGACTTAATTAATATTGATAGGACATTCCATGTAAAAGTAGCAGAATACACTTTCTTCTCAAGTGCACATGGAATATTCTCCAGGAGAGATCACATCTTGGGTCACAAATCAAGCCTTGGTAAATTAAAGAAAATTGAAATCATATCAAACATCTTTTCCAACTATGTTATGAGATTAGATATCAATTATAAGAAATAAACTGAAGAAAACACAAAGACATGGATACTAAATAATAAGCTACTAAAAAACCAAGAGATTACTGAAGAAATCAAAGAGCAAATCAAAAAAACACCTAGAAATAAATGACAATGAAAATACAACAATCCAAAACCTATGGGATGCAGCAAAAGCAGTTCTAAGAGGGAAGTTTATAGCAATACAATCCTACCTCAAGAAACAAGAAAAATCTCAAATAAACAACCTAACCTTCCACCTAATGCAACTAGAGAAAGAAGAACAAACAAAACCCAAAGTTAGTAGAAGGAAAGAAATCATAAAAATCAGAGCAGAAATAAATGACATAGAAACAAACAAACAAACAAAAAATAACAAAGATCAATAGATCACTCCCTAACACCATACACAAAAATAAGCTCAAAATGGATTAAAGACCTAAATGTAAGGCCAGAAACTATCAAACTCTTAGAGGAAAACATAGGCAGAACACTCTATGACATAAATCATAGCAAGATCCTTTTTGACCCACCTCCTAGAGAAATGGAATTAAAAACAAAAATAAACAAATGGGACCTAATGAAACTTTAAAGCTTTTGCACAGCAAAGGAAACCAAAAACAAGACAAAAAGACAACCCTCAGAATGGGAGAAAATATTTGCAAATGAAGCAACTGACAAAGGATTAATCTCCAAAATTTATAAGCAGCTCATGCAGCTTAATAACAAAAAACACAAAACCCAATCCAAAAATGGGCAGAAGACCTAAATAGACATTTCTCCAAAGAAGATATACAGACTGCCAACAAATACATGAAAGAATGCTCAACATCATTAATCATTAGAGAAATGCACATCAAAACTACAGTGAGATATCATCTCACACCAGTCAGAATGGCCATCATCAAAATATCTAGAAACAATAAATGCTGGAGAGGGTGTGGAGAAAAGGGAACCCTCTTGCACTGTTGGTGGGAATGTAAATTGATAGAGCCACTATGGAGAACAGTATGGAGGTTCCTTAAAAAACTAAAAATAAAACTACCATACAACCCAGCAATCCCACTACTGGGCATATACCCTGAGAAAACCATAATTCAAAAAGAGTCATGTACCAAAATGTTCATTGCAGCTCTATTTACAATAGCCAGGAGATGGAAACAACCTAAGTGTCCATCTTTGGATGAATGGATAAAGAAGATGGGGCACATATATACAATGGAATATTACTCAGCCATAAAAAGAAATGAAATTGAGCTATTTGTAATGAGGTGGATAGACCTAGAATCTGTCATACAGTGTGAAGTAAGTCAGAAAGAGAGAGACAAATACCGTATGCTAACACATATATATGGAACTTAAGAAAAAATAAACTGTCATGAAGAACCTAGGGGTAAGACAGGAATAAAGATACAGACCTACTAGAGAATGGACTTGAGGATATGGGGAGGGGAAAGGGTAAGGTGTGACAAAGCGAGAGAGAGACATGGACATATATACACTATCAAATGTAAGGTAGGTAGCTAGTGGGAAGCAGCCGCATAGCACAGGGAGATCAGCTTGGTGCTTTGTGACCACCTGGAGGGGTGGGATAGGGAAGGTGGGAGAGAGGGAGACACAAGAGGGAAGAGATATGGGAACATATGTATATGTATAGCTGATTCACTTTGTTATAAAGCAGAAACTAACACACCACTGTAAAGCAATTATACTCCAAGAAAGATGTTAAAAAATAATAAAATAAAAATAAAATAAAATGCATATAAAACTAAAAGCTGGTTCTTTGAGAAGCTACACTAAATTGATAAACATTTAGTCATACTCATCAAGAATAAAAAAATGGAGAGGACTCAAATCAATAAAATTGGAAATGAAATAGGAGAAGTTACAACTGACACAGCAGACGTACAAAGGATTATGAGACTACTACAAGCAAATATATGCCAATTAAATGGACAACCTCAAAGAAATGGAAAAATTCTTAGAAAAGTACAACCTTCTATGACTGACCAGGAAGTAACAGAAATTCTGAACAGACAAATCACAAGTAATGTAATAGAAACTGTGATTAAAAATCTTCTAACAAACCAAAGTCCAGGACCAGAGAGCTTCACAAGCAAATTCTATCAAACATTTAGAGAAGAGCTAACACCTATCTTTCTCAAACCCTTCCAAGAATTTACAGAGGGAAGAACACTCTCAAACTCATTCTACAAGGCCACCATCACCCCGATAACAAAAACAGACAAAGATATCACAAAAAAAGAGAAAATTACAGGCCTATATCACTGATGAACATAGACAAAAAAGTCCTCAACAAAATACTAGCCCACTGAATCCAACAACACATTAAAAGGATCATACACTATGATCAAGTGGGATTTATCCTTGGGATGCAAGGATACTTCAATATACACAATCAGTGTGACACACCATATTAAAAAATTGTAGAATAAAAATCATATGATCATCTCAATAGATGCTGAAAAAGCTTTCAACAATATTCAACACTGATTTATGATAAAAGCTCTCCAGAAAATGGGCATATAGGAACCTACCTCAATATAATAAAGGCCATATATGACAAATACCACAGCCAACATTATTCTCAATGGTGAAAAACTGAAAGCATTTCCTCTAAAATCAGGAACAAGGCAAGGGTACCTACCCACTCTTGACACTGTTATTTAACATAGTTTTGGAAGTTCTAGCCACGGTAATCAGAGAAGAAAAAGAAATAAAAGGAATACAAATTGGCAAAGAAGAAGTAAGACTGTCACTGTTTGCAGGTGACATAATACTACACATAGAAAATCCTAAAGATGCCACCAGAAAACTACTAGAGCTAATCAATGAATTTGGTATAGTTGCAGGAGAAAAAATTAATACACAGAAATCTCTTGCATTCTCATACAGTAACAACAAAAAATCAGAAAGAGAAGTTAGGGAAACAATCCCATTTACCATTGCAACAAAAAGAATAAAATACTTAGGAACAAAGATACCTAAGGAAGAAAAAGACCTGTACTCAGAAAACTATAAGACCCTGATGAAAGAAATCAAAGATAACACAAACAGATGGAGAGATATACCATGTTCTTGGATTTCAAGTATCAATATTGTCAAAGCTACCCAAATCAATATACAGATTCAATGCAATCCCTATCAAATTACCAAAGGCATTTTCACAGAACTAGAACAAAAATACTTAAAATTTGTATGGAGACAGAAAAGACTCCAAACAGCCAAAGCAATGTTGAGAGAGAAAAACGGAACTGGAGGATTCAGGCTCCCTAACTTCAGACTATACTACAAAGCTACAGTAACAAGGACTGACACAGAAACAGAAATACAGATCAACAGAACAGGATAGAAAGGCCAGAGATAAGCTCACACATGTATGGTCAACTAATCTATGAAAAGGAGGCAAGAATATACAATAGAGAAAAGACAGTCTCTTCAATAACTGGTGCTGGGAAAACAGGACAGCTGCATATAAAAGAATGAAATTAGAACACTCCCTAACACCATACACAAAAATAAACTCAAAATTGATTAAATACCTAAATGTAAAACTGGATACTATGAAACTCTTAGAGGAAAACATAGGCAGAACACTCTTTGACGTAAATCACAGCAAGATCTTTTTAGATCCACCTCCTAGAGTAATGAAAATAAAAACAAAAACAAACAACTGGGACTTAGTGAAACTTAAAAGCTTTTACACAGCAAAGGAAACCATAAACAAGATGAAAAGACAACCCTCAGAATGGGAGAAAATATTTGCTAATGAAGCAACAATGAGGGATTAATCTCCAAAATATACAGATAGCTCATGCAGCTCAATATCAAAAAAAACAAACAACCCAATCAAAAAATGGGTGGAAGAGCTAAATAGACATTTCTACAAAGAAGATATACAGATGGCCAAGAGTCACATGAAAAGATGTTCAACATCACTAATATTAGTGAAATGCAAATCAAAATTACAATGAGGTATCATCTCACACTGGTCAGAATGGCCATCATCAAAATATCTACAAACAATAAATGCTGGAGAGGGTGTGGAGAAAAGGGAACACTCTTGCACTGTTGGTGGGAATGTAAATTGATACAGCCACTATGGATAACAGTATGGTTGTTCTTTTAAAAACTAAAAATAGAATTACCATATGACCTGGCATATACCCAGAGAAAACGATAATTCCAAAAGATACATGCACCCCAATGTTCATTGCAGGCCTATTTACAATAGCCAGGTCATGGAAGCAACCTAAATGCCTGTTGACAAATGAGTGGTTAAAGAAGATATGGTACATATATACAGTGGAATATTACTCAGCTATAAAAATGAACGAAATTTCATCATTTGTAGAGATGGACCAAGAGACTGTCATACCGTGTGAAGTAAGTCAGAAAGAGAAAAACAAATATCGTATATTAACACATATATGTGGCATCTAAAAAAATGGTACAGATGAATCTGTTTGTGAGACAGAAATAAAGACACAGATGTAGAGAACAAACGTATGGACACCAAGGTGGGGATGGGGGGTGGGATGAACTGGGAGATTGGGATTGACATGTATACACTAATCTGTATAAAACAGATAACTAATGAGAACCTGCTGTATAGCACAGGGAACTCTACTTAGTGCTCTAGGGTGACCTAAATAGGAAGGAAATCCGTAAAAGAGGGGATATATGTATACATATGGCTGATTCACTTCACTGTACAGTAGAAATTAACACAACATTATAAAACAACTATACCCCAATAAAATTTTTTTAAAAACCATAAAAAGTTAGATTAACTCAAGACCAAAGGAGGTTCACCTAATTACGATGTCTTTCCAAAGGAATAATAGTACAATATGTAAGTCCTACTTGTACTATAATCTAGAATTATGCATAAAACTGCCCAGTTGTTCCAAAATTGGGGATTGCTATTTTGCATAATGCCTGAATAAAAAAGAATATACATTATTTCAATTTACTAAATATTCATATCAAGCTATGAGAAAGTACCTGAATCACCACTATAATACAATATGCTTACATATAAAATGGTGCAAGTTTCTAAATGATGCCTTGTTCATCAGAATTGGTCAAATTCTACTTTCTTTTAGAAGTTTGGCCAGTATTATTGTAAAACCACTTTCAGGGGGAGAATTTTAAAACTTATGTGTTACTACCTACACCAACGTTTTTCACTCTCTCATACTCTACCCATCCACAGGTAGAAAAAAACAGAAATGTTCCTGAGACACAGAGCACAAACATAAGACCTGTCCACTATGCAGAGGATCATTGCCTAGAATAATAATAAAGCAGTGGGAGAAGTGGGCTTCCACAATTACTGTTGCCAGCTGCTACCTTAATTCTATAGACTCATTTCTGGATAGATATTTACAGATATGGGAGTGTAGAAAGAAAATATTGCCTTGAACTTTGTATTTGGAAATTCAATTAGATTGAAGATTGGATTAAAAAGGTATATGTTAACTATTCTTCTATCTCTTATCTCTGGCCTACATCAACCATGAACTAGAGCAGCACTTTTCAAAGTCCAACCCCAGGATACCTCTGGGAGGTGAGGAGGGTTAAAGGTTTCCTTTCAGGGCATAGATGAGGTCAGCATTTATTTTTATAATAATACTAAGGGTTTTGAGGGGAGATTTTTGCCCTTTTCAAAGAGTTAAAATTTGTACTGATAGTGTGAAAACAATGATGGAGAAAAGTGCAGGTGTTCCAGCATGAAACAAGCACAAAACTGTGCTAAAGTCATGCTAGTCTTTTTCTTTTAATTTTTATTTTATATTGTAGTATAATTGATTAACAATATTGTGTTAGTTTCAGGTGCACAGCAAAGTGATTCAGTTATACATATAACTATTTTTTTCAAATTATTTTCCAAGTTAGGTTATTACAGAATATTGAAAAGAATACCCTGTGCTATATAGTAGGTCCTTGTTGCTTATCTATCTTAAATATAGCATTGTGTACCTGTCAGTCTCAAACTCCCAGTCTATCCCTCTCCCCACTTTTCCCCCAGTAATCATCAGTTTGTTCTCTAAGTCCGTGAGTCTGTTTCTATTTTATAAATAAGTTCATTTGTATCATTTTTTTTAGATTGCCCATATAAGTGATATCATATGATATTTGTCTTTCTTTCACCTAGTGTGATAGTCTCCAGGTCCATCCACGTTTCTGCAAATGGCATTATTTCATTCTTTTTAATGGCTGAGTAATATTCCATTGTGTATATATATATATATATATATATATATACATATATATATATATACCACATCTTCTTTATCCATTCATCTGTTGATGGACATTTAGATTGCTTCCATATCTTGGCTATTGTAAACAGTACTACAATGAACATTGGGGTGCATGTATCCTTTCAAATCATGTTTTTCCCCAGATATATGCCCAGGAGTGCTTGATTATATGGTGGCTTGATTTTTAGTTTTTTTAAGGAACCTCCATACTGTTCTCCATAGTGGCTGTACCAATTTACAATCCCACCAACAGTGTAGGAGAGTTACATTTTCTCCACACCCTCTCCAGCATTTATTGTTTGTAGATTTTTTGATGATGGTCATTCTGGCCAGTGTGAGTTGATATGTCATTGTAGTTTTGATTTTCATATCTCTAATAATTAGTGATGTCGAGCATATTTTCATGTGTGTGTTGGCCATCTGTATGTCTTCTTTGGAGAAATGTCTATTTAGACCTGCTGCTCATTTTTTGATTAGGTTTTTGTTTTTTTGATATTGAGCTACATGAGCTGTTTGTAAATTTCAGAGACTAATCCCTTGTCAGTCAAATCATTTGGAAATATTTTCTCCCATTCTGTGGATTGTCTTTTTGTTTTGTTTATGGTTTCCTTTGCTGTCAAAAAGCTTTTGAGTTTAATTAGGTTCCATTTGTTTATTTTTATTTTCATTCTTTTAGGAGACAGCTCAGAAAAGATATTGCTGCAACTTATATCAAAGAGTGTTCTGCCTATGTTTTCCTCTAAGAGTTTTATATTATCCAGTCTTAAATTTAGGTCTTTAATCCATTTTGAGTTTAGTTTTGTACATGGTGTTAAAGAATGTTCTCATTTCATTTTTTTACATGTAGATGTCTAGTTTTCCCAGCACCATTTATTGAAGAGTATGTCTTTCTTCCCTTGTATATTCTTGCCTTCTTTGTCATAGATTAATTGAGCATAGGCGCATGGGTTTATTTCTCAGCTTTCTGTTCTCTTCCATTGATCTATATTTCTGTTCTCGTGCCAGTAGCATACTGTTTTCATGACTGTAGCTTTGTAATATAGCCTGAAGCCAGGGAGCTGGATTCCTCCAGCTCCATTTTTCTTTCTCAAGATTGTTTTGGCTGTTTGGGGTATTTTGTGTCTCCATACAAATTTTAAGATTTTTATTCTAGATCTGTGAAAAAGACCACTGGTAATTTGATAGGGATTGCATTGAATCTGTAAATTGGCTTGGGTAGTATAGTCATTTTGACAATATTGATTCTTTCAATCCAAGAACATGGTATATTTTCCCATCTGTCTCTTATTCTTAATTGCCATATACTGACAGAAGAAAAGTCACCTGCTCCACTTAACAGTGATTCAAAAGAAGTGATTCAAAAGATTGACAAAGTAGTAAAAATTGTTAATTTTACTACATCTCGACCTTTGAGTGCACAACTATACATACAGCAACTTGCTGCATAGTTAAGTATGATGATTGTCTCAAACACTTGTGCAATTACTTGACCTGCAAGTTCAACTAGCCACTTTTTTCATAAAACACTACTTTTACTTACAAGACTGACAAACCATGATCATTCAGTCTTGGACATTGGGCAGAAATTTTTTTTTAAGTGACCAACGTGTGCTCATCCATTCAAGAAAAATCACTGAAAGTATTTGTTGCCAATGATAGAATTGAAGGTTTCAAGCAAAAATTAAATTTGAAAACTTTATCTGCCACCATGAGCTTGACAGCTTCCCAATACTTAAAGACTCTTCTGATGATATCAGCAGAAATATTAATAAATGTGATTTGTTGCAGGGGCAGGTTATATAATGAAATGTGTCAACATAACCCTGTGAATTAATATTTTGCAAATGACCAATGTAGTATATTACAAAATCACACATGGGGAAAATACCCACCTATTCAAAGTATAAGATAGATCAATGGGGTTTTAAATCAATAAAGTATAGAAAATTCATTGATGTAGTCTCAGATTCCACGTTGCAACTAACCTTAAGAAACTACAACTTGTCAATTGGTTAATAGCAAAGAAGAGTAGCCACAATTATCTGAGAATGCTGTTAAGATATCCCTCCCTTTTCCAACTGCATATCTGTGTGAGGCTGAATTTTCTTCATATACTTCAACCAAAATAACATACCACAACTTTTGAATGCAAAGAGGTTATGACAACCCAGATATTTTATATTAAAGCAGACATTAAAGAGATTAGTGAAATGTAAAACAATGCCACTCTTCTCATTTATTTTGTTTTGGAAAATACTTTTTATTTTATAAAGACTTTTTTAGGTTAACATATAATGGAGTTATTTTTATTATTTTTAATGCAATAATTGGTAAATATTTTCTTAATTTTTTTAGTTTTGATTGCTAGTACATTAAACATCATAGCTATAACACATAAACAAAACCTGCTTGGGCATGCTCAAGAATTTTGAGAGTAACAGGATCCTGAGACAAAAAATGTGTAAATACCTGCCTTAGGCAAACTCTTCGCCTTCTACACACTTCACCAAACCGTTCTCTTGTTCAGTCAGTCACTCAGCCCACAGATATTTATTTAACACTTATTGCTAGCCAACATTATAGGTACTGGGGCCAGGGCAGTAAATAAAATAGACCCAGTCTATGTTCTCATGGAGTTTATGATCTAGTGGAGTTATATAATACACAAGTAAACAAATATATAAGTGAGGCAACTTCTGACAGTGATAAATGACATGAAGTAAACAAAACAGAGTGAGGTGATAGAGAGTGACTCCCAGGGCTATTTTAGATTGGACTTTGAGGAGAGACCTCTATGACTAGATGACATTAGAATTGAGACTGAATGACACTAAGAGGGTCATGCAAAGATCTGGGGGAAGACAGTTTCATGGAAGAAAGAGGAAGTGCAAAGACTATATACAAAAAGGTGGGCCTGAGCCAGATCAGGGAGTGTCTTGCAGGTCAGGGGAAGGAGCTAAAAGTTTATACTTAGAGGAATATATCTAATCTATACGTTTTTCCTTCAGTCAGCACACTCCCTCCCTCCCTCAACACTTGCATTCATGAAATTCTTTCAGTCACCCCAAAGGTCTCTCACTCCCCCTGCTCTAAACCCACACTCAAATCATATGCTGAATGAAAAAGAAACAAACCTTTCCCAGAATACGAAAACTCCTATACACACACGCAAAGTGAATTTTTCTACTCAGAGGGTGATAATATAAAGGGCAGCAGACTGATAGCAGGAATATTTCTCTCTCCTCCCATTATCTACCTGAAGGCAGGGCATAAATTTCACTTTGTGTCCCCTTCTTTCACACCTGGAAGAAGAGAGCAACTCTTATCACTAGAAACAGAAAGGGAGCTTCAGAATGAGTTTGCATAAACAAACCTTATTAAACCCTTATCTTCCATTAGTTTCCCCATGTATTAACTAGTTACTTCCCCACAATCCCTTGAAGCCCAAATCCCCCTTCTTTGTTAAAATGGTATATAAGTCCCTGAGTCTAAGCATTTCTCTGAGTTTCGTTTCTTTTCTACGAACTCCCATGCACATAAAAATTGTTTGCCTTCTCTCCTGCTAATTTGTCTTTTGTTAGTGTAATTCATAGACCCCCAGTCACAGAAACTAAGAGGGTAGAGGACAAGTTATTCCTCCTCAACAACAATTTCAATCTATTCTTCTCCTATATATAAGACCTCTCCTCTTTAAGTCAAATAAAACTTTTGTTACAATGGGGAGTACTATCTCAGTGCAAAAAATGTTTGTAGTTTTACTAGTAAACATATTATTACCAAGTATTTTGGTAATTTGTGGCACATCCAAACAGAGGTAAGTCTTAATAAGCTAGCATTTTGTTGGCATGCTTCTTACATGGATTTTTCCACTCTGGATACAAGAATCTTTACTGTAAAATTCAGGCAGTGTCCATTCACCCTACAGGCATACTTATTGAGAATGGTTAAATACGTATCCTAGAATGATAACTATATATTCTTATAATAATTCATGTAAATATTATCAATGCTGTAAATAATCTACAAAGAGGTTCTCAATTTGGAGGGGGCGGGGATCATGACATTTCCAAGAATCTGATGAGAGTTAAGGACACTCTCACTATAAACTTTTGTACGCAGAAATATGTGCATAGAATTCCAAGTAATATTTTAGACCCCTAGAGCCAAGTTAATAACACATGCTAGACAGTAAATTATGATATCTTTCAGGTTTTAATAAGCAAGTGATATTACCTGAGATAGAGATAAATGGATGATAGGTAGATAGAAAGATATATAGATAGATGATGATAGAGAGAGATAGTAGATATTTGTAGAAAGTAACTCTGGTAGTTATTTAGAGAATGAGTTTTAGAAAAGCAAGAAGTCTTGCTAGAACGATAGTGTAATGGTCTAATGATGAGTAGAGATGCAAACAGAAATGACAGTAGCTTGGACTATATAAATTTTAACTAGAGACCTGGTATGAAGAAATTTCTAAAAGATATATTTCAAGTAAAAGGAAAATAATAGTTACCCACAAGGTAAGTATGATTATTATCATTACCAAATATAATAATGCAACAAAATGTAAGAAAAAAATAGAAAGATACATTGAACCATAATTGTTAAATAAGTCAAAGCAGTGGCTTAAATTTTTCCATAAACACACACCAGGCTCAGATGGTATTACTGCAGAGTTCTATAAAACTGTCTGTATCTATGAGGATCCAATCTAAAGTTTTCAACAGGGAAAATTTCATTAAAAGAATTATTAACTTTTAAAAGTGGTAAAATACAAAAAGAGCAAAAAATTCTCTAAAGAATATAAGGAGAACAAACACAGGAAGCAGAACTATTTCTAGGGTTGAGAGTAAACAGGGACAAAACTAAAAACTGTAGAATCCATCCCCATGCCTGTTTTCTAAGATCTTACATGTACAAATTGGCAACATCTTGTAATTCCTTTCATATATATGCTATCTCTTCCTAAGAGTAGACCTTAAACTTTTCCATCTGGACTATGTTGGACATTAACCCTCATTACAAGCTTCAAGGCAATGACATATGCAAAGAAGGTAACTATAAAGTCATTGAAGATTATTAACACAAAGGAGTAATTGTTTGCTTAAAATGAGATGGAGGGACCTTTCCACTAGCAAAGAAGTTTCAAGATATTATAGAGACCCAAATTTCTCAACTTGGCCTTCATCTGTCCAAATTCTCCACTCAAGGTAGGGTACCACTCCTTCCCAACCAGTTGCCTTAGCATAAGGGACTTAACAGGTTAATAGGCTTTGCAACTCTGCACATCTACAATCAGATCTGGGATCTGATGGTCAGCAATATCTGCCTTGTGGCTACATAAGATAAGGAAATTCTTTAAGACCATCGTGGAGGCTTTCTGATACTCTATTTATGACATTACTTGGAAATCCAAAGCCTTAATTTTATTTTTATTTATTTAATTTTGTGCTTTTATTTTCATAAGCTCTCCAGCACACTCATAAATGACCAACCTACCTCAATATCTTTGTAATCAACATAATATCTGAACATGATCAGTGTAATTCAACGTATAAACAGAATAAATAAGAAAAATCAGGTAATCATCTCAATCAATGCAGAAAAGAATTAAAAATTCAACAAACATTCAAAAACCATTTTAAAATCTATTACTAAACTAGGAATTAAAAATGATTTTCTTAGAAAAAGGAACCCTCCAACACTGTTGGTGGGAATATAAATTGGTATAGCCACTATGGAGACCAATATGGATGTTCCTCAAAAAACTAAAACTAGAGCTACCATATGATCCAGCAATCCCACTCCAGGGCATATATCCAGAGAAAACCGTAATTCAAAAAATACAGGCAACCCAATGTTCATTGCAGCACTCTTTACAATAGCCAAGACATGGAAGCAACCTAAATGTCCATCAACAGATGAATGGATAAGGAATATATATATATATATATATATATAGTATATATAGATATATATATAATCTATATATATATAGAATATATATATAATCTATATATATATGTATATTTTATATATATATATATATATAATATTACTCAGGTATAAAAAGGAAGGACATAATACCATTTGCAGCAACATGGATGGACCTAGAGATTATCACACTAAGTGAAGTAAGCCAGACAAAGATAAATATCATATAATATTGCCTATATTGGAATCTTAAAAAAAAGATACAAATGAACTTATTTCCAAAACCGAAAGAGACTCACAGACACAGGAAATAAAACTTACAATTACCAAAGAGGAAAGGAGGCGGGAGGAGGGATACATTAAGAGTTTGGGATTAACGTGCACACACTACTATGTATAAAATAGATAACCAACTAGGACCTACTGTATAGCACAGGGAACTATACTCAATATTTTATAATAATCTATAAGGGAAGAGAATCTGAAGAATATATATATATATATGTGTTCAGTGATTTTATATATATATATATAACTGAATCACTGTGATATATACATGAAACTAACATTATATTGTAAATCAACTACACATCAATAAAAAAATAAAACAAAATTTTTAAAAAGATGACTTCCTTAATCTTTTAAAGTATATCTATAAGAAATCAATACCAAACATCATACTTAATGAAAATATATTTAAAATTTTCCCATGGAAATTTTTTTTAAATACTAAGTTCACAGTAAGTGAATAAGGCAATAAAAAGAAATATGTTAGAAGGATTATGTACATGTTGTGATTATATATGTAAAACAATCCAAAAGAATCTAAAATTAAAATATTAGGATTAATAAGTTTATTTAGCAGGATTTCTTGATACTAAGTTAATACCAAAATCAATTGTCTTTATACACACCAGCTGCAAAACACTTAGAATATAAATTTTTTAGTGATGCCATTTCCAACAGTATAAAAATATCAAATCTCTTAGAATAAATCTAATAAAATTCATGAAGAGCTCTGTACAAAATATTATAAAATATTATGGAGAGAAATTAAAGATGACCAAAACAAGTAGGAGAAAACTATGTTCATAGATTGAAATATTATGTATTGCAAAGATATCAATTCTCTCTAGACTGATTTCATTTCCATGTAATACCAGTCAAAATTCCAAAAAGTTTTTGATAGATTGTAACAAGTTGTTTCTAAAATATATATGGAAGTGCAAAGAATCAAGAGTAGCCAAGGCACTATTGAATGAGGAGGAGGAGAAGGCAGTAGTGGTAATGGTGGTAGTGGTGATAGTGAAAGGATTTAACAATCATATATCAAGTCTTGCAATAAACATACAATAGTGAAGAAATTGTGTTATTTTTGCAAAGATAGACAAGTAGATCAATGGAATAATATAGAGAGCCCAGGAACAGCCCCCCCCACATATATATGTACACTTGACCTAAAGGGAAAAAAAGGAAAAGATATTTTAATTTTTTTTAATTTTTTTTATTGAAGTATAGTTGATTTACAATGTTGTGTTAATTTCCGCTGTACAGCAAAGTGACTCACTTATATACATTTATACATTCTTTTTTTATATTCATTTCCATTATGGTTTATCCCAGGAGATTGGATATAGTTCCCCGTGCTATACTGTAGGACCTTGTTATTTATCCGTTCTAAATGTAATAGTTTGCATCGACTAACCTCAAACTCCCAGTCCATCCCTCTCCCTACCCCCTTCCCCCTTGGCAACCACAAGTCTGTTCTCTGTCTGTGAGTCTGAGGAAAAGATATTTTAAATAAATAATACCGAAATAATTGGATGACCATTTGGGATAAATGAAACTTGAATCCAACTTCAGGCCACACCCAAAAGGCCCAGCTGATTTGAATGACCTTCTGGCATCTCAGCTAAAACTGAATACTCCAGGATAATTTGGATGGCCACTCTGGGAGGCCTCAGGGGATTGCTCGCCTCTGCTGTACACAGCCTCTCATCCTCTAGTAATCCAGCCCAGCCTGGCTCACATGGCAGCAGCTTTCCAATGGAGCACTGGTTCTCAACTGGGGTGATTTTGCCCCATTCCACAGGACATTTGGCAATGTCTACAGACCATTTTTGTCGTCAAAATTGGGGTTCGAGGCTGTGAGGTGGTGTGTAAGGAGGCTCGCTCCTGACATCTAGTGGGTAGAGTCCAGGGACTCTGATAAACCTGCTACAATGCACAGGAGAGGCCCCAACAAAGAAGTATCAGATCCAAAATGTCAGTAGTGTTGAAGTTGAGAAATATTGCAATAGAGTGAGTAGAAACTGTAAGGTTTCTTGAGGCCTAGGCTTGGATATCATAAAATATGATTTTCACTGCATTCTACTAAGCAAAGTATCACAAAGTCAGTCCAGATGCAAGGAGTTGGAAAATAGATTGCACCTTTTGGTGGGAGGAGCTACAAAGAATTTATAGACATTTGTTAGCTACCACAAGAGCTGATGTTTTAGGGGTGGAGTGGGAGATTGAACTACTAGGTTTTTATGAAATGGAGAAAATTGATCCACATAAGTTGAGGTTAGGCAGAAGTGTTCAAGGATGGTTCTGAGATTTCAGAAGTGGAGCATTAAGGAAATAGAGAGGCAGTAGACTAAGATTAAGATGGCAACAGTACTGTGTAATATTCAGGTCTGACATGTTGATTTTGAGATACCCACATCTAGGGAGGAGAATTGAGTCATTTAAGTCCCATGAATGCAGGATGCCACAAAGTCTTGGCAGTTAACATACATAAATAAAACTGGAAGTTTATCTTATTGCCATACTCACCATAATGTCATAACTCCAAAGCTCCAAGTTCAACTTAAAAAAAAAAAAGGGTTTCCCTGGTGGCGCAGTGGTTGAGAGTCCACCTGCTGATGCAGGGGACACGGGTTCGTGCCCCGGTCCGGGAAGATCCCACATGCCGCGGAGCGGCTGGGCCCGTGAGCCATGGCCGCTGAGCCTGTGCGTCCGGAGCTTGTGCTCCACAACGGGAGAGGCCACAACAGTGAGAAGCCCGCGTACGGAAAAAAAAAAAGCAGAAAATAATCTAGGTCTTCACTAAGGTCACTTGATGAGTCAGCAAAGGGAGAATTGCATCACACAGCAAACACAACAATCTTTAAAACTCTCTTTAGAAATTTCCTGCATTCCCCCAGTCCCATTACACATGGCACCTACTCACATTTCTTCTCTCTTTCCTTTTACAGACCCCTAAAATTGCTCTCAGCCTACCTGACTTTCTTTTTATTCCTCCACTACTTGTCTTCCTCCCTGCCACCTTCCTTGGATCTTATTTTTCTTGGTAGGATATATCCTAGCAATCTACCCCTTATATTTGCTTTTCCCTTTTACCACCCCACTCCACAAAACCAAAGAATCCTCCCCAGTTCCTACTTCCATAGAAAGTGAATTAAGTGGAGGTTAATAGTTTTTTTTATGTTCTAAATATTTTAGCTCCTGGCTAGCTGCATGGAGAAAAGTGATTCTATGACACTGCCTTGCCTGCAATTTGTCTACACATCTATATACACTTACAGGGATAAAAATTGGTCTCAGCTTCCATTTCCAGGTATAAACGAGCAGAAAGACTTCAGACCTGAGGTGGGACCAGGGCTCTCCTCAAACTTTAAGTGATTTCACCTGAAGTGTAAGCTATGGGAACACACAGAGCATATCCACAGGACATGATGTTTCACGGAGAAATAGCATTTATCCTGCCTTACAATGTTTGAAGCATGTCAGTACTGAACAATTCATTTCCACAGGCTCAATGATAGGGCCGTGTGTTAGTCTTCAGGAGCTGCTATCACAAAATACCATAGACTGAATGGCTTAAACAAAACATTTGTTTTCTCAAAATTCTGGAGGTCAGGAGTCTGAGGTCAGGTGCCAGCATGGTTGGGTTCTGGTGAGAGCCTCTTCCTGGATTGCTGATGGTCACCTCCTTGATATATGCTCAGGTGGCCTTTCCTTGGTTCATGTGAAGAAGAGAGAGAAAGCTCTGGGGTGTCACTTTCTCTTCTTATAAAAGCACTGATGCCATTGTGGAAGACCCAGCCTCATAACCTCATCTAAACATAATTACTTCCCAAAAGCCCCACCTCCAAACACCATTACACTGGGAGTTAGGGCTTCAACATATAAAATTTGGCAGAACACAAACATTCAGTTCACAATGGGCCCAAAGATCCTAAGATCAGGAAGAAACAACTTTATAGGAGAGTGTGAAAACCACTGTCTATCATACATAATTTTTTCCTGGAGTTGAATTCAGAGCAATTCTTACCTTCATGATAAATATAATTTATATCAAAGCCTAAAATAAGATCTATATTTATTCCTGATTTTAAAGTATTTTAGTGCTTCTCACAAAGCCACCAGTCCCTGCCTTTATTAACTTTAAGCAAGCATGCTCTGTTTTTTGAAAATTTTATTAATTCCTACAATTAAAAATCTTTTTCTGTCCTTTTTCATGACAATATCTTCCCTTTTCAAATATCAATTTTTCTTCCTACTGAATTGCAGAGGTAAAAAGAAAAGAAGTTGAATAGCATTGTGAATGTAAACACATCTGTTGCCATGGGAGCAGCAGCAGCAGAGTGAGAAGCACTTGCGGCTGCAGTATCTGCAGGAGACCAATTATCAAATCTGGAATCTCTAATTCAGTAAACAGGAGCAACAGTGAGCATAGTCAGAGAAAATTGCTTATTTTAGTGGGAGGGAGAGAGGTAAGCCAGGAGACTTCAAGAAATATAGGAGGCAGAGATAAAATTGATATGCATGTCCATTGCCTAATGAAGTGGTTGTTTTCAAAGGAGCCTGGGGAAAATGCAATTTGCAGCTACTGTGACTGCAACATGGGAGTCTAATATCACCTCCTATGTTTACTGGCGGTTCCCCAACAAGCCTGGATGGTGCCACCCTACAATTAAGCTGGCTGTTGCCAAGCTGCTGCCTGCTGGGTACCATAAAATTCTGAGCAATGTAAAACAAGTCCAGTAGGACTTGGCCATTCACTTAGCTTTACAGAAGAAAATCTGCTTAAATGCTCAGTGCCATGGAAATAAAGCTACAGCTACATTTCTCATTCTTCTCCATCTTAATAATGAGGAGAGTAATCAAGGAGACTTTTTATTTACCAAAAGCATCATTATTTGTCCTCTGGGTCTTAGGGGTTGGGGAGCATCTTGGTGCATTTTGTTTTCCAGTTGTCTTAAGAAAAAATGTTAATAGGAACAATTAGGTACACCCACATTTCTGAGATTTTGCACAAAAGAACTGAGGACCCACCTCATGAGGACTTGTACCTACTAGAGGTTATGCAATAAAAATTATTTGTGTCCTATATGATGTCACCAGAACCAGGACCCCAAGAACTAGGGCCTCAAGGATCTAGTTTGTCACAATCACAAAAAATAGTCCAATGAACTCCTTGATGAACTATTTGACTATTCAGGCTTTTTGATCCTTCTCTGTTGTTCACTAAACAGAACAGTTTCCTGCACATATAATAAAATTTATTTAATTGAATTTAAGTAGACAGAATGAAAAGTTGTTAAAACAATTAGTTGTACCAAATATAAATAGTTGAATTTGACTGACGTGTGATAAAATATCTTAAAAGACTTCAATTTCTGCATTTTAAACTAAACTAGTGGGTTTTTAAATTTTATTGTAAAATTATTAAACTTATTTTTCTGTGGGTCCCAAAAAGATGGTCAGTCTTGGTTTATAGAGGTTGAGCTTGTACAGTGGAAACAACAATGCCCAGATTTTTTTTTTAAGTTTTGTGTACAGCTTGGACTCTAATAGGCTGCATGACTTTGGGCAAATCTTTAATGCTCATTTTCCTATCCTGTAATGTTCTCCCTGATGAGGTCCAAATGACATCATAAATCTGAAGGCAGTTCAAAATTTGTAAGTTATAAAATAAACTATATAAGCCTAACCTCCTTAGCGTATTTACACAAATGCCATCTTCTTAGTGAGGCCATCCTTGAGCACCTTGTCTAAAATGCAGCTCACTACCAACCCCATTCCTGCTTTATTTGTCTCTTTACCACTTATCAGTGTGTTGCACAATACATCCTACTTATTTGTTTTGTGTAAGGACTCCCTGCTTGCTAGAATATAAGCTCCATGAGAACAGAGTTTGTTGTCTGTTTCTTTCCCCAGCTATATCCACAGACCTAAATATTTATTAACTAGATGTTTATAAATATTTTTGAATGAATGAATGAATGCAAAAGTGAATGAATAAAAAATTCGTTGTCAATTTTTTCTAAATGGCTTTTCAAAATGATGGAAACATAGGCAGAGTCATTACATCAAGGTTTCTGATCAGATCTGTTAAATTCAACAATCTTCAGTGAAAGATTTAGGACACCCACAAAGCAGATGGTCTTAGGCATACCTCTCAATCATTCCCACTCTCACATGGAGAAGCCAACTAGTAACATCAGCTCCAGCCCTCTGATAGGATTGTTATCAGCATAAAATATGATTATGTGAGCAAAGTGCTTTAAAAGTTAAAAGCACTCATAAAGTATTACATTCTGTATTATTATTTAACAGTGGGGGTTCTTGCTCCTTAGTATTTTGTCATGTTATTAAGCCATGGTGGGAGGAAGAGTAACAGTTGCAATAAGAAAGTCTTCCAAAGAGTGAAGAGAAGGAAGTTGTAGCTGGTCTCAGCCCCTCTACTCTGAATGCATTTGGAACCTCAGTCATGAGCTACAGAGTAGAACACAGACCACAGGGCTTTGGCCAGAGATCAGGGACACCCTCAGTGTTCTTCATGAAACTTGGAAGAGTCGAGTTGTGAAGCAAACTCAGATATTCTAGCAAACTGTTCCTTTCACAAATAACAGTCTGGACTTTGATCCCATTTCCATGCCAGGAGTTAGGGAACAGATAGGCACATTGAAATATGCCATGTGTATTTGTATTCTACCTCACTGGCATCGCTTAAGTATCTTATAAATTAACAATATCTTTTGAAAGAGAGAACATTTTTTGACTTGAAATAGTGCCAATATTAAATGAACAGATCTAAATAAAGTTAGCCATAAACATAATCATCTGGCTCAGAGGAAATTTTTATAGCCAAATCACCATCCCATAGTAGTCCAACATGCTATTTTTAAAGCCCTTGTAATGTTGCCCTCTCTAAGGGGCTTTACGAAAAGAAGTAAAAAAGAAAGGCCTAATAATAAAAATCAAAATGAGGCTGTATACCAAACACTACAAAATAAAACATTTATCTTTCCCAGGGGTCTCTCACAGCCAGTTCTTCCACTTCATCTGCTGCTGAGAAGTTTTATGTTCTCTTGATTACATCCAGAGCAAAATTTCCCCAAATTATTTAATCATATGCATACCAGGAATGCACTACATCTGGCAAATATAAAGTGAAGTCAGCTGCCTTTGTTTATCCCAGAATTAAATATGCAGTTGTGTGGACTTTCTGAGTAACATAGATTTATGAAATCGGTGTAAATTAAAATATAAAAACTTCACGTCGTTTCAGTCAGATGAATGATTCAAAGGACAAGAATATGAAACTTCTTAGCTGTGTTCTCAGTCATAGGAAATTCTCATTAGGCCTGAGTAAATGTGCATGGTAGTATGTACTAGGTTATAAAAGATCTTCAAGCCAAGAGCCACATTTTCCTTTTCTTGAGAGATTTTTCTACTCTCTCCAACCCTACTCCCTACCCCATTTATATTGCAATGTAGAATTATAGCTATATAGGAACTTAGATAGCAACCAGTCCAATCACTCATTTTAAAGATGAGAAACAAATAAAACTCAGTAAAAATAGTGGTTTTGGTTTAAAACTTTCTGAAAAGATAGTTAAAAATCCTAATCCGGGAGAATGTTTATAAAGGCTCTGTTTGCTTGGGTCTAACCTTAGAGGCCTATAAAAGAATACATTTTTGTCGCCAAGCAACAGGAAATAGAGGCAAAAAGATTGCATGCTTATCTCTTCCAAGAGACTATGAATTCTTCAAACAAAAGTACTATGTCCTATTATCTTTATAGTTTAATAATGTGCAATATAGACATTAAATAAGCATAAAAATAATATACTATCCCATATGTGAGATAAATCAAATATTCCTCCTCCTCTTCCTATTTCAGGAAAGATTTGTCAGATCTTCCATAAAATTTTCCCGCTATGGACTGTGCCAGCAGCAGATGCCGAATATTACATGTAAATTAAATACTATATAACTATTTTCAGTGACACAGACCACAGCACATAGTCAATGGTCTCGACTAGCTAGTGACTTAATTTCTGCATTTGCACAAAGAGAATATACAGAAGACTGCAATAGAGTTTAAAATATCCACATTTATAAATGCCCAACTTTTGGTATGCATGTAAACTCATTCTTTTTAAAAAGAACATTCTCCACGAAGAACGCATGAAGATCTTGGAATTTGGTTGTAGTTATATTGTTAATAATATGCCTGTGTAAACAAGTAGTTTTTAGCTGCTTTTTGAAACTGTCAAAGAATCATTATAAAAAAAAGTATTTTTACTTAGTTCTTAATAGGTAAAGTATTCTCTGTAAGAATCTCCAAGTAGTTTTACAGAGAATAATTTCACTAAGCTTTACAGTATGTTTCTCTGCAAAAGAGTTTCTAAAAGGAAAGTTATGCTGGCACATTGCACTGAGGGTGGTGATGGGAGATAAAAGCCTGACTCTTACCATACTGCTCACACTGGGGGCCTTTTGTAGTAGCTTTACAACTATCCCAATATGTAAAGGTGTACTTCACCTAGCATGTGCAGACTTAGTATCAGCAAAAAGCAACCACTGAGGGGCTTTGAAATGTCAATCTTAATATAATTCAAGTTCCATCAAGTAGAAATTTAAATATTTTAAAACTCACACAGACACCATTGCCCACCCTCTCTCATATCCCCTCACACTCACTCTGAGTTCCTATAGTTCTTATGGACAACTTCTGGGCACACTGACAACTTCACATCTCAAACACCCTGCCCTATCATTTTCTCCACTTGCAGGTTCTCTCTGCCCTATGAGAGACTGCTTGCACAAATGGTCATGCAAAAATCTTAACTTTATTCTGCTTCAGGTGTGCTTTATATTTCCACACTCTTGCTGTTATGATGCAAGTCTACTATAAGCAAGGCTCTTTTTATCCATATCTGTGGGCATTCTGGAAGTGCTGGGGATTAAACATAAGAAGCAATCCTCATCAACAAGGGAAAGAAATGAATACCCCAACTTCCTTGTCCCTCAGTAAGATAACTTTAAGTTCCTGATGGCATCCCTAACTGGACTGAACCTCATTGCCTACATAGGTAATCCACCTCATTTAGTGCACCCTCTAATGGCTTTTCTCCCTTCCCTCGCCTACCTTCTCACTCAGCTCCTTCAGCTGTGCAACCCAAGATCCACCCAGACAAACTACTTATACACAAGTCCTTTTTTTCAGCGTCAGGTTTTAAGGGATCACAATTAAGACAAAACCTTCCTTCAAACAAAGTCCGTGGTAATGAACAAATCTCAGGTAGTGGGGGGCTGGGAGAGGAGGAGGGAAGAAGTGTCACCTTTTACTAAATATTGGAAAATGGGCTCCAATCATAATGTACCATTATGCTAAGAAAATCTCATAAGGGGCATATTCTTCATTTTCAAACCACGGATGTTTTCAGGTGTAGTTTCTGGAGCTATATCTCCGCCAACATATTTTCCTAATGATACTTGGTTTTCAGAGTCATTACATTTGTCTATAGATGCCAGCCTTTGTCTTATCTGGCAAAGCTTACAGAATTACAAGTTATGTTTCCATACTGCTTTACCTTTCACTCTCTCCAGCTACTATCAGTCTGGTTTATAGTAACAGTTAAATATTTAAGTGAAGAAAGAAAGGAAATAAGGAAGGAAGGAAGGAAGGAAGGGTGAAAGGGAGGGAGGAGATATAACAGAGTTTGAAAATGCATTTGGTGCTAAACCATGAAGTTCTAAAGGGCCAGTTTGATTCATTCTGTGTATATAAATTATAATATTTGCAAATTACTTGGTTATCTGTAATTCTTAACAGTAAGCCCAGATATTCCTTAATGTCAAGTGAAAATGTAACTTTCACATACCAGAAACTCAAGAAGAACACTGAGATCTGAGGCACATTCTTCAAAGGAAATTAAAGTCTGAACACCAAAGCAGAGTTCAGTAAAGAGAGTCAAACCAAGGCATTCCAAGGTATTAACGAGTGGTTTAGTTCAGGAATATTTTATTCCATTCCATAGAAGAACAAAGAATTCAAAACTCAAATGTGCATAAAGGAAAACACAGTGTATGATGTTTCTGGGTCTTGAAAACATAAAAGTTTGTCTACATGAAGATGAAGTGAATGGTAAAAAAAAAAAATCTTGTGAAAATTAAAGTAGTGATACTCTTACCCTACAATCCAGCAATACACTCCTTGGTATTTACCAAAAGGAGTTGAAATTTTATGTCCATGCAAAACCTGCACACAGATATTTATAGCAGTGTGCAGATGTTAATATCAGTGGTTGGCAGGGGTTAGGGGGAGGGAGAGACAAATAGGTGGAGAACAGAAGATTTTTAGGGCAGTGAAACTACTCTGTATAATACTATAATGGTGGATACATGTCATTATACATTTGTCCAAACCCATAGAATGTACAACACAAAGAGTGGACCCTAATGTAAACTGTAGACTTTGGATGATAACGATAGGTTGATCAGTTGTAACAAATGTACCACTTTGGTGTAGGATGTTAATAATAGGAGAGCCTATGCATGTGTGGAGGCAGAGGGTATATGGGAAATTTCTGTACCTTCTATTCAATTTTGCTGTGAACCTGAAATTGCTCTAAAAAATAAAATTTATTTTTAAAAAATATTAAAGTAGTGCATGATTTTGTTCTCCCCAGTAATTAGCTATCTTGAACTGACTTGTTCAAAATTGTTCTTAAGAAGTTATTTCTTTCTCCACCCTCCTCAAAATAAAATCAAAATAAAGAGGAAAATAATCAATCTTGAAATGCTTGTGGGTTTTTATTTTCTTCATACCACTCTCTCCAAATCATGTTTTTACAAAAGGTCTGGAGATGCAAATTTTTTATGAAAATATTCTCTTCAAATTATAGTGCAAACACCTTGGAATCTGTGTGATCTTTTAGTTCCTACCTCAAGAATTAATTTTCTTGGTTTTCTTTCCAAGACAAGGAAGCTATAGTTCAGTTCAGGGAATACAATAAGTAATTCATCTAGGCTGTAATTTCAAACTGTTGAGCTTCTGGCAACTTGCCCCTCCTCACCATTTCTTCAGATCTTCCTCTCCTCCTCCCTTTATCCTCTTCACTCCCATGCATACACAGCACCCCCCCACCCCCCCCACCCCCCCCCCCCCGGCAGTAGCCTCCTTGGAAGCAACAAAAGTGTAAAATGATAGGAAGGTTTTGAAGTCACTCAGGCATAATAATTTGCTTTCTATTTTTCAAAACAGATCTACCGGTAAAACAAATCAAGTGTCAGGCAAAATGGTATAATCAAATGTTGTGTTTTGTGCCTCTTTCTGAAGGACAAATAAATTTTTCCTCCATAGGGATGAGAAATTATTTAGAGGTTTGGAATAAACTTCATCTCTGCCCCCAAAGTCTTGATCTTCAAATATTGACTGTCTTGATGAGAAATGCAGACTATTCCCAACAGGCCAGACTCAGAGAGAGTGCCAGGCTGCTCAATAACAGGGAAAGCAGTGCCTCTAGCTTCCTTTTCAGCATTCAGGTCACAAACTAGATCCCTTATGGTCTGCATTATATTTACAAGTTATAATATTTTAGTCTTTCTTTGCTTCTTCCCTGCCTCTTTGGAATGGAGAGATAGAAATTAATAAATATTAAAGTAAATATCGTTTTAAAACCCACGCAAGTAGTAGGAAAAGAAATGCTGTTTTATTACATATTTATAAATGTATACCCAAAGCTTCTCATTCCAGGTTTCTGTTCATTTTAGAGATGGGGCCACACTAGTACTCTTCCAAGTCATTTTCAAAAAAGATGAACGTTGAGGTCAAATTCTATGCAACATGACTTACAGTAATTAAATGCCATTCTCAAAGTAATTCCAGCAAAATCCCATGATCCCAGGTATATCAGTGATGAAGATTCTCTTCTTGACCAGACTCTAGAAGCATGGCCTCTAGCATCTTAAGGCCTGTCGCTGGGGTGACATTGGGCCCTCTTCAAATGCTGCCTGAGAAAGCTTACAATTATAAACCTTTCTCTGTTCCTTTAAGATGTAAATATTTCCCACCACCCCCTTACCCTCCACCCCCACCCCACCCCACCCCCAGCCACACTGACCCATGCCCCCTGCAGTGGAAGTGTGAAGTCCTAACCAGGGAATTCCCTAAGATGTAAATATTCTACCACCAAAATCTGTCTCCTCAAGGTCCTGGAAGCCATCTCTTTGAAATACATTCTAGTATATAACTCTCACCCTGGCTCTCAGTAGCCATGGGAGAGGAAGAGCCTAACTTCAGATGACACCTTTCTCCAACTTGCATAACCACCCCCTTGTCATAAATATGCAAGATGTTTGTTCCTCCTTGGGATAAGCACCAATTAGCCAGATAGCCTACTTACATGCACCAAATGCCCCCTTCACTCTTTAGTGTCCTTCCTTTACCACATCTCAGTGTTTAAAAAGGCTCCTGCCTTTTATTTCAGCAGACTTGAGCTCAGGTTACACTGAGTTCTCTCCCCTATTGCAATAGTTATTACTGAATAAAATCTGCCTTTGGCGCCATTAACTACTGTCCTGCTTTATCTTTGACATCAGTCAAGGTTTAATGAAAGAAACTGTAATCACTCTAGGCGTTTCAGACAGAAGAAATTTAAATACAGGTAATTAGGTATTTACAAACTCTTATTGCAAGATGACTGGAGAATTGAGAGTAGAGTTACTACTTTTACCATTTAGACTAGGAGCATTTTTAAGTGTGAGTGGTACTTTATTAATAATTACACTGGTACGAGGAGGAGTCAAGATGGTGGAATAGGAGGATGCAGAATTTGTCTCTCCTCACAAGTATATCAAGAATACATCAAAAAAAAAAAAAAAAAGAATACATCTATAGGGCTTCCCTGGTGGTGCAGTGGTTGAGAGTCTGCCTGCCGATGCAGGGGACACGGGTTCATGCCCCAGTCTGGGAAGATCCCACATGCTGTGGAGCGGCTGGGCCCGTGAGCCATGGCCGCTGAGCTTGCGCATCCGGAGCCTGTGCTCCGCAGCAAGAGAGGCCACGGTGGTGGGAGGCCCGTGTACCACAAAAAAAAAAAAAAAAAAAAAGAATACATCTATAAATGGAACAATTTTCAAGAACAACTGCTGAGCATTAGCGAAAGACTTCGGACACCTAAAAGGACAAGAAAAATCCCCTCGCAACCAGGTAGGATGAAAGAAAGAAAAAAAGAAAAGAGGAATTAGAAAAGGAATCAGCAACCCTGGTGGGAAGCTGAAGGTGAAGAGAGGTTCCTGCACTCAGAAAAAACTCCTCATGGTGGGGAAATCAGTTGGGACACAAAGGTACCTTCAGGGGATCAAAGGAGGAAGCAGTGGATGGTCTGTGGAAGTGAGGGCAAAGTAAGAACTGTGCGCATGGTCTGTGCTGCAGCCCTGTGTACCCCAGCCTGAGTCATGTGTCGCCTGTTGTGAAGGGGGGCTGGGTGCTGGAAAGTGGGGTTTGGAGTGTGGACCCAGAGAGGGGACAGCTGTTGGCTGTAAAAAGACATCCTGAAGGGACAGGGGTAAGGAGCTCCACAACCGGGAATGTTTGTGGTAAAAGCCTGGGACACGATAGAAGCAAGGCGTCATTGTTGAGTGGCATGCAAGGGGCGGGGCCACCATTACAACCCCTTTCCCCACCTGCCAGCTTCTTCAGCCTACTCGGGCACTAGGAGCATCACCCATCTGAGCAGGCTCACCCACCCCTCAAGCCAAGGCCTCCTAAATGCCGCCCATCCCAATGCCTCCTTGGGAATCAGCCCTGGGCACCACTGCCTGAGATGGGAATCCACCATTGCTGACAGGGTCGGAGTGCTAAAGCATGAGGTGAGAGAGCAGATCTGGGGAGAGGAATGCTGTTGGCTGTGGGGTACAACAGAGCGGATGGGTGAGGGTCTCCATGGCCGGGAATGCCCTTAGAGGAAGTGTGGTCTGCCTAGGAAACGAGGAGCCATTGTTGAGTGGCATGCAAGGGGTGGAGATACCACTGCCCCACACACCGTTCCCTGCCTCCACAGGTACAGGGAGGGACATCCACCACTGCAAGCACACCCCAGTCTGTTGCAACTTCAGTCTCTGCTGCCACAGGCAATTTTCACACACCCCAGTTGTGGCCACCACGCCCCTCCACCGGCCTGAGTAAGTGTGCCCCAGTAGGCCACTGTTTTCCCTCCCTCTCACCTGAGTGAGGAACAGATGCCTGAGGGCAGTACACACACAGAGGTGGGGCCCAAAACCAAAGCTGAGCCCTAGGGGCAGTGCAACTAAGGGAGAGGAGCGGAAATCCCTCTGTGCAGCTGTACAAGCTGTGGACTAAATCCCCATGATTGGCCTGGTAAATCCTGCCTCTGTGGAACATCTGAATAGACAATGAGTGTCCCCACAGCTAAGACCCATTTAGCTTCAGCAGCAGTGGACTTTGGAGGCAAGTACACATGGGAGTTGGGCCAGGTCAGAGTCTGAGCTGGCCTCACAGTGCCCACAGCAGGTCCAGAGACCTACTTAGAGGTATTGGAGGGCTTCCTGGGGAGGCAGGGGTTGACTGTGGCTCACTATGGGAGCAGAAACTGACAGAGGAGGCCCCAGGAAAATATTCATTTTGGGGTTCTTTTGTTTGTCTAGTTGTTCTCTTGTTTTTTGTTTTCCCTGTTTTTGTTTTTGGTTCTTTTTGTATGTGTGTATGTTTCTTTGTTTGTTTGTTTTTGTTTGGTTCTGCTTTTACCATCTGTCTGGGGTTTTGTCTGTCCATTTGTTTGTTTGTTTGTTCCTAATTGTTGTTGTTGCTGTTTTCTTGTTTTTGTCTTTGCTATTTGTCTTGGGGTTTTTTTGTTTTCATTTGTTTTCTCCCCGTCCTTTCTTTCTTTTGTTTTTTATTCTCTATTTACTGCCAGCCGTGTGGCTTTCAGGGTCTTGGCTGCCAGGCTGGGGGTTGGGCCTGAGCCTCTGGGGTGGGAGCGCCAAGTCCAGGACACTGGAATGGTAGAGAATTCCCTGTCCCAGGGAATATTAAATGGCGAGAGCTCTCCCAGAGGTCTGTATCTTAACTCCAAGACCAGGCTCCTCCCAAATGCTTGCATGCTCCAGTGTTGAATGCCCCATTCCAAACAACAAGCAAGACAGGAACAAAAACCCACTCATCAGCAGACAGGCTGCCTAAATTCGTACTAAGCCCACAGACATCCCAAAGCACACTACCTGACTTGGCCCTGAACATCAGAGGGACGAGATCCAGCTCCACCCACCAGAAAGCAGGCCAGTCTCTCCCACCAGGAAGCCTACACAACCCACTGGACCAAACTTGCCCACTGGTGGCAGACACCAGAAGCAAGAGGAACTATGACCCTGCAGCATGTGGAAAGAAGACTTCAAACGCAGTGACCAGACAAAATGAGAAGACACAGAAATATGCTGCAGTTGAAGGAGCAAGGTAAAAACCCACCAGAGCAAATAAGTGAGGAGGAAATAGGCTAGCTACCAGAAAAAGAATTCAGAGTAATGATAGTAAAGATGATCCAAAATCTCGGAAATAGAATGGAGAAAATACAAGAAACATTCAACAAGGATAGAAGAACTAAACAAGAAAACAAACAGTGATGAACTGAAATTAAAAATACACTAGAAGGAATCAATAGCAGAATAACTGAGGCAGAAGAAAGGATGAGTGAGCTAGAAGATAGAATGGTGGAAATAACTGTCACAGAGCAGAATAAAGAAAAAAGAATGAAAAGAAATGAGGACAGTCACAGAAACCTCTGAGACAACATTAAATGCACCAACATTCAAATTATAAGGGTCCCAGAAGAAAAGAAAGAGAAATGATCTGAGAAAATATTTGAAGAGATTATGGTCGAAAACTTCACTAATATGGGAAAAGAAAGAGTCAAGTGCAGGAAGCACAGAGAGACACATACAGGATAAACCCAAAGAGAAACATGCCAAGACACATATTTATCAAACTAACAAAAATTCAATATGAAAAAATACTAAAAGCAGCAAGAGAGAAGCAACAAATAACATACAAGGGAATCCCCATAATGTTAACAGCTGATCTTTCAGCAGAAACTCAGTAAGCCAGAAGGGAGTGACAGGACATATTTAAAGTGATGAAAGGGAAAAACCTACAACCAAGAGTATGCTACCCAGGAAGGATCTCATCCAGATTTGACAGAGAAATCCAAAGCTTTACAGACAAGCAATAGCTAAGAGAATTCAGCACCACCAAACCAGCTTTACAACAAATGCTAAAGGAACCTCTTTAAGAGAGAAACACAAGAGAAGAAAAAGAGCTATAAAAACAAACCTGGGCTTCCCTGGTGGCGCAGTGGTTGAGAGTCCGCCTGCCGATGCAGGGGACACGGGTTCGTGCCCCGGTCCGGGAAGATCCCACATGCCACGGAGCGGCTGGGCCCGTGAGCCATGGCCGCTGAGCCTGCGCGTCCGGAGCCTGTGCTCCGCAATGGGAGAGACCACAGCAGTGAGAAGCCCGCATACTGCAAAAAAAAAAGAGAGAGAGAGAGAGAGAGAGAAAGAACACATGGGCACAAAAAACAGATGCATAGATCAATGGAACAGAATGAAGAACCCAAAAATAAACCCACCCACTTATGGTCAATTAATCTAAAACAAAGGAGGCAAAAATATGCAATGGGAAAGACAATATCTTCAATAAGAGGTGCTGTGAAAACTGGAAAGCTACATGTAAGCGAATGAGATTAGAACATTCCTCACACTGTGTGCAAAAATAAACTCAAAATGGATTAAAGACCTACCAGAAGAAAACACAGGCAGAACACTCTTAGACATAAATCATAGCAATATTTTTTGGATGTTTCCTCAGGCAAAGTAAACAAAAGCAAAAATAAACAAACAGGACCTATTTAAACTTAAAACCTTTTGCATAGCACAGGAAATCATCAACAAAATGAAAAGACAAAGGGGTTAATATCCAAAATATGTAGACAGTTCATAGAGGTCAATATCAAAAAAAGAACAACCCTATTAAAAATGGATACAATAACTGAATAGACATTCTTCCAAAGAAGACACACAGATGCCCAAAAGGCACAGGAAAAGATGCTTAACATCACTAATCATCAGAGAAGTGCAAATTAAAACCACAATGAGATATCACCTCACACCTGTCAGAATGGCTATGATCAAAAAGACTACAAATATGTTGGCAAGGATGTGGAGAAAAGGGAACCCAACTGAGAATGTAAGTTGGTGAGAATGTAAGTTGGTGCAGCATTTCCACTCCTGGGTATATATCTGAAAAAAACAAAAATATTAATTTGAAAAGATACATGCACTCCAATGTTCATGGCAACATTATTTACAATAGCCAAGATATGGAAGCAACTTGTGTTCATCATGGATAAAGAAGGTTTGATATATTTATTTTTATATATATAATATATATATAACACATATATAATGCAATAGTACTCAGCCATAAAAAATAATAAAATTCTGCCACTTGCAACAATGTGGATGGACTTAGAGAGTATTATGCTTAGTGAAATAAGTCAGAGAGAAAGGCAAATGCTGTATGTCATCACCTATATGTGAAATCTAAAAACTAAAACAAATAAATGTATATGATAAAACAAAAACAGACTCACAGATATAGAAAGCAAACTAGTGGATACTGGTAGGGAAAGGGAAGTGGGGAGCAAGGTAGGGGTATGGGATTAAGAGATACAAACGACAATGTATAAAACATATAAGCTGGGTTTCCCTGGTGGCACAGTGGTTGAGAGTCCGCCTGCCGATGCAGGGGACACGGGTTCGTGCTCCGGTCCGGGAAGATCCCACATGCCGCGGAGCGGCTGGACCCGTGAGCCATGGCCGCTGAGCCTGCGCGTCCGGAGCCTGTGCTCCACAACGGGAGAGGCCACAACAGTGAGAGGCCCGCGTACTGCAAAAAAAAAAAAAAAAAACACACATATAAGTTATATTGTATAGCACAGGGAAATATAACCATACTTTTGTATAACTTTAAGTGGAGTATAATCTATAAAAATATAGAATCACTAAGCTGTATACCTGAAACTAATATAATATTATAAATCAACTATACTTCAATAAAAATATAATAACTTTAATAAAGAAACAAATAAATAAAACTAGCCCAAGTCTCATTTACTACCAAAGCCTTCCAACCAATTTGCTAATCTCTCCCTCCTCTGAATTCTTATACTTTTGTCTGTACAACACATTTAGATCAATTCGATATCAAGTTATATTGTTATTTCACTTTTTTTATGTGTAAAACTGCCCTTTCCGATGAGAATAAAGCAAACTGAAGACAAGACTATATCCTACATGAGCCCAAGACAGCTTAACCCACACAACTATTCAGTATCCATTTTCACATTCATGAAGGTATGCCTTCTTCACAATGGCACTTGCTCAATTGCACATAATAATGAGAGGGCCAAGTTTCTGATAATCTCCTGGCACCTGCAGCTAAAGCAGTGAGTCCTTTCAATGATGTGTCACAGAAGACAACACCATAGCATGTTTGACAATGTTTCCAATTTGTATAATCTATTGTTGTTTACAATGACTATGTTTTCATCTGCTCATATGCCCATTGCTTAATTAAGCAAGAAATGCTTTACCTATGTCATCTGTATAGCAGCAGTCAACATATTTTTCAAAGGATGAATTTAGAGCAAATCCTCCCAAAGTTTGCTTTGGAGAGCATGAGACTATTAAAAAGTTTATAGTAAAATAAGACTGAAAATGCTGCATATTTTACCCAACTCTTGGAAATTCACACTGTGCATTAATATACTGAGGCTCCTGTGAATTCTTGCAGTAAGCAAACTTGCTTAATTTGGTTTAACCCAGCATTTTTCAGTGAATCATTTGTTGTATAGCATTCAGTAACATCCTGCAGAACACTCTTTGGTAAATGCTGATTCTGAGATTCAGAATTTCATTTCCTCTTTTTTAAAGGACATAGAAAAATATCATACTTTATCACTGAGTTATCACCATAAAGATTATTGGGGTTAATTAAGAGGAATCTTAACATCATAAGCCTTTTTTGTGTACAAACTTCTCCTTAAAGATTTTTCATTCATAAGATTGGCTTTAAGTGTCTGGAGAACTAAATAAACAATCCACATATTTTAAGTTTCTTAGAAACAAGGACAATCATTTTATTTACCAGTTAGCTGCCCTAGTGAACAGGAAGGCTGTTAACTTTCTGTTTGCTAATATGGTTTTCCCAAAGGTTCATTCTTTTTCTCTAGTTCAACTGTTAGATCACAATGGTAATACTTCAAAATATTCTATCTGGGAATGAATCTATTAATACCAAAGGAAGCTTTGAACTATGCACAGTGAGAGTGCTTGACAAAAAAGAATGATGGAAAAGAACATCTATCCTGATAGAGAACAAAGCCTCCTAGCTATGCTTAAAATATTAAAAATCTGGTTTGCAGCACCTTCTGTCCTTCTGTGAAAACAGAGAAAGATGGTGAAAGCACAGAGCTGGAATAAGATTCTGGATGCCATAGTAACAGCATCTTCAGTGATGACATTATGTACCACCTGGTGTTCTCCCGACTAAATTGCAATATTATGTCTCTGTATTCACCAAGGTGGGACAAAGCCCAGGCATAAAACAAAATAATCACGTTAAAGCAACAACTCACCTACAGGTTAGGATAGAATACATCAATCTTTTTTAAAGACCTAATAATGTCCTTTGTGCCACTGGGTGTTAGCACCACAGCAAGATTTATGAGTACACAGCAAGATCCAAAATACCCTAAATGTAAAACAGAGAACCAGAAATTTGTAAATCACAAACCTGCGCAGAAGGCCCTACTGAAATCTAATTATTTCAGTAAGAAACTCTTGCCAAACTTTTAGTCTATTTAATCAATAAATGTGCAAAGGCAGAGGCTGAATAATCAACTCTGGGGAAACATGGAGGAGAGCTGGATAAGACCTTGGCCTACAGGAACTTCACCACATTAAAATGAAATACTTCTGTGATACAGTCACAATGGTTCACAGCATTAAAACTGAACAACTTGCCTGAGTTGAGAAAATTCACAGTTTTCCACCTAAGTAGGGAAAACCCAGTTTTCCTCCTGTGTGTCTGCTTACTCTCACACTAACACCACACTCACAACACTTAGGACGTGAAATGTGGCGGGACTTTTCCCCCTCCAAGCAATTCTCTGCAACACGAGCTTAGTGTCCTACAATTTAACTCAATTCTGACATCTCCCCATGGAGTTGAGCTGCATCACCCTCCGGGTATATAGATGTGTTCACCAACCTGGAACTCTCCAAAACCCATAGTATTGGGATTTTTACAGAGGTTTCATCACATAGGCATGATGGATCATTAACTCCATATCCAGCCCTTCTCCCTTCTCAAGAGAATGAGGGGTGGGGCTGAAAATTCCAAACTTTTAATTATGCCTTGGTCTTTCTGATGGCCAGCCCCCATCCAGGAGCCATCCAGGAGCCCACCCAGAGTTGCCTCATTAGAACAAAACATACTCCTATCACCCAGGAAATTACAAGGATTTCAGAGCTCTGAGTCCGGAACCATGGTCAAAGACCAAAAAAGATGCTCCTAGTGTTCTCATCACTTAGAAAATTACAAGAGTTTTAGGAGCTCTGTGACAGAAATCAGGGGCAGAGACCAATATATATATTTTCTATTATCTCACATTACCAAATAAACAAAATGTTAGGGGCTTCTCTGGTGGCGCAGTGGTTGAGAGTCCGCCTGCCGATACAGGGGACATGGGTTCGCGCCCCAGTCCGGGAAGATCCCACATACAGCGGAGTGGCTGGGCCCGTGAACCATGGCCGCTGAGCCTGCGCGTCCGGAGCCTGTGCTCTGCAACAGGAGAGACCACGACAGTGAGAGGCCCGCGTACTGCAAAATAAATAAATAAATAAATAAATAAATATAATGATAATTTCCCATGAAAGAAAATCCTTTATAGTTTTGTGAACATACTCAAATAAAGCTTATATTTAACTGTAGGCTATAATTCATTCCGACACATGTCAATATTCATTCAACAAACATCTATTCATGGAGAATTTGTTCCATGTATAGCATTACAAGTGCTATGAAAGATATATCATCATTAATATTCACCAAATATTTCTGGCTAGAGAGATTTCAGGATACATGGTGATTGTACTTCCTGCCCCTTTTTGAAGTTAACCTTGGACATGCAACTTTTTTGACCAATGGCATATGAATAGAAGGGAAGTATATTACTTTTAAGCAGAAGTTTTAAGATCCAATGCATTTGCCATGTTCTCTCCCCACTGCTTCTCTGATGCTGGAAGCAAATGTCAAAATGAAGTCCCTATTAACCCTGCATCTTTGAGTCACTCCATTGAGCAGAGCCCCACAGCTGACCCATACTGGACATGAAATCCAAGAGAGATAAACTTCTGTGTTATGTGACTGAGATTTGGATTGTCTGTTACCACAGAATAATCAAACATTTCCTATCTGGTAAAAATAATATAATTGCTTTTTAGAGTATTTACTATGTACACAGCACATTATATATTATCACATTTAGTCCTCACCACAGTCTCATGATGAATGTATCTCTACCTTCATATAACAGAGAGGAAAATTGTGTATCAGAGGGATTAAGTAACTTGCCCAAGATCAAACAGCTGGGAAATGGCAGATACACAAATCAGACCAGGTTCTGAATCCATGCTCTTTCTACCACCCATGCAGCCTGTTCTTGAGGGAGTTAAATTCTAGCCAGACAATTTTTTAAAAGGTGAACACAATAATTTTGAGTCAATACAAGGGTGTAATGTATACACAGACATTGTGAATAAAATCTTGGCAGAAACACAAACAAAAAAAGATCAATTTAGACCAAATTTAATTAGTAATAGTGATATAAATGGGTCTTGAGCCAAATCTATAAGATTTAGCAAAATTCTGATGAATAGAAAGAATGGGGAAAGCAATAGAGGTTGAAGGCACTGCACAAGCAAACATGGACAGGAAGGAAGTTATTAGAAGAGAGCTGTAGCAGTGGATCTTATGGAAAAGAGTGAAAAAGATGTAATAAGTTGGCCATGCATGGTCTTTTTATGTTTTTTTCCTATGGAACTAATTTTTAAATGTAGGGGTAAGCTGGAAAATTCCAAAAAGTTCTAGAAGAACACTTTGAGAAATGCAATTAGGACAACTGTAAACATATTTGAAAATATTACCATCTAAATTTAGAACTTGCAGAATCATGTTTTACATTGGAATTCACAATTCTGTTACATCTTAAACTCAATTGTTAATTTTCTCAGTAGTCCATATCAAGAGACTCTTCTAGAACAAGCTAGGAAGGAGTTACTATACAGGCAGCAAGATCCAGTGAATAACGCCATCCTTAAATAGGTGCATGTGTCACCATCAGGGTGAAAGCAGCTCTTTCGCCTCTTTCCTGTTTGCCCATTTCTGTTTCCCTCTAACTTTAAAAGAACCTAATTATAGAAATGAGATCACTAAGCAATTTAACTTAACTCCTGGCTTATGTTCTCCTGAATGCACACCATGCCTTCCCTAACCTGTTGATTCTTTCCCTAGGTAAAAAGAAGTAAAAATGAAGAATTAAGCAATCAAAAAATGACTAGCTCTCTACTCCCAACAGCTCCCTTAGCAATCCTGCAGGCAGATCATACAGGCAAGATAATACCTGAAGAAATAGTCAGCCAGTCTACATGTAATGGAGAATGGTGCAGAATCCAACCTCCTGCATCAATGAGTCACTGAGATTCTTCCCCTTTTTCCCCTTTGAAACTGTCATGGCTGAGCAGAATCTTCAGAGTTGGTCTCAGGACATGAGTCCAACTTCTCCTCAGATTGCCTTTTCTGATTAAAGCACTTGCCTCTCGAATTATTGGTTTTTGAATGGTGAGCATCCAAACCTGAGTTTGGTAACAAGAGCTCCCTCTCAATCAACCCTAATCCTGAAGTTGAAATCTCACAATGTTTAGACTATCCAGAGTAAATAATAATAGGAAATGAATTATTTGAAATGAAAAAAAAAAGTGAATTGGAATATTTGAAGGAAAAAAATTGGTTAATAAGTATGCCTTAATGGATGGTAGGTGTTGAATAAATGGACTTCAAGTTATAAAAAAAACTCAGTGAAGTATACAGCATGTTTAAATTGCAGCAAAAGTAGAGTAGACGGAAGGTAAGAGTAGAAGGAAAAATAGAAAAGTACCTGGCAAATACATGTTTGTGAAAAGAATCCACCAAATAGCCAATCAATAAATTAATGTGTTAGAATTAGAATCAGATTATTGATGGGTTTTAAAGCTGAAAAATGTATCCGAAAAGTACAGGGAGGCAGCAAAGGCTTTTGAAAAGAAGACTAATATAATTTAATTCATTTATTTTTATTTAGTACATTTGCATAGTGTTTTTTTCCTTTTATGTTCCCTACAGTGCTAAAAACTGGTGAAAATACTGAGAAGCAATTATTTAGAAGTATTTTTTTAAATTTCATGAATTCTTTATTTAAACAACATCAAAATGTTTTAAATGTGTAAGGGAGCAAAATTTTGCCACCCCCAAAATGTGTCTTTGGCATAAGGATTAATTTAGGCTGATTATTTTCAAGAAATAGGATACTCAAGAAGTCTTTCCTTTTACCTCCCCTTTAACTTCCTAAAGAATTCAGATAAAGAGCCTGTTCCCAGAATAGAGCTATTACCAGAGATATCTGCAAAAAGTATGGGCTAGTGTAGTGGGGGAAACTTGGCAGGGCTTGGTGATCAGAGTCCACTCTGTGTCCCATTGTCTCTACATGGCCCAACAAACATTTTGTTTACCAAGCATTTGCTTTTCCATTTCCATGTGAATTGCCTTCCTCCCCTTTGAAGTTGAAAACAATTACCAACAACATCCTCTTTTGTCTTTAGCTGAAGATGGTATTTAATCTGAGGGCTTCAACAGTTTGGGGGAGATACTCAAATTTCCTGAATCACTCCTGGGTATACATATTGTTGGGAGGAAGAAATTTTCCTCTACCCTCCTAGGTTCTTTTGGCTGGTCTAAGAATTAAATTGACATGAGACAGATTAACAGGAAAAACTCAACCAAAGTTTTAATAACATGTACACATGGGAGAGACCCAGGAAAACAGAGTAACTCAACAAAATGACGGAGGAAGCCCTCACCTTAAATCTCATCCTCGGCTAAAGACAAAGGATATTGACAGTGGGAAGAGTCAGTTCTTGGAGTTTATCATGAAAAGCACAGTAAACAAGAGTAAGGCTGTTATGCAGATATAAATTATAGCCTTCTTCATTGATAAGAGTTTCTAGAGATTTGGTCATCCTCCTCTTAGTACAGAGAGAAAGACATCCGAAAAAATGGAGATTTCCCATATAAATGTAAGTGTTTCTTACAAAAGGGTAACTCATAGTCGGTTTTCAGAGCTTCTCCCATGTCTGCTGTTTATTAGAATATAACCAGCTTAAAATAATTAATATGCCAGAAATATCTTGGGGTGGCAAATTCTGCTCCCTTACAATGTTATTAAACAGATTGTTTGATTTTTGCCTGTCAGTCTGTCTCATGTCAATTTAATTCTCAGACCAGATACAAGAACGTAGAAGGGAAAGGAAAATTAATTCCTCCCAAACAAATGAAAATAGTTGTTTATTATAAATGTATAGACAATAGCATTTCCTATATTAAATTTAAAAATATATAATTTTAATAAATAGTAAATAATGAGAGACCTTCAAGATGGAAGAGGAGTAAGATGTGGAGATCACCTTCCTCCTCACAAATACATCAGAACTACATCTACATGTGGAACAACTCCTACCGAACACCTGCTGAACACTGGCAGAAGATTTCAGACTTCCCACAAGGCAAGAAACTCCCCACACACCTGAGTAGGGAAAAAGAAAAAAGAAAAAACAGAGGCAAAAGAATATGGATGGGACTGCACCTCTGGGAAGGAGCTGTGAAGGAGGAAATGTTTCCACACACTAGGAAGCCCCTTCACTGGCGGAGACAGGGCGTGGCAGGGGAGAAGCTTCAGAGCCATGGAGGAGAGGGCAGCAACAGGGGTGCAGAGGGCAAAGCGGAGAGATTTCCGCACAGAGGATCGGTGCCGACCAGCACTCATCTGCCCGAGAAGCTTGTCTGCTCACCCACCAGGGAGGGTGAGGGCTAGGAGCTGAGGCTCCGGCTTCAGAGGTCATATCCCAGGGAGAGGACTGGGGTTGGTTGTGTGAACATAGCACCTGAAGGGGGCTAGTGCACCACAGCTAGCTGGGAGGGAGTCCTGGAAAAAGTCTAGAACTGCCTAAGAGGCAAGAGACCATTGTTTTGGGGTATGCGAGGAGAGGGGATTCATAGCAAAGCCTAAACAAGCTCCAGAGATGGCGTGAGCCATGGCTATCAGCGTGGACCAGAGACGGGCATGAAATGCTAAGGCTGCTACTGCAGCTACCAAGAAGCCTGTGTCCAAGCACACGTCACTCTCCACACCTCCCCTCCCAGGAGCCTGTGCAGCCCACCACTGCCAGGGTCCCATGATCCAAGGACAACTTCCACAGGAAAACGCATGGCGCACCTGAGGCTGTTGCAAGATCATGCCAGCCTCTGCAACTGCAATCTTGCTCTGCATTACATACCCCTCCCTCCCCACGGCCTGAGTGAGCCAGAGCCCCCTAATCAGCTGCTATTTTAACCCCATCCTGTCTGAGCAAAGAAGAGATGCCCTCAGGCGACCTATATGCAGAGGCGGGGCCAAAACCAAAGCAGAACCTCAGGAGCTGTGTGAACAAAGAAGAGAAAGGGAAATTTCTCCCAGCAGCCTCAGAGCAGCAGATTAAATCTCCACAATCAACTTGATATACCTGCATCTCTGGAATACCTGATTAGACAGTGAATCATCCCAAAATTGAGGTGGTGGACTTTAGGAGGAACTGTAGACTTGGGGTTTGCTTTCTGCATCTAATTTATTTTTGGTTATCTGTTTATGTTAGTTTACTATTTAGAGTTTATTATTATTGGTACATTCGTTTATTGATTTGGTTGCTCTCTTCCTTTATATATATATATATATATATACACATATATATATATACATACTTTTTTTTTTCCTTTTTCTCTTTTGGTGAGTGTGTATGTGTATGCTTCTTGGAGTGATTTTTGCTTTTACCATTTGTCATAGGTTTCTGTCTGTCCGTTTTTTACTTGTTTGTTTTTTAGTATAGTTTTTAGGGCTGGTTATCATTGGTGGATTTGTTTACTGGTTTGGTGGCTCTCTTCATTCTTTCTTTTTTTTTCTTTTTTTAATCACCTTTTTAAATAATTTTTTTATTTTAATAACTTTATTTTATTTATTTATTTTCTTTCTTTCTTTCTTTTTCTCTCCCTTTTCTTCTTAGCCGTGTGTCTGACAGGGTCTACGTGGTCTGCCTGAGTGTCAGACCTGTGCCTCTGAGGTGGGAGAGCCAGGTTCATGACATTGGTCCACCAGAGACCTCCCAGCTCCATGTAATATTGAACAGCATAAGCTCTCCCAGAGATAGCCATCTCAACGCTAAGATACAGCTCCACTCAACAACCAGCAAGCTACAGTGCTGGACACCCTACCCCAAACAATTAGCAAGACAGGAACACAATCCCACCCATTAGCAGAGAGGCTGCCTAAAATCATAATAAGGTCACAGGCACCCCGAAACACACCACCGGACATGGTCCTGCCCACCAAAAGGCAAGATCCAGCCACATCCACCAGAACACAGGCACCAGTCCCCTCAACATCAAAGCCTACATAACTCACTGAACCAACCGTAGCCACTGGAGGTAGACACCAAAAACAGTGAGAACTATGAACTAGCAGCCTGCAAAAAGGAGACCCCAAACACAGTAAGTTGAACAAAATGAGAAGAGAGAGAAATATGCAATAGATGAAGGAGCAAGGTAAAAATCAACCAGAAAAGACAAATGAAGAGGAAATAGGCAGTCTACATGAAAAAGAATTCAGAGTAATGATAGTAAAGACAATGAAAAATCTTGGCAATACAATGGAGAAAATACAAGAAACGTTTAACAAGGACCTAGAAAAACTAAAGAGCCAATGATGAGCAACACAATAAATGAAATCTAAAATTCTCTAGAAAGAATCAATAGCAGAATAACTGAGGCAGAAGAACAGATAAGTGAGCTGGAAGATAAAATAGTGGAAATAACTACCACAGATCAGAATAAAATAAAAAGAAAGAAAAGAATTGAGGACAGACTCAGAGACTTCTGGAACAACATTAAATGCACAAACATTTGAATTACAGAGATCCCGGAAGAAGAAGAGAAAAAGAAAGGGGCTGAGAAAATACTTGAAGAGATTATAGTTAAAAACTTTCCTAATGTAGGAAAGGAAATAGTTAATCAAGTCCAGGAATCGCAGAAAGTCCCATACAGGATAAATCCAAGGAGAAACATGCCAAGACACATATTAATCAAACTATGAAAAATTAAATAAAAAGAAAACATATGAAGAGCAGCAAGGGATAAACAACAAATAACATACAAGGGAATCCCCGTAAGGTTAACAGCTGATTTTTCAGCAGAAACTCAGTAAGCCAGAAGGGAGTGGCAGGACATATGTAAAGTGATGAAAGGGAAAAACCTACAACCAAGATTACTCTACACAGCAAGGAACTCATTCAAATGCAACAGAGGAATTAAAAACTTTACAGAAAAGCAAAAGCTAAGAGATTTCAGCACCGCCAAACCAGCTTTACAACAAATGCTAAAGGACCTTCTCTAGGCAAGAAACACAAGAGAAGGAAAAGACCTACAATAACAAACTCAAAACAATTAAGAAAATGGTAATAGGAATATACATATTGATAATTAACTTAAATGTAAATGGATTAAATGCCACCAAAAGACACAGACTGACTGAATGGATACAAAAACAAGACCCGTATATATGCTGTCTACAAAAGACCCATTTCAGACCTACGGACACATACAGAATGAAAGTGAGAGGATGGAAAAAGATATTCCATTCCATTAATGGAAATCAAAAGAAAGCTGGAGGGGGGAGGAACTTCAAGATGGCAGAAGAGTAAGACGTGGAGATCACCTTCCTCCCCACAAATACATCAGAATTCCATCTACATGTGGAACAACTCCTACAGAACACCTACTGAAGACTGGCAGAAGACCTCAGACCTCCTAAAAGGTAAGAAACTCCCCCACATACCTGGGTAGGGCAAAAGAAAAAAGAAAAAACAGACAAAAGAATAGGGTTGGGACCTGCACCAGTGGGAGGGAGCTGTGAAGGAGCAAAGGTTTCCACACACTAGGAAGCCCTTTCACAGGTGGAGACTGCGGTTGGTGGAAGGGGGAGTCTTCGGAGCCATGGACTAGAGCTCGGCAACAGGGGTGCGGAGGGCAAAGCGAAGAGATTCCCGCACAGAGGATCGGTGCCTACCGGCACTCACCAGACCGAAAGGCTGGTTTGCTCACCTGCCGGGGTGGCACGGGCTGGGATCTGAGTCTTGGGCTTCAGAGGTCAGATCCCAGGGAGAGGACTGGGATTGGCTGCATGAACACAGCCTGAAAGGGGCTTGTGCAACACAGCTAGCCGGGAGGGACTCTGGGAAAAAGTTTGGACCTGCCAAAGAGGCAAGAGACTTTTTCTTCCCTCTTTGTTTCCTGGTGTGCAAGGGGAAGGGATTAAGAGCGCCACTTAAAGGAGCTCCAGAGACGAGCGCAAGCTGCAGTTATCAGCGTGGACCACAGAGACAGGCATGAAGTGCTGAGGCTGCTGCTGAAGCCACCAAAAAGCCTGTGTGCAAGCACAGGACACAATCCATACCTCCCCACCTGGGAGCCTGTGCAGCCCACCACTGCCAGGGTCCCGTGATTCAGGGACAACTTCCCAGGAAGAACACACGGCGCTCCTCAGGCTGTTGCAATGTCACACTGGTCTCTGCCGCTGCAGGCTCGCCCTGCATCCGTGCCCCTTTCTCTCCCAGGACTGAGTGAGCCAGAGCCCCCAAATCAGCTGCTCATTTAACCCCTTCCTGTCTGAACGAAGAACAGATGCCTTCAGGCAACCTCCGCGCAGAGGTGGGCCCAAACCCAAAGCTGAAATTCGGGAGTTGTGCGAACAAATAAGAGAAAGGGAAATTTCTCTGAGCAGCCTCAGGAGCAGTGGATTAAAGCTCCACAATCAACTTGATTTACCCTGCATCTGTGGAATACCTGAATACACAACGAATCCTCCTAAACTAAGGAGGTGGACTTTGGGAGCAAAGATATTTATTCCCCCTTTTTGTCTTTTGTGAGTGTGTATGTATATGCTTCTGTGTGTGATTTTGCCTGTATAATTTTGCTTTTACCATTTGTCCTACGGTTCTGTCTGTCCGTGTTTTATTTTCTTTTTTTTTTCTTTACTTTTTAAAGTTATTTTCTTAATAATTTTTTTTGACTTTAATTATTTTATTTTATTTTATTTTATCTTCTTTCTTCCTTTCTTTCTTTATTTTCTCTCTCTTATTCCGAGCTGTGTGGATGAAAGGCTCGTGGTGCTCCAGCCATGAGTCAGTGCTGTGCCTCTGAGGTGGGAGAGCCAACTTCAGGACACTGGTTCACAAGAGACCTCCCAGTGCCACATAATATCAAATGGCAAATATCTCCCTAAGGTTTTCATCTCAACACCAAGACCCAGCTTAACTCAATGAACAGCAAGCTACCATTCTGGACAGCCTATGTCAAACAACTAGCAAGACAGGAACACAACCCCACCCATTAACAGAGAGGCTGCCTAAAATCATAATAAGTCCACAGACACCCCAAAACACACCACCAGACATGGACCTGCCCAACAGAAAGACAAGATCCAGCCTCATCCACCAGAACACAGGCACTAGTCCTCTCCACCAGGAAGCCTACACAACCCATTAAAACAACATTAGCCACTTGAGACAGACACTAAAAACAAGGGGAAGTACGAACCTCCAGGCTGCAAAAAGGGTACCCCAAACACAGTAAGTTAAGCAAAATGAGAAGACAGAATAACACACAGAAGTTAAAGGAGAAAGGTAAAAACCCATCAGACCTAACAAATGAACAGGAAAAAGGCAGTCTACCTGAAAAAGAATTTAGAATAATGAGAGTAAAGTTGATCCAAAATCTTGGAAATAGAATAGAGAAAATAAAAGAAACGTTTAACAAGGACCTAGAAGAACTAAAGAGCAAACAAACAATGATGAACAACACAATAAATGAAATTTAAAATTCTCTAGAAGGCATCAATAGCAGAATAACTGAGGCAGAAGAACTGATAAGTGACCTGGAAGATAAAATAGTGGAAATAACTATTGCAGAACACAATAAAGAAAAAAGAATGAAAAGAACTTAGGACAGTCCCAGAGACCTCTGGGACAGCATTAAATGCATCAACATACAAAGTATAGGGGTCGCAGAAGAAAAAGAGGAAAAGAAACGGACTGAGAAAATATTTGAAGAGATTATAGTTGAAAACTTCCCTAATATGGGAAAGGAAATAGTTAATCAAGTCCAGGAAGCACAGAAAGTCCCATACAGGATAAATCCAAGGAGAAACACACCAAGACACATATTAATCAAACTATGAAAAATTAAATACAAAGAAAACATATTAAACGCAGCAAGGGAAAAACAACAAATAACACACAAAGCAATTCCCATAAGGTTAACAGCTGATCTCTCAGCAGAAACTTTGCAAGCCAGAAGGGACTGGCAGGACATACTTAAAGTGATGAAGGAGAAAAACCTACAATCAAGATTACTCCACCCAGCAAGGATCTCATTCAGATTTGAAGGAGAAATTAAAACTTTTCCAGACAAGCAAAAGCTAAGAGAATTCAGCACCACAAAACCAGCTTTAAAACAAATGCTAAAGGAACTGCTCTAAGCAGGAAACACAAGATAAGGAAAAGACTTACAATAACTAACTCAAAACAATTAAGAAAATGGTAATAGGAAACTACATATCAATAATTACCTTAATTGTAAATGGATTAAATGCTCCAACCAAAAGACACAGACTGGCTGAATAGATACAACAACAAGACCCATATATATGCTGTCTACAAGAGGCCCACTCCAAACCTAGGGACACACACAGACTGAAAGTGAGAGGATGGAAAAAGATATTCCATGCAAATGGAAATCAAAAGAAAGCTGGAGTAGCAATTCTCATATCAGACAACATAGACTTTAAATAAAGACGATTACAAGAGACAAAGAAGGACATGACATAATGATCAAGGGAGTGATCCAAGAAGATATAACAATTGTAAATATTTATGTACCCACCATAGGAGCACCTCAATACATAAGACAAATACTAACAGCCATAAAAAGGGAAATCAACAGTAACAAAATCAGAGTAGGAGACTGTAACACCCCACTTTCACCAATGTACAGATCATCCAAAATGAAAATAAATAAGGAAACACAAGCTTTAAATGATACATTAAACAAGATGGACTTAATTGATATTTATAGGACATTCCATCCAAAAACAAAAGAATAAATATTTTTCTCAAGTGCCCATTGGATATTCTCCAGGGTAGATCATATCTTGGGTCACAAATCAAACGTTGGTAAATTTAAGAAAATTGACATACTATCAAGTATCTTTTCTGACCACAATGCTATGAGACAAGATATCAATTACAGGAAAAAATCTGTAAAAAATAAAAACACATGGAGGCAAAACAATACACTACTAAATAACCAAGAGATCATTGAAGAAATCAAAGAGGAAATAAAAAAATACATGGAAAAAATGAAAATGAACACACGACGACCCAAAACCTATGGGATGCAGCAAAAGCAGTTCTAAGAGGGAAGTTTATAGCAATATAATCTTACCTTAAGAAACAAGAAACATCACAAATAAACAACCTAACATTACACATAAAGCAATTAGAGAAATAAAAACAACCCCCCCAAAGTTAGCAGAAGGAAAGAAATCATAAAAATCAGATCAGAAATAAATGAAAAAGAAATGAAGGAAACAATAGCAAACATCAATAAAACTAAAAGCTGGTTCTTTGAGAAGATAAGCAAAATTGATAAACCATTAGCCAGACTCATCAAGAAAATAAGGGAGAAGACTCAAATCAATAGAATTAGAAATGAAAAAGGAGAAGTAACAAATGACACTGAAGAAATACAAAGGAACATGAGAGATTACTATGAGCAACTCTATGCCAATAAAATGGACAACCTGGAAGAAATGGACAAACTCTTAGAAATGCACAACCTTCCTAGACTGAACCAGGAAGAAAGAGAAAATATAAACAGACCAATCACAGCACTGAAATTGAAACTGTGATCAAAAATCTTCCAACTAACAAAAGCCCAGGACCAGATGGCTTCACAGGCGAATTCTATCAAACATTTAGAGAAGAGCTAACAACTATCCTTCTCAAACTCTTCCAAAATATAACAGAGGGAGGAACACTCCCAAACTCATTCTACGAGGCCACCATCACCCTGATACCAAAACGAGACAAAGATGTCACAAAGAAAGAAAACTACAGTCCAATATCACCGATGAACTTAGACGCAAAAATCCTGAACAAAATACTAGCAAACAGAATCCAATAGCATTTTAAAAGTATCATACACCATGATCAAGTGGGGTTTATCCCAGGAATGCAAGGATTCTTCAATATACACAAATCAATCAATGTGATAAACCATATTAACAAATTGAAGGAGAAAAACCATATGATCACCTCAATACATGCAGAGAAAGCGTTCAACAAAATTCAGCACCCATTTATGATAAAAGCCTTGCAGAAGGTAGGCATAGATGGAACTTTCCTCAACATAATAAAGGGCATATATGAAAAACCCACAGCCAACATCATCCTCAATGGTGAAAAACTGAAACCATTTCCACTAAGATCATGAACAAGACAAGGTTGCCCACTCTCACCACTCTTATTCAACATAGTTTTGGAAGTTTTACCACAGCAATCAGAGAAGAAAAAGAAATAAAAGGAATCCAAATCGGAAAAGGAGAAGTAAAGCTGTCACTGTTTGCAGATGACATGATACTATACATAGAGAATCCTAAAGATGCTACCAGAAAACTACTAGAGCTAATCAATGAATTTGGTAAAGTAGCAGGATACAAAATTAATGCACAGAAATCTCTGGCATTCCTATACACTAATGATGAAAAATCTGAAAGTGAAATTAAGAAAACACTCCCATTTACCATTGCAAAAAAAACAATAAAATATCTAGGAATAAACCTACCTAAGGAGACAATAGACCTGTATGCAGAAAATTGTAAGACACTGATGAAAGAAGTTAAAGATGATACAAATAGATGGAGAGATATACCATGTTCTTTGATTGGAAGAAACAACATTGTGAAAATGACTCTACTACCCAAAGCAATCTATAGATTCAATGCAATCCCTATGAAACTACCACTGGCATTTTTCACAGAACTAGAACAAAAAATTTCACAATTTGTATGGAAACGCAAAAGACCCCGAATAGCCAAAGCAATCTTGAGAATGAAAAATGGAGCTGAAAGAATCAGTCTCCCTGACTTCAAACTATACTACAAAGCTACAGTAATCAAGACAGTATGGTACTGACACAAAAACAGAAATATAAATCAGTGGAACAGGATAGAAAGCCAGAGATAAACCCATGCATATATTGTCCCCTTATCTTTGATAAAGGAGGCAAGAATATACAGTGGAGAAAAGAGAGCTTCTTCAATAAGTGCTGCTGGGAAGACTGGACAGGTACATGTATAAGTATGAAATTAGAACAGTTCCTAACACCATACACAAAAATAAACTCAAAATGGATTACAGACCTAAATGTAAGGCCAGACACTATCAAACTCTTAGAGGAAAACATAGGCAAAACACTGTACAACATAAATCACAGCAAGATCCTTTTTGACCCACCTCCTAGAGAAATGGAAATAAAAACAAAAATAAATAAATGGGACCTAATGAAACTTCAAAGCTTTTGCACAGCAAAGGAAACCATAAACAAGACCAAAAGACAACCATCAGAATAAGAGAAAATATTTGCAAATGAAGCAACTGACGAAGGATTAATCTCCAAAATTTACAAGCAGCTCATGCAGCTCAATATCAAAAAAAAACACAACCCAGTCCAAACATGGACAAAGGCCTAAACAGACATTTCGTCGAAGAAGATATACAGTTTGCCAACAAACACATGAAAGAATCCTCAAAATCATTAATTATTAGAGAAATGCAAACCAAAACTACAATGAGATATCATCACATTCCGGTCAGAATGACCATGATCAGAAAGTCTACAAACAATAAATGCTAGAGCGGGTGTGGAGAAAGGGGAACCCTCTTGCACTGTTGGTGGGAATGTAAATATATACAGCCACTAGGGAGGACAGTATGGAGGTTTCTTAAAAATCTAGAAATAGAACTACCATACGACCCAGCAATCCCACTACTGGACATATACCCTGAGAAAACCATAATTCAAAAAGAGGCATGGGGCTTCCCTGGTGGTGCAGTAGTTGAGAGTCCACCTGCTGATACAGGGGACATGGGTTCGTGCCCCAGTCCAGGAAGATCCCACATGCCGTGGAGCAGCTGGGCCCATGAGCCATGGCCACTGAGCCTGCACATCCGGCGCCTGTGCGCTGCAACAGGAGAGGCCACAGAAGTGAGAGCCCTGTGTATCGCAAAAAAAAATAAAAAGTCGTGTACCAAAATATTCATTGCAGCTCTATTTACAATAGCCAGGACATGGAAGCAACCTAAGTGTCCATTAACAGATGAATGGATAAAGATGTGGCCCATATATGCAATGGAATATTACTCAGCCATAAAAAGAAACAATATTGAGTTATTTGTAATGATGTGGATGGACCTAGAGTCTATCATACAGAGTGAAGTAAGTCAGAAAGAGAAAAACAAATACTGTATGCTAACACATATATATGGAATCTAAGAAAAAAAAATGTCATGAAGTACCTAGGCATAAGACGGGAATAAAGACACAGACCTACTAGATCATGGACTTGAGGATATGGGACAGGGAAGGGTAAGCTGTGACAAAGTGAAAGAGTGGCATGGACATATATACACTGCCAAACGTAGAATAGATAGCTAGTGGGAAGCAGCCACATAGCACAGGAAGATCAGCTCGGTGGTTTGTGACCACCTAGAGGGGTGGGATAGGGAGGGTGGGAGGGAGGGAGACGCAAGAGGGAAGAGATATGGGAACATATGTATATTTATAACTGATTCACTTTGTTATAAAGCAGAAACTAACACACCATTGTAAAGCAATTATACTCCAATAAAGATGTTAAAAAAAAAAGTCATGTACCAAAATGTTCATTGCAGCTCTATTTATAATAGCCAGGACATGGAAGCAACCTAAGTGTCCATCGACAGATAAATGGATAAAGAAGATGTGGCATATATATACAATGGAATGTGACTCAGCCATAAAAAGAAACGAAATTGAGTTATTTGTAGTGAGGTGGATGGACCTAGAGTCTGTCACACAGAGTGAAGTAAGTCAGAAAGAGAAAAACAAATACCGTGTGCTAACACATATATATGGAATCTAAGGGGGAAAAAAATGGTCATGAAGAACCTAGGGACAAGACAGGAATAAAGTCACAGACCTCCTAACGAATGGACTTGAGGATATGGGGAGCAGGGAGAATAAGCGGTGACAAAGTGAGAGAGTGGCATGGACATATATCCACTACCAAACTTAAAATAAATAGCTAGTGGGAAGTAGCTGCATTGAACAGGGAGATCAGCTCAGTGCTTTGTGACCACCTAGAGGGGTGAGATAGGGAGGGTGGCAGGGAGATGCAAGAGGGAAGAGATATGGGAACATATGTATATGTATAACTGATTCACTTTGTTGTATAGCAGAAACTAACACAACATTGTAAAGCAATTATACTCCAATAAAGAGATTAAAAAATAAAATAAATAAAAAATAAAAAAGAAACCTGGAGTACCAATTCTCATATCAGACAAATTTGACTTTAAAATAAAGACTATTACAAAAGATAAAGAAGGACACTACATAATGATCAAGGGATCAATCCAAGAAGATATAACAATGGTAAATACTTATGCACTCAACATAGGAGCACGTAAATACATAAGGCAAATGCTAACAGCCATAAAAGGGGAAATCGACAGTAACACAATCATAGTCGGGAAATTTAACACCCTGCTTTCACCAATGGACAGATCATCCAAAATGAAAATAAATAAGGAAACACAAGCTTTAAATGATACATTAAACAAGATGGACTTAATTGATATTTAAAGGACATTTCATCCAAAAACAATGGAATACACTTTCTTCTCATGTGCTCATGGAATATTCTCCTCGATAGATCATACCTTGAGTCACCAATCAAGCCTTGGTAAATTTAAGAAAATTGAAATCATGTCAAGTATCATTTCTGACCACAATGCTATGAGACTAGATATCAATTACAGGAATAAATCTGTAAAAAATAAAAACACATGGAGGCTAAACAATACACTACTAAATAACCAAGAGATCACTGAAGAAATTAACAAAGAAATAAAAAATACCTGGACACAAATGACAATGAAAACACGACAACCCAAAACCTATGGGCTGTAGCAAAAGCAGTTCTAAGAGGGAAGTTTATAGCAATACAATCCTACTTCAGGAAACAAAAAACATCTCAAATAAACAACCTAACCTTACACAAAAAGAGAACGAAGAACAAGAAAAACCCAAAGCTGGCAGAAGGAAAGAAATTGTAAAGATCAGATCAGAAGGAAATGAAAAAGAAATGAAGGAAACAATAACAAAGATCAGTAAAACTAAAAGCTGGTTCTTTGAGAAGATAAACAAAATTGATAAACCATTAGCCAGACCCATCAAGAAAAAAAGGGAGAAGCCAACATCATTCTCAATGGTGAAAAACTTAACCCATTTTCACTAAGATCAGGAACAAGGCAAGGTTGCCCACTCTCACCACTATTATTCAACGTAGTTTTGGCAGTTTAGGCACAGCAATCAGAGAAGAAAAAGAAATAAAAGGAATCCAAATTGGAAAAGAAGTAAAGTTGTCACTGTTTGCAGATGACATGATACGATACATAAAGAATCCTAAAGACGCTACCTGAAAAGTACTAGAGCTAATCAATGAATTAGGTAAAGCAGCACGGTACAAAATTAATGCACAGCAATCTCTTGCATTCCTATACACTAATGATGAAAAAATCTGAAAGAGAAATTAAGAAAAGACTCCCATTTACCACTGCAACAAAAAGAATAAAATACCTAGGAATAAACCTACCTAAGGAGACAAAAGACCTATATGCTGAAAGCTATAAGACACTGATGAAAGAAATTAAAGATGATACAAACAGTTACAGAGATATACCATGTTCTTGGATTGGAAGAATCAACATCGTGAAAATGACTATACTATCCAAAGAAATCTACATATTCAGTGCAATCCTTATTCAACTACCACTGGCATTTTTCACAGAACTAGAATAAAAAATTTCACAATTTGTATGGAAACACAAAAGACCCCGAATAGCCAAAGAAATCTTGAGAAAGAAAAACGGAGCTGGAGGAATGAGGCTCCCTGACTTTACACTATGTTACAAAGCTACAGTAATCAACACAGTATGCTACTGACACAAAAACAGAAATACAGATCAATGAAATAGGATGGAAAGTCCAGAGATAAACCCATGCACATATGGTCACCTTATCTTTGATAAAGGAAGCAAGAATATATAATGGAGAAAAGACAGCCTCTTCAATAAGTGGTGCTGGGAAAACTGGACAGGTACATATAAAAGAATGAAATTAGAGCACTCCCTAACACCATACACAAAAATAAACTCAAAATGGATTAAAGACCTACATGGAAGACCAGACACTGTCAAACTCTTAGAGGAAAACATAGGCAGAACACTCTATGACATAAATCACAGCAAGATCCTTTTTGACCCACCTCCTAGAGTAATGGAATTAAAAACAAAAATAAACAAATGGGACCTAATGAAACTTAAAACCTTTTGCACAGCAAAGGAGGACATAAACAAGATGAAAAGACAACTCTCAGAATTGGAGAAAATATTTGCAAATAAAGCAACTGACAGAGGATTAATCTCCAAAATTTACATGCAGCTCAATATCAAACAAACAAACAAGCCAAACCAAAAATGGGCAGAAGACCTAAATAGACATTTCTCCAAAGAAGATAGACAGATTGCCAACAAACTCATGAAAGGATGCTCAACATCGCTAATCATTAGAGAAATGCCAATCAAAACTACAGTGAGGTATCACCTCACACCAGTCAGACTGGCCTTCATCAAAAAATCTACAAATAATAAATGCTGGAGAGGGTGTGGAGAAAAGGGAACCCTCTTGCACTGTTGGTGGGAATGTAAATTGATATAGCCACTACAGAGAACAGTATGGAGGTTCCTTAAAAAACTAAAAGTAGAACTACCGTATAACCCAGTTATCCCACTACTGGGCATATACCCTGAGGAAACCATAATTCAAAAAGAGTCATGTACCACAATGTTCACTGAAGCTCTATTTACAATAGCCAGGACATGGAAGCAACCTAAGTGTCCATCAACGGATGAATGGATAAAGAAGATGTGGCACATATATACAATGGAATATTACTCAGCCATAAAAATACAGCAAATTGGGCTTCCCTTGTGGCGCAGTGGTTGAGAGTCTGCCTGCCGATGCAGGGGACACGGGTTCATGCCCCGGTCCGGGAGGATCCCACATGTCGCGGAGTGGCTGGGCCTGTGAACCATTGCCTCTGGGCCTGCGCATCCAGAGCCTGTGCTCCGCAACGGGAGAGGTCACAACAGTGAGAAGCCCGCGTACCGCAAAAAAATAAATAAATAAAAATAAAGCAAATTGAGTTATTTGTAGTGAGGTGGATGGACCTCGAGTCTCATACAGAGTGAAGTATGTCAGAAAGAGAAAAACAAATACTGTATGTTAACACATATATATGGAATCAAAAAAAAAATTTGTTCTGAAAAACCTTGGGGCCGGACAGGCATAAAGATGCTGGTGTAGAGAATGGACTTGAGGACATGGGGAAGGGGAAGGGTAAGCTGGGATGAAGTGAGAGAGTGGCATGGACTTATATACAGTACCAAATGTAAAATAGATAGCTAGTGGAAAGCAGCCACATAGCACAGGGAGATTAGCTCAGTGCTTTGTGACCACCTAGAGGCGTGGGATAGGGAGTGTTGGGCAGGAGACGCAAGAGGGAGGAGATATGGGGATATATGTATACGTATCGCTGATTCACTTTGTTATAAAGCAGAAACTAACACACCATTGTAAAGCAATATAGTCCAATAAAGATGCTTAAAAAAATAGTAAATAATAAGCCTCTGATTAAACCTAACAAAAGATATGTAAAATTAACACAGTTATGGAATATTATCCTATTAGAGTTTTTATAAAAAGAAAAAATACATAGATACAAAAATAATTAGTGTAATACTTTGATATATGTCCTTCCAGATGCTTTTACATAAAATGGAATTATACAATGCATGCCATTATGAAATCTACTCTTTTGGTGTGACATGATGTTAAGACCATTTTTACAAGTCAATGAGCCTTAAAAATCATAATAATGGCTATATAGTATTATTCAATGAAAAATAAGTCAATATCTCAAAAAAATAGATAATTTTATTTGAGCCAAATTGAGGATTATAACCTTAAAACAGCCTCTCAGAAAACTCCTAGAACTGTTTCACCCATTAGAAGTCAAAGCACAGCTACATAAGTTTTTTGAGATAGAGGGCTATACATTAGATGACATATTATTGACAGTTTACACAATCCAAGTCTAAGTGTCATCATAGGTCACCATGGCCCCTTACAAGATTAAGAAGAGGGACTTTCCTGGCGGTCCAGTGGTTAAGACTCCATGCTTCCATTGCAGGGCGAACGGGTTTGATCCCCGGTTGGGGAACTAAGATCCTGCGTGGTGCGGCCAAAAAACAAAAGAAAAGAAAAAAGATTAAGAAGGAATATTATCTTTTAAAAAGTTGTCTTGTTGGTGCTAGGAGAATATTGCTTTTTATTGTTGAGCAAGTATTTCTGCCAATGGGGAAGTTCTGGTTGATGCATAATGCAGTTACACAATGCACAGCAGAGGGGAGAGAGTAGGTCAAAGGGCAGAAAAAAATTTTTATCTTTAATTTTTTCTTGTCTTGTCATAAAATATCAATATAAATTTTATTTTACACTTTATATGGATATACAATAATTTCTCAAGTCTATTGCTTGGCTATTATAACATTTTCAAATTTTTGATGTTAAAAGCAATGATGTAAGAATACTGTCAGATTATTTCTATGGATATAATTCTAGAAGAAAATTGTGGATCAAAGGAAATTATGTATTTTAATGTACATGTTACTGAAAAAGTTACAACAATTTAAATCTTGAGAACTCCCCTTTTCACACACTTTTATCTAAATTGGAAATTATCATTTTATATCGTTGTCAAGTGAAAATTAGTGTATCATGGTTACCTTAAATTGCATTTCCTTAATTACTAGTGCATTTCAACAATTTTTTATACACGTACTCACAATATGGATTTTCAATTGCCTACTCATATCCTTTGCCCATTTTTCTACTGATATGTTTGTTCAAGTGGTTTTGAAAGATAAATCTAGTTAGGATATGCTAAAGAGATTGAGGCATGTGTGCCTCCTGACTGTAACTGAAGGAAGGTAAGATTTCAGAACCATAAATCTTCATTTCATTTATATTGTTGTAAAGCTGCAGCTTGTTTTGTTTAGGATCAGAATGATACTGTGGCCAGAAGAACAATATACTAAAGTAATTTCAATTTTTAACACAATATAGTCAATAATCATGGTCCATGTAGTCAAAAGCCATTTCAATTTTTAAACCCAACTCTTTTACTCTGTTTCTTGAAGGCTGTGAAAGAAAATGGATATATAAGGTGACTAATAGTATTTGTTAAAAATTTTCTTTTTCCTCTCCCATCCATTCTCTCATTTTAGTGCCTTTTGACCCTAATTTCTCTCTTCAAAGCCACATAAAAACTCCTCCTAGTGCAGGCAACATTTGTTCCTATCCCCTCCCTCTGTCTCACTACTATTTATCGTGTGTTGTGCAAACGTAATTAAAAACAAAATCTCAGGAGTGCCCTGGCTGTCCTATGGTTAGGGCTTCATGCTTCCACTGCAGGAAGCCCAGGTTCGATCTCTGGTTGGGGAACTAAGTTCCCGCAAGTTGTGCAGCAAAAAAAACACTCCAAGAAACAACACTCCGGCCAACTCAGATATCCTCTCCCCAAAGGTAGAAGGGAAAGAAAACAGTTTTATTATTGAATAAGCATTAAACCTGAATGTTACGCACATCACAGGTAATCCACTAAAAGACTGCAAAGACCGAAAGAAATCTCACCCTTTTATATAGCCAGGCATATTCAACACATTACGTTCATGTTCTTAAGCTAAATGACAACTAGTCCTCAAGTAGGAACTTGAGAGCACCCTTTGTCACACATTGTCCATCCTAGATTCACTTGGTAATTGGGGTGGTCATTTGGCTTTATCCAGAGGAGAAACAAACCTCTCAGATCTTTATGGCAGGAGGTAGTTTTGAAGTGAGGCACCCGCAAAAACTAGGCTCCTACCCTCAGAGGGGGAAAATGCTCTACTGTCCCTGAGGAAATTTTCCTGAGGTGATTAAAACACATTTAGACTAACAGTCAGTGTCCTCAAGCTCCAATCTTACTTCTGCAATTAATTTGCTAAGTGCTCTTGTGGCAAAGTAATTTAACTTTTGTAAATCGAAGTTTCTTCCTCAGAAAACTGAGAGAATAATTATTATGTAGTTCCTTCCAACTACAAAGTTCTGTTTTTCATGAAAAAATAAATGGTAATGGATTCTACATAGAGATGCCCTAGTAAACACTGAAGTGGACAAATTTCCAGAAAATTGAAACATGACTTCAGATAATGAAGAGAAGCAGCTGAGAAGGTAGAGAAGCAGAAGGACCAGTTTTTCTCATCCAGAACAACGTGGAGCCATTGACTTAGAACAAGCAACAGCCGTGAAGCAGCAGGCACAAACTATGCTGGGAAATGATTACCAAATCTCTGTGCACTGAATTCTACTAAATTACATCTCTGATCCTCCAGCCATATCCTGAAAAGTCATCAGTTCAATCATCTGGCATAGGATAATCATGATATCTAAATTACAAAACAAGTTTAAACACAAATACATAAATATAATGTTCTTATCTTACAGATTAAGGGTTGTTCTGTTCTTTATTCCCTAATTTGTCAGTAAATCTAAATAATATATATGTTAAATAAATGTAATTAGGTGTATCACTTTTCTACTGCACAATAATGCTGTATAGCAAACACCCACAGTGGCATTCAACAGCAGATATTTATTTAGCTCAGAGTCTGGATATGAACAGATTTGGCTGAGCTCATGCATGGATGCATGGTCCACTAAAGATCAGCTGACATATGAATCCTCAGCTGGGAGAACTGGGAGAACACAACTCTGCTCACCATCCAGCAAGCCAACCTGAGCACTCTCCTCAAAGATGAGGCAAGAGTGGCAAATGAAGGCTCCCTTCCAGCCTCTGCTTTGTCACTTTGCCAAGTTCTTAAAGTGATAGACTCATCTTGGTTTGCCTGGTCTTTCCCAAATCCAGGAAGCCCCCTCAACTCCAGGCAAACCAGGGCAGTTGGTCACCTTGTAACGGAAAGTGGGGTCTGGCTGCTCACCACTCAAAAGCAAATAAGGAGGCAAGGTTGGTGGAAAGGAAAGTTTGCTTTATTTTGGATTCCGACAACTGGGGGTGGAGGGGGACGGTGGACTCCTGTCCAAAGGCCGACTCCCCCCGCCCCCAATAATCAGGGGGCAAGAGCTTTTATAGACAGAGGGAGGAGACTACATGCAGAAACAGCACAGTCAGCTCTGACAGCCTTGAAATTGGTCATCAGTGGTCTGACCAGCATCATCTTGATTGTTTTAAGTACAGTTAATCGTCAGTTCCATGATCAGTTTGTTCCCATTTCTTTGAGGCCAATTCTCGGACTTGTGGCAGCTAATGTCATGGCAGCTAACTTCTTCCATGTGGTGGAGGTTTCAGTACCTATAAGACAGCTCACAGGATATGGCTCAGAATATTATCTATAGCCCTTGAGAGGAAACTAAAAGTCCTTGACTATGCTTAATGACTAAACTATTATTATTTAGTCTTGTTGGACTGTTTTCCTTTGTTTCTGCATTTTCTCACTTCTCTGATTAAATTTATTCTTTGGCTAAAGTTTTTGTTCACAGACAAAAGGCAGGCTGAAGACATTGGGTGGGGGAAGGTACAGAGTGTCCTGCTTCCTTTCAACCTTACAACTACCCATTGGACAAAGCAAGTAACGTGGCCCGGCCCATAGTCAGAGTGGGAGGGCCCTACAAATTTACATAGCAAAGAGTGTGGATAGAGAGAGTCATTAATGCCATCAGTCTACCACACAAGGTTTTTAATTTCTTGCTGCTTAAGTGTTCTATTCTTGAGTTTCCAATAAAACAATCCACAGAGATGGTTTTGTGTCCCATGCCTATGATTCCACCTGGCTAAGGTGTGGCTTTTGCATTGCAAAAGTAGGGAAGTACAAAGCTCTTGACTTGATATTAAAACTGTCTGACCCAGTAAAATGATGTCTAACCTAGAGGCTTCAGACCTACAGAGATAAGCCCTTTGAATATTCCTCCTCAAAAACACAGATCAAATATGTTCTGGCTTAACCTATTAATAATTTTCTCATTAACAAGAGACCTGCTAGAACTCACCAGTGTATCTCCAAATTCAAGAACTTTACTTAGACCTAACCTACAAAACTAATTTAAAAAGGTGTATGAGACCCTCCCTCCTCAAAAAAAATTAAAAGGTTACTCTACCCATATGGTCAAATCACATAAACTTTCCTGTGAAGTGTGTAGCATTAGGCATATATTTCAGAGAAAAAAGAACATTCCATAGTTTGAAAAATGTAAATCTAATATTCATTTGTAGTCCATCCAGTTGTTATTTCAACAGATGTGAAGAAGGCTTATCAGCTCCACATCTGAGCAATTTTTTCTTTTCTGTATTCTTACTAAAGTCTCTATTGCCCACAAGGATCTCATAGGACCTCTTTTAGGGAAGATAATATCATTAGTCATCTAATTTGGGTGGGATAATTTTTTGGTATCTCATTTAATCCTCATAATAACCTCATACAATTTACTAATATCCATCCTTCATCTTTTTTTTTTTCTATTTCAGAAACTTGAGAATAAGAAAACTGTTATCTTGTTCTTTGGGATTATTCTAGTCTTTCTTTCAACTGTCCTTAAATATTTAATCATTATGTCTCCAGGAAAGGAGATAATGTGTTATTAAGAATATTTCTCAATGACTATGTTTCTCAAACATAAGCAAGACCTATCTGAGATGTCCCTAATAGTACATGTGAAAAACATACAAACTCCTACTCAGCACAGGGATTTTGTCACCATGGTCCCTTGTTATCTCCCATAATCCTCAGCTTTGACAGCAATTAAAGCTAGATCTTCATACATCTGTCAATTTATATAATATTGGGACTATATTGACAATATTTATTAAATATGGTTACTGAATTTTTGCAAAGAAAAAAGTAATATATTCTGTCCTTTCCACAGTAAAAAATCAGGGAAATAAACAAATCTGTAAAATATAATAAAATTATAAGACAGATTATATGTTGTCATATATTATATATGAATATATCTTATACATTTTAATATATAGTATATATAAATCACCTATGTTTACTATTGTATTATTGTTGTGTTTTGTATAGAGTTATGGATTGTATTATTATTATTATATGTAAAAATCATGACAAATGTGACACCTTAAATCAGTGGGGAAAGGATAGTTAAGTCAATAAGTGGTATTAGAAAATTATCTAAACTTATGAACAAATAAATTCTAGAATGATTAAAGATTTAAATGTCAGCATAAAAAATAAGTGATACTAAGTGAAAATATAGAAAAAGGTATATAAATATCAGGGTGGGACAGGAATTTGCAATATTATATAAAATCATAATAATATGCGATGGGCAAGAAAAGCAGCAATACTGTTTCCAAAATATTACTGTTAAAAATAGATGTTACCAAAAATGAAGGAGGGCTCTGAAGATTTTATCAAATTATCCCCATTACCTCCAGTCTACTGGCACAGCTATTTGTATGGTGATAAGGGGATGGGTCAGAATAGATCCATCCATACCTATGAGATTACTCATTGTGTGCTAGGCACCAAGGCAGGTTCTGGGAATGATGAGATTATCCCATTTTATGATGGAAAAACTTGGAGTCTTGTGAATCAGATAGATTTCTGCTCATAAGACAGGGAGTTCTGGTTAGGCAGGGAGACTCAGAAGGTACCAACCCTGAAATTGGATATATACCTTCAAGTAGAAAGATATATATCAAAGGTATTGGAAATGATGAAAATCAGAATAATAATCTAAAAATCTAAAGATCTGCTTAGATTTTACTCTGCTCATGATATGTTAGAAATTTTCCTGTGATCCTGAAAAATAATTTGTTTTCCCTTAACCTCAGTGACCTTAAGGTCACTTCTTGTTGTACCATTACAACAGTCTATCAAGCAGTTTCATAATCATAAGACAGTTATCCAAGCCATAGATCACACTATGACCTGGAGTATATGTGTTCATCTTATGTGCTAGAACTGCTTAGGTCTACTCTATAAATTTTCCTGAAATGAACTCTTTCTAGAATATACTATATCTCTCACCTTTCTGGGATCTAGGAATTCATGAAAAATTCTCCTAAGGTTTCATGTATCTTGTGCTGGCAGTTTTGCATTCTCATAAAGAGATTTGCCTTGTATAAACTCCTTAGAAAAGTTTCTTTTACAAGTTTGTTAAGTATATAACTTCTCAAAGACTTTGGTTAAGAAAATTAGGCAATTGCTTTCTTAAGTACATATGCTGTATATAATGGAAACAGCATTAGCCTGAGAGTGAAAAAACCTGGATCCTTGTTTCAGAAAAGTCACTAGCCTGTATATCATTAGACAGTATCTTACACATAGCAGGCCTGGGGAATTGGAGCTGCTAGGCCATTATTTTGAAAGATTTTGATGTTGTAACGCTACCACCTAGTGGGAAATCTGATCAGAAAAAAAATTCAAGGTACTGCTAAAAACATCCTTTGAACATCTTTGAATCAAAATATTTGAGGTTTATTTTTAAACAACAGCCAAATGATAACGCAGAATTTCTTGATAGTTGGAGTCACAGTATATGAATAGGTGATATATGAAAAAAGACATTGTGGTCAAGTAATTTTGGAAAACCCTGGATAAAACAAAAATAAATAAGCTTTTTTATATGTGAGGCTTCTCAAAGCATTTTTTACCTTATAATGTTCACCTTGTAATGTTTTTAGAATTGAGGATTTGACCTATAATTGATGAGTATATTTCACGTAGCAATAGACTTTTTCTCCAGAAGTTATTAATCAACGGCAAGACTTAAAATCACACCTACATGGGACTTCCCTTGTGGTCCATTGGTTAAGACTCCTTGCTTCCACTGCAAGGGTATGGGTTTGATCCCCAGTCGGGGAACTAAGATCCTGCTTGTCACGCTGCCAAAAAAAAAGATAAGATAATTTACACCTACACTTTTATTGAGGATAAATATAGCAATTTGCAGATCTCACAACCTTTATTTGAATATTGGTCTCTTTTTTCTTGGAGCATCCCATAGGAATATGTTCCACATAACACATTTCTATCATAGATCAAATTTAAAATGTTGATCTAGTTATACTGATAAATTATCATGATAAATTGGTTAATTGCACAATTATTTTGGCACTCTTGCTGTGCAAATCTGTTTCACCTTTGTGATCTCTTCAATGGCTTCAAGACCAGAATTAGAGCAGCTGGGAAAAGTAAAACCTGGCTAAAAATACTAAATTTAGTAGGATCATAGGAATATGTCCTATAGAAGAACAGTGAGGATATAGGGACTCATCTTTTTAATCTCAAATTGCACACCAGGGCACCCTGGGGCACTGCAGGAAACTTATAGGGTTAATGCAAGATATGTTAAATTTTCAAGTGAAACATATCTTGACCTCTATTGAATACTGCATTAACTATTATCCCAAGGTAGTTCAGTTTCACCATTAGTTCACACTACATTCCTTTAATTGACGTCATATCTTGTGAAGCTGAGTTTTCTATAGTTACTGTGATATAAAAAAAAAAAAAGGCACTGTTTGAAAATCAATTGGAATTATTACCTTTTTTCTTTTTTCTTTTTTTTTTTCCTCCATGAACCAAGAAAGTTTGAGAACCTCTGGATTAATCCATTCACTATTTAACAAATATTTGAGAATTGACCAGATACCAGGCATTGTTTTGAAAGCTGTCAATAACAGCAATAAAGCAAAACAAAATCCCTACTCTTCCGGGACTTACATTTTAGAAAGGAAAGACAGATAATAACAACTTAATATGCATTTATACCAATGTGGTATGAAGAGCAATTTAGTGCTACCCAATTCTGCTTTGTTTCCATTAATCTTATTCAAAAATCTCTGATAGATTCCCACTACCTATCAAATAAAATTTAAAGTTCTTAACCTGGCCTTCAAGTCCCTCCACAATGCATTCAATAATTTAATGGTTAAAATTTCTGCCATGAAATTCCTTGATATAGAGGTTTTTTACATACTGCCTTACAGACAGTCACCTATGTGAATGTATCATCTTCCTTATTAGGATACAAACTACTTGAGGGAAGGGACAGAATCTCATTCAATTTTATATTCCTATCAAGATCAATATAGTTCCTTTTCTATGGAAATCACTCATTAAATAATTGTTGAATAAATGAAAGACAGTAGATAATAACATTGTACAACAAACAGGATCACTTCAATACCCAACCTCACTAGAGATTATTCATGTACATAAATTTCTTGAGGACTAATCCAATCTTCTCCACTTACTCAGTGGATATCCAAAATTGCATTCTTACATACCCATTCCTTTGGGTTAGGATTTCCAGTGCAATGAGAATATACCTAGAAAATCTTCTTAGCCTTTTTGCCTTCGTAGAAATTCACTTTCTTAAATCTAAATTGTGAACAGTTTTAGGCATTCAGTAAATACTTGTGGGTTGGCAAATACATCAATTACTTTTCTTGAACTGACAGGCTCACATTGCTCATTTTCAAGAAAATTGTGTTAATACCCAAGTCAAAATAACCATAGCTTTGTGTCAGTTGTTCTTCCAAGTAAATATTAGTTTCAAGGAAATGCTGCTTTTCAGCTTACAACTCAAGTGCTTTTCTTCAAGCTAACAATCATACTTGAGTAATCAGCAGAAGTACTTTATGTCTACTGCATACTTCATCACATAGAGTATTAAAAGTTTGCTCTTGAGGATAGAAAATTAATAAAATTATTAATTTTTACTGCTTCATTAAGTGAAAAAATACTTGTGGGTTGGAAGAGAGTGAATTAATAAGTAGATGAGTAATAGTGAGGATGATTCCACAATTAACACAAAATACAGAACTTATGCCAATCCAAAGATTACAAGACCTAGCTGGCTATCACTTTCCACTAGACATAGAAAATCCTTATTAAAAATTCTCCTGATTGTGATTATTAAAGATAAATAAAACATAACAATTGAAAATTAAGTACCTTATGGTCTGTATACTATCATTTAATATAGGCTTTAACTGGTTTCCACTGCCAGGCTACAAATTAAAAAATTAAATGCCCCAATAATAGTCCATCTTAAGATTAAAATGAATGGAAAATGAATTATTCCCAGAAAGAGATTGAGTTAAAGGGGAAACAATTTGCTTAATATCACTTTGAAAACCATCAAGTCCAATATACTGCTAGTGCCTGTCTAGAAAATGCCATTCCTTTTCAGTAATTTCTACATACGGACTCTGTTCATAGTTATCTTGACAAATCATGTTTATGTACTGTCCGAGTACCATATATCTCGCCACCACCACACCGCCACTAGAATATAAGCTATAAGTCAGGGGCCTTGTCTGTCTTATTCTCCACTGTGTTATAGTGCCTACAATAGTGTGTAACCCATAATAAGCACTCAATTAAAGAAGATACCAATGTAAGCTTGGTTTACCACCAGATTTCTTTCCAATGCTGAAATGCATATTAGAAAGAACAATATTAGCCAGAAGACATTAAACAAATTTTTATAACATCTCTACAACAGTGAGTGTCTGTCAGGTCTTACCATGAATTTCTCATTTTAATAAGTCATTTTTTAAATTAGTGCTTTAAATTCCCAGGCTTCCCTGGTGGTGCAGTGGTTAAGAATCCGCCTGCCAATGCAGGGGACACGGGTTCAACCCCTGGTCCAGGAAGATCCTACATGCCCAGGAGCAACTAAGCCCATGAGCCACAACTACTGAGCTGATGTGTCACTACTACTGAAGCCCACACACCTAGATCCCGTGCTCCACAACAAGAGAAGCCACCACAATGAGAGACCCGCGCACCAAAACAAAGAATAGCCCCCACTGGCTGCAACGGGAGAAAGCCCGCACGCAGCAACAAAGACCTGATGCAACCAAAAATAAATAAATAAAATTTTTAAATCTTTTTTAAAAATAATAAATTCCCTAAAAGCAAGTTTAAACAAGAAAAATCCGAGCATTTTCTTTTCAAAACAATTTTGAGAAGTACGTTTGACTTTATTCAGCAGGCAAGATCTTCTCCCTTAGCATTACCCTGCCATGCTTGATTGGGGGTACTTTTTCAATATCTAGACATAGGGACTAGCAGGAATCTGAATTTACATATAAATGGAATCATCCTATGGTATTGCCCTGTGATTTTTTTCTTTATACTTAAAATGATATGTATCATGGACGTTTTTTGGTTTCAGAACATGTTGATCTTTCTTATCTTATTTCTGCTAATCACCTCCTGAATAAGAGAAATGACAGATCGTAGACAGATCATGACATTGTTGACTAAAATTTGAGAATTCTGCTATCAACTACCCTATCCCTCACGCCCAACTCCCCACCAAAAGGAAAAGGTTTACCTCTCCATAGATAGTAAATACCAATTTTTCTAGACTCTCCCATTCTTTCTCAAAACAGCCATTTGAGACTTTGTATTAGTTTGATATGACTACCACAGCAAGTACCACAAACTGTGTGGCTTAAACAATAGAAATTTATTTCCAAACAGTTCTGGAGACTAGAAGTTCAAAATCAAGGTGTTGACAGGGTTGTTTCTTCTAATGCCTCTCTCCTTTGCTGCAGATAGCTGTCTTTTCCTTGTAGCTTCACATCATCTTTCATCTGTGCATGTCTGTATCCTAATCTCCTCTTCTTATAAGGACATCGACTTATTGGATTATAGCCCACCCAAATGACCTCATTTTATCATTTTTAAAGACCCCCATCTTCAAAAACAGTCATATCCTGAAGTATTGGAGGTTAGGACTTCAACATATGAAATTGGGGGAAAACAGTTCAGCCATATTTAAGAATATATTCATATTTCCATAATATAACAAACATTAATTTTAGCAATAGAAACTATGAGACTAGAATACTTTATCAAAATTCTAAGTTAAGTAGTGCATATGAGAGAACTACAACTATGATTAGAGATCTCAGTTACTGGCAGGGATAGAGGTGGTTTTGCTACTTTATTTATTACTTTTTCCATTTGGATTTGATGCTCATATATCAGAATGGATGTTTACTAGGAAACACACTTATCTTCCTTGTAAAATCATCCTCAGAAAATAATGTCATCAATGGCAGCCAATAGCAATTGAGGAGATATGATTATCTAGCTTACTGCCCTTGATAAAAATGAAGTACTTAAAATCTTTAACACAGTCACTTATCATTCCGTCATCCAGACATTTCCATTTCCCAGTTAATACCCAAGCCTCAATTGCATCTTAAATTTATGTAGTATCTATTACCTTTGCCATTCAATGTAGCACAACCTTTTCATAAAGCACCTGCTGAGGAGTAATTTCTTGCATAATTTCCACATTGATTTCCAAGATACCAATGGCCTGAATCAAGGTGCATATTAATCTCCTGCTCATTTAAATTCTTTGATTTGGGAAGTATTTTTATGTATTAACCTTGGTGTGAACAACTTTCAACACCTAACCTACAAAAGGCAATTACAGAGACAGAGTTCACAGGCAGTTTTGAGCTCACAGGAACCTCACACACTTATTGTCACAATGGGGTCAATGACCCACTTGTTGATTCAGCCTTTTCTTGTGAGCTCAAGGAAGAAGTGGAGGTATTCAATGTATTCTGGCTTAGAAATAAAGACTCTCCTCTTTGATACGGGAGATACAGCAATCTAGTCTATGTTTGTTGCTTTTTAATTTCTTGTGTGTATTGTGATAAACATAACTTTGGCTTAGAGTATGGAATAAAAATTGTGGAGAAAAAGTCCTGAGAAAATTTCCTTTCATAGCAGAAGCAGTCGGCTGCACAGAAAAAGAAACTATAACTCTTTTTTTTTTTTGTGGTACGCAGGCCTCTCACGTTGCGGAGCACAGGCTCTGGACGCACAGGCTCAGCGGCCATGGCTCATGGGCCCAGCCACTCCGCGGCATGTGGGATATTCCTGGACCGGGGCACGAACCCATGACCCCTGCCTCGGCAGGTGGACTCTCAACCACTGCGCCACCAGGGAAGCCAGAAACTATAACTCTTATAGTGTTGTTCTGTACCCCAACATCTCTTGTGATAATCAGTGGTCCCAAGATCACATTAGATTGGAGCTCCAGTTAACATGAAGGGGGACTATTATATACAGTCACAGGTGACTTCTGTGCCCCAGCTATCTTAGCAGGTGGGAAAGAGAATATTTTAAATGTCTCCATCATGCATAAACAACCAGAAAGTAATGTATTTGAGCTAAAGATCATGATCTGAACTTTACCATGACAAGTAGCTAGTGAATATATAAAGTTCTACAGAGCACACTTCACTCTGCAGCTGTAGATATGTTCCAAACACAAAGAACACAGTGGAATTCAACACCATAAATATTGCAAAAATTATTTTATTCATAAGCAAAACATTACTACATCTAGGAAAATCCATTTTAGCAATGTGGGTGGGGAGAGGTGTGCAGGGGATAAACTCACATTTCTCTTTTCAAAATTACATAAACCCAAAAACTTTTATTAAAACTTGAAAAATCACAAACCAAAATTTATTAGATCACTGAGAAATGGCTTTTATTACACACACACACACAAACACACACACACACACTGCATGTTTATTGATCTTTGCCTTGATATTCCTGAAGCTTCTAAGGGAGAGTTGAATCTCAAGTTCTATCTACCAGTTGATGATAGACCTTACGACCACACCTCTCTTCCACTCCTAGACAGACAAAGCAGCACCTGTTAAACACTTCTCTCTTCTTCTAACCCAGGAGGGCCAGGGCCAGGCTTATGCCTTTTGACCTGGCCCCCCACTAAGACCCATGGATCACAGCAGGTGCTCTCTCGCTGGCGCTCTCTCTCTCTCCCTACCCCCCCTTACTGTTATAAGGAAGCACCTTCAGCACTTTGTCTAATAATCTCCTTAACTAGATCATCCAGTACATGAGGTTTATTTTCTACTTTCTACATGAGCTCAGGTGACAATGTTGCTGAACTTTCTACCACCACACAAGAATACCTTTTTATCTAGTTTCCAAAAACATTTCCCCCAGTTTCCCTTAAGCCCTCACTGGCAGCCTCCTGAAAGGCCATAGGCCTCTACTAACAGTCTCTTCAAGACATCTTAGTCCTTCACTTACACTCTCCTCAGAATTCTTCCAGCTTCTGCCTACTGCCAGGTCCCAAAGCCACACCCACATTTCTACATTTTGTTATGACAGCACTCCATTTCTGGGTACCCAAATATGTAATAGTTATACAGTGCTGCATAGCAAATGATTCCAAAACTTACCAACAATCAACATTCAACATTATTCAATAACAATCAACATTTATTATCTCACACAGTTCCCTTGGGTCAGGAAATTGGAAGTGGCTTAGCTAGGTGGTCTTGGCTCAGAGTTTCTCATGAGATTGCACTTCGGATATCAGATGGAGCTGCAGTTACCTGAAAGCTTGACTGAGACTGGAAGATCTGCCTCCAAGATAGCTCAATTACATGCTGATGATTTTGTGCTCATTGTTGGCAGGAAGCTTCACTTCCTTACCATGTGAATCTCTCTATAAATCTTCTGAGAGTCCTTAGATTTACCCTCCTATCTGAAACAACTAAAAGAAAAGGACAAAAATATATGAAACAATAGTTTTCAGACATTGGACATCAGACAGTGCAAGACAGTGATCCCTGAGAGAGGGAAAGCAAATAAAGTGAACCTGTAGTTTCCCCAGCTTCCTGCCTAAAGAGTTTCCAGGCAATAACACAGGGGGAAAGGAACCCAAGAGAAGCCTAGGCATCATCTGGAGTTGAAGAGATAGAGCTGGGAATCCAGGGAGGCCAAACAGCTATAGTTCACAGGGCAGAGGACCAGAGAAGAGAGAGAGCTACATAGAGAAAGAACTCTAGAGATCTACAGAGGCACCCCATCAAGTCTTCAGCTGAGTACTGATCAGCACATGTGTATGAGATTAAGGGGAAAATAACCAGAAAACAATAGAAGAAACAATTCTCAGAGCTCACAAAGGGACAGGAAATGTTCATGTTCCCACCTAGTAGAGTACACAAAAAGCCTCAGAATGGGGCCAAATTAGCCCTGACCTAAAGGTTGCTCTGATCCAGCCCAACAAAGGCTAAGAGCAAGCCTCAAAATAATTAAACTGTACTGAGTAACTTAACTGCAACCAAGAATAAAGCTCAGGAAATATTAATAGAAAATACAAAATATCTAGCACTGGGCAGGTAAAATTCACAATGTCTGACATCCGATAAAAATTACCATACATGCAAAAAGCAGAAAAATAACACCAATAATAAGGAGATCAATCAGCAGAAAGACTCAGAAATATACAGGTAATAGAATTAGTAGACAAGGATACTAAAACATATGTTTAATATACTATATATTCCTTATGTTCAAGGAGGTAGAGAAAAGATTGAGCATGTTAAGTAGAGACATAAAAAATATTTTAAAAATCAAACTTTAAGAGATGAAATATGTCTTAAGTAAAAAATATACAAGTTAGAATTACCAACAGATTAGACACTGCCAAAGAAAACACTTGTAAACTTGAAGGTGTAATAATAGAAACTATTCAAAATGACTCACCAACAGAAAAACAGACCCAAAAAATTGGAACAGATGTTACATGTCAATTATACCTCAGTGTTAAAAAATTGGAACAGCACATCAATGAACTAAAAGGACCACTTCAAGCACGCTAATATATACATAATAGAAGTTTCTAAAAGAGAGGAGTGGACAGAAAAATTATTTAAATAATGGCTAAGATTTTTTCCAAATCTAGTGAACCCTGTAAGCTCATTCATCCAAAAAGTTCAATAGACCCCAAGAACAGGAAACATGAAGAAACTTATACCAAACCTCACATAATGCTTTAAATAAATAAAATAGCAACTCTGGAACTCCCTATCCCTTACTCTGCTGTATTTTCTTCACAGCTCTCATCACTACTTAATACCACATTTCATTTATTTATATAATTATGGGATTACTGTCCCTTTAACCCCTGGAAAAATGAGCTTCGTGACAGCAAGAAATCCATCTTGTTTATTACAATATATCCAACATCTAGAACTATGCCTAACACACAGTAGACACTAAATAATTATTTGTTAAATAGTTATTCAGAGAAGTGAGTTTAACTATTTTTGACCCAATTACTTTATCATACTTAAGGAGACAGAGCTTCATTTTTGAAATAAAAATATTATTCCAGATAGTACTCAATGAAGTGACTGCATTATCTCTGACTCATTTTAAACCAAAACGTACTGAACATCCAGCTCAATTTTACTCAGTATGCTCTTACTTTTTATACTCTTTTGAAACTTTCCATATTCATGGTAACACCTGCTTTCCTTTTACTACACCTTTATTCCAAATTTGGCCTCCTCCATAAATACATTCAGACACCATCCTAGGACAAACAGAAACACATTGAACGATACCAGAATATGCCACTCTAAAATATTTTGACATATCGATAGCTTTGAGCTAAAGGCCATTGAGAACCAGCAGCTGCAAGAAAAACTCTTTACCTCACCCTGACTAAAAAATAGAGTATAAATTTCCTCTTTTATAAAAGAAATTTACGTTTATAAAGGATATTTACACCCGTAAAGATGTTTCTTTACCAGGAAGAGAAATATGCCTGGAGACAACTCTTATCACCTGAGAGACTCATCTACATAACAAGACAATGTTTACTTACCATACTTCTCCTCTCACCTTCCCAGAACTTGCCTTCCTACCCAGGAGCACACCCACCCTTTTATATTTAGTCTTAGGTGGTATATAAGCCTGAATCATCTAGCTGCCTTCTTGAGTCACAGTTTGCAAACTCCTGTGCAAACATAAGAAATGAAAAGAGTTTTTCCTCCTGTTAATCTGTCTTTCATCACTTTAATTCAAAGGCCCCAGTCCTTGAATCTAGGAGAGTACAGGGAAAAATATTTTTCCTCCCCTACAACATCCAGTCACACCCACACCCATGTACACACATACGCACAAGGATACACACTCATACTCATATGCATACACATACCACTTAGATAAATAGACAGAGAGACAACCCATATAGGCAGACATACACAGTAAACACAAGTGGAATTACACAAACTTAAATGAAGACACTAGAGGGGAACAAAACTTGCTAGCCCAAAATGTGTCTCTTGGGCTTGAGGATTATTTTGGGCTGATTGTTTTCAAGAAAAAAAGGCTCAGGAAGAGCTTTTACCTCCTTCCCTTCACTGTCTAAAAGAATTTGGTTAAAAGGCCTGTTCCAGGAAGAACTATCACCATAGATAACTAAAGTCTAATATGAACTAGGTGTAGTAGACTAGGGGAAACAAGGCCTGTTTGATCAAAGTTCTCTCTGTGTCCCATTGTCTCTGCATGGCCCAACAAAGATTTGTCTACCAAATATTTGCTGTTTTTCAGCTTCCTATAAATTGCCTTCCTTCCCTTTGAAGCCCCAAACCCCTACCCCCTTCTCCTTCCTTCAAATGGTTTATAAGTTTCAACTGTCCTTGGGCCTCATGTTCTTATGGAACCCTCATACATACATATTAAGTTTCATTTTCTCCTGTTAATCTCCCTCATGTCAATTTAATTCTTAGACCATCCAGAAAACCCTAGAATGGTAGAGGAAAGTTTTTTCCACCCCCACAACACACAGACACACAATGGAATTCTTATAAACAGACTTACAAAAATTTTTAAATCTATACAAAATGGCTACACACTATATCCTCCCTTAGAGATTCATAACTTGCTTTAAAGGAACTTATGTAAAGAAACTGGATTAAGTGAATTAGCATTTTCCAAAATTATCTGAACACAAAACTTCCTTACACTGATATTAGCATAAGAAGGAACAGTTTTCTGTAGGATACTGACTTGGGAAATAATGAGCCAAATCATCCTGGGAAGTGGGTACATCAGATTATTTTAGCACAAGGAGTAGCCGTATGACTTGGGGAGATTTTTCAGAATTCAGATCTCAGAATCCATCCCAGATGTATTAAATTGAATCTATGCTTTAATCCATTATGTATCGATATACCACTAAAATTTAAGACAGCAATCTACTTTTTCCATTTCTAATTTCTTAGCTGGCATCTCACTGTTAATCCCATATACATACAAAACTCTCTGGAATTCCTTACATGTGATGCCCAGTTATCTGTTTCTGAGACCAGATGTCACCATCCCTAAGAAGCCCTCACTGGCCTGTCCAGATGTCAATCTGATCCCCCTATCCCATGATGTGGTATCTTTCTAATTGCAATGTTTCTTCCTATCCCTATGTCTGCAACTTTCATCATAATTATTTGTTTGTATGTTTCTCTTTTTTCAGACTGTTGCTTCTTTACAGATGAGTCCTCAATTTTACATCTTTATATTCCTAGTGCCTTTCAGCATGTTTAACGTAAAATAAATATTCAATAATTTTGCAGTCGTTGGTTTTGACTTGTTTAAGTTAAAGCGAATTGAAATCTCATTTTATTCTACACTGGTGTGGTTCTCAGTTCTCAGTTATTCACACATAACATCCATAAATATTGAGTCCTTTATGTATCACATACCCCACTTAATATATATTTGTCCTTATGTTAGGGAGACATTGTTACTGGCCCAGTCTAAACAATTGTGTCAAAATATGTATAAGGAAGATTATATTGAATAAGATGTCCAAAGTAAGCATTCAGAACACTAGTGTTAGTATGAACCAGGGCCCAGACTCCCAGCTCACTGATCTGCCAATGGCTACCACCTCCTGACTGAGACATACTAACCATGGTCATGTAATATTGGAGAGGTAAGAAGAGGTGAAATACCAAAAAGGCAATACCAAAGATTAAAATAATAATACAACAATAAGTAGTAGTAGTAGTAATAATAGCTATCATTTATTGACTGCGTACTACTTGGCTGAACACTTTACATGTATTAACTCATTAATCTTTACAACAATTTTGTGAGGTAATTATTATTAGCTTCCTCTTTATACAGATGAGAAAATTAAAGCTTAAAGAGTGTTATGGACTGAATATTTGTGTTCCCCAAATTTTATATGTCTAAGCCCTACCCCCCAGTGTATTTGGAGGTGGGGCTTTGGGGTGGTAATTAGGTTTAGATGGGGTCATGTGAGTGGGGCCCACATGATGAGATTAGTTTCCTTGTAAGAAGAACATTCCTTAAAATGTATTTCATCCTGCTCTTTATCCTCCTGGCTTCTGACTTTCCTTACCCTTATCACGTATGCTAAATTTGACAAACAGCACTGTCCTTATTCAACATTTAGTCAGTATTTATTATGACTTTCCATTCCAGACAGTGGCTCAACTTGGGGGACTTTCTCCGTGCTCTTTACTCTCAGCCCTTAATAATTATTCTTCCTCCAGCTGCACCATTTAACACTTTCCTTAACAAACAACCTCCTTCAATTGACTCAGCTTTGGAACTTGCCTTTCTCCCACCTAGCTAACCTGCCTTCATGGACAGAGTGTTTATCAGAGCTTCTATTAGTATGCTTTATTAACTTGTATGTTGATACAAGTAACAACAACAACAGCAAAAAAAAAACCCTGATTAATGGAAGCTTAAACCACAAAGGTTTAACTTATGGTTAACAAAAGTCTAGAGGTAAGTGGTTCCAAGTGGCTCAATGTTGCCAGCCTTCCAGGTTGAAGTCTTTGAGATTCTCATGGCTAAGTCAAGAGAATCAAGATGGCTACTATAGTTCCAGTCAGTACTTCCTCCCACTGGTATACTTAGCAAGAATAGAGAGGAATAAGAAAGTAACTCCCCACCAAGTATATTCCGTTGCCATAACTAGAACTAAGCCCACCCTTTTCCCACTGGCAAAGAAGAATGAGATTAATGTGACTCGCTTAATCAGTTATGGTTCCCTTCTTGCACCAAGGGGCAGGCATAACTTCCATGAGCCCATTGCTGCCTATCTAATACCTCAACAAAAGCAAGCTTCAATTAGAAAGAAGAAAAAGAGGCAATGATTGTTGGGTGGATGAATAGCTGCATTGGCCACAAAGCCACCCAAGCCTCTTGGAGCAGGAACCAGCATGGCAGCCAGAGTCCTACCTGCCTCACTTTGTATCCATCACTTCATCACATAGGGTAAGTAATATTTTGAATGAATGAAAGACTTAAAGATGACTTAAGTAGGATGACAAAAACAAGAACAATAGTTCTCCTATATGTGTGGTGTTTGTGTGTAGTAAGAGGTATTAGGGTTAAATACATGAGTCACACTGATCTTTGAAAGACTGACTTTTTAAAAACTGAGCAAAAATATATAACATGTACAAAGATATAGAATAATTAATACTTATAGCTAAAAAGTCATGTATGGGGTATATAGTAGTATATGATGTGATCATTATTTTTAGGAAAGACTTCCTGAGAAACATGAATTTTCAAAAGGAACCTGAAGAAAGAAAACAACAAATAAGGAAATGAGTGAAAAGAGCACCCAGGGAATGACTGAACTGGAATCAGGAATGTCCAGTAAAGACTGTGTTTTTACCCCTTCTTATTTTTTTCCTTAATGCCATTATTTTCCTTTCCTAGTAACCTCTTGTTATTCTCTGCCAAACTTATTTTATAAATAGTCTTTCCACACTGCCTCTACTCCTCACCTCCTAGTGACTGCTTGATTCTGGGCAACTTATCGTTCACCATCATATTGCCAGACAAGAACAGAAAAGAAATCACTCTTGGAAGTTACTTAGTCTGCAACCCACTTCTTCTCCTCCAGTTCATCTACCCTAAAACATAGAACCTTATTCCAATAAGGTTGTACAGGAGAACATTCCTCTGGATAAAAGGAGATACTGGAATAAATTCTGAATTCCCCCTAAAATATGTAGATGACCCCTGGTATATCCAATGTTGTCAGTAATGTTCTCCTTCATTCCTCAGTGCCAGTTTTGCTTACCAGAATTTAGCCCATTAGACTTTCACATTCACTAAGTTGCAGTGATTAAGAAAGCATCTTAGGTCAGAAGATTTTTTTATAGAAAATAATAATAAGGTTAGAAGAATATAAAACACAAGCCTGTGAAATAAAGATACACAGCAGTACTTCACACAAGGCAACCCCATTAATTCTACCCTCCTCTCCATTTCTCCAGTTTCCCTACCTTTGGTCTCATCCCCCACCAAAATGTCTTACAGACTACCTGTTATGTCTTCCCAAGACCTGATCATCTCTTTTGTTCTCTTGAAAATATCCATTTATTGCTGAAGAAAATATGTGTCATTCATGTTCTGGCCCAGTCTACTCTTCCAGCTTTATCTCATGCTCAGTCAGTGCTTAATACATACTCATTGGAGGAAAAAAATTATAGAACGACTTGACAAAAGGACAACTATTATTGGCTACAATATAAACTTTTATGTTATGCCCATTGTCCAAGTAGACACAGTTTTGTTCAATCCATTTTAACATCTGATTGGGTAAAATAAAAGTGAAAATTCAGTCCTCTTATTTGGGGCCTTTACATAATTTCATAGAGATTTATAAAGTTCCCAGTTTCAATCCAGGGACACTCTTGGTTTAAAGCAAGGCAAAGCACTCTTCCTCATCTTGGAATTGTTTATTACTCAGAAACTAAAGAAAAATACTCATTAATCTCTCCCTATTATTCCCATATGAATGTGAAATGCAGACGAATGCCTCATCACTCAGTCATTCACAAATTTTAGAACATTTAGCTCAAAAATAGATAATTCCTAAAAATTCTCTCCCTGCTTATTATTTCTGATCATTAAATTGTCAATGACAGCAAGTTCATGATCCATGTACTAAAAACTGCTGTTTTTAGTTTTTATATCAATTTTCCTCTTGCCAATTTTCTAAATGTGACAGCTTTCTACTAATGACTTAAAATGAGTATCTAGGAGCTAAACAAAGGACCAGTCCTTTCCCCAACTTAGATAGTGGTTAAATATATCATTTTAAAATGAGACATCTTTCCTTTGCTTTTCAGATTTTAGAAGTGTTGGATAGACATAATGAAGAAAAACTAAGAAAAATGACATTTGAGAAACACAGGAGGAAAAGTAAAGAGCACTTCCTGTAAATTGGTGACTTTGTCCTACAGTTCTCACAATAGCACAGGTAGCCTGGTATAAGTGGCTAATCTGGATGCTTACTGTTGATTCTTTAACCAAATCGGTTGGTTGGTTCTACATACAAAATGATGGTCCCTGAGACAAATAGACCAAGAGTGATTCCATTTCCTTTATGCTTTCTTCTTTATAATTGTGTTCTCTTCTGCCAGTGTTTGAAAGAGTCACGGTCCAGAGTAACTAAATACATTTTTCTTGTCTACATGCCAATTAATTGCCTAACTTCCTCTTCTTTCTTTTGTTTGTAATTTGGGCATGTCTTACTCTGTTTAGCAAATGTATTGTTTTAAGTGTGTATATAAAATTTTTATAAACTTAGTCATGGTATAACTATACAGGTGAGGTCACTGTTTAAAGGAGATCTTTGACAAATGCTATTATAAAGTAGAAATCTTGAGAGCCACCTCTACTTTCTCTCCTATAAAATCTGATTTCCACGGATTGAGTTGCATAAAGCGTTATGTATCAATAAACATTTTTGGTCTTTAGAGTATAAAAGCTTTCCAAATCTACTTTTACTTTGTTTGTTTAATCAAGACATTTTGAGTGTTGTTGTTCTTTGGATACTTAAGCTTTAGCTTACCACAGATGATTACAAAGGGAGCTTTGACCTTCATGATAGTCTATTGAGTTCTTGGCATCAGCCTGGAGTAGTCTCACTTTAGTCAAGTTCATAGTGCTCCCTAATTTATGTGTCTTATTATTTTAAATACACTGACTGTTTCATCAGCATTATCATAGTTTTTGCATGTAGAGTTTAGTTTAGGCTTTCTTTCACTTCACTGAAACCACCTGGTTCTATAAACAACTAAACAAAGGTGTTTATATTGGATCAGCATTCAAAGGATCACATGTCAGGGTCAAATTTTGTTTGTTGTTTTTTTCATTCTTTTAGCATTTCCAGAGAGTGAAATGTATAAGCATTAAAGAATACATTCTCTGTTTGGAGGAAGAAAAGGAAAACAACACTATTTAATTTAATTTGTTTAAATATCAAGGTCCCAAATAAAAAGGGAAATACCCTATGACAACCACTTGATGTCACTACTGTAGCTCGTCTCCGGCTTTGGAGAGGAATAGACGTTGCCTCCTTCTTAAGTCACCAGAAAAGAAAAATTAGACAAATGTATTTTTAATATTCTTACGGACATTTTTTAGAGGTAATGACTGTTTCAGTTTTAAATTGGGTTATTCCACCTTGTTTCTTTTTCTTGCTCTGCAGAGAGAAGGCAATTACATGAAGATACTGAGCAGACATTACTAGACAAAGACAAATATTCCACTCCCATATCAGCAGTTCTCAAATGTAGCTATGTATCAAAATTCATCTGGGGATCTTTTTAAAACACAAATCACTGGACTCCACCCAAGAACTCTGGAATGGGGTTCAGAACTCTGATTCAGAACTCTGGAATCAGAATCTCTGGAATGGGGCATAGGGATTTATATTTTAAGTTTCTCAGAGTGATTCTAAATATCAGTAATGAAACCGAGCAGGATCCTGTGGGGCTCCTGGGCATGGAAGCCATTCCTTGTTTGTAGGGAACAGACTCCAGCCTCCACAACCTTCCCAGAGTCCCAAAGGGCAGATTCAAAGAGTTGTTAATCAGGGAAGAGAGAGGATGCGAGACGAGGAAAGAGCAGCCAAGAAACAATAGTACAGCCTTGGGGCAGGGTCCTGGCTCTGACACAAGGGATACACATAACAATATCTTTTGAACTTTTTATAGAACTAAAACCCCCAATAAACGGAAGATGCCAGCATTCTTCATTCCAGAGAATACCACCTGAGGCCAGATTAAAAGGAGTGCAGTCCCTGCACACACCCTAATCTTATCAGCCACACCACCCTTGAACCATTGCTATAAGACTCCTTACCAAATCCTTCCAGGTGGGACACACAGTTTTCGAGGGCAGGAGCCCACCATGTCCCCCTTTGCATGGCAAAGCACCCAGAACCCTGTTTCTAAGAATCAATTTGGCACCGGTGCACAGAGACCAAGTTTCAGCATCAGTAAGGATTGGAAATCTCTGTTCCACTTTGCCCTATACCTCTCCTAATTTGTAACATTAGAGAATATAAGCTGACCTGATATTCTATTTAACTGAACAATTTTACGTTTTCACATCCTCATACATCACTCAAAAGGAATTTTTTGGTTGCACTCCATTTCTCATTCAACTTACTCTAATCTTCTTTTTGTCATATTGCCTCTTTATTTTTCCCTTCTTTAAATATTACATAGCATACATTCCCTTAATAGCAATAATTTTATATTTTGCTTTATTGATATATCTATTTTTCAATTGAAAGAAAACTGAGCTGTTGATCCTCCCTTTTATGACAAGCAATAAAAACAAACTCCCTTATTAAATTTACACAATGTTATATGTCAAATATATTTTTAAAGCAACAACAACAGTAGCACTCCCTAAACTGGCCAATTACATACCTAATCCTAAATAAGACATTTTACATAAGTACATTCTCTCATAAAACCTTGTGTGAATAGTACCATTAACTTATCTTTACAAATGAAGAAACTGAAGCCAGAATATTGCCTCCTCCACCCCCACACCCTAATCTGAAGGTCAGAAATTCTAACTCAAACACCTTCTCAGGTTTTTGCACTCTCCTTTAGATGCTGCTTTGTCTTATCAGAAATATGATCACCTTGCTACTGACCAATTTATTAAGTGCCCAGTGTGCAGACCTCAAGGAAAATTAGACTACCAGTTAAATACAAAGAGCCCTGCATAATGGTATAATATGCAATCTTCTTGATGAGTCATATTGTTTCTGGTTACCAGGGAAGAAGGGCTGATGGCAAACTCGAGAACTGTGAGCCAGCAGCTCTGCCCCAATCCAACATGTATAGGATATTTCTCAAAATTTTGCTAAGTGAGGGACAGAAGAACCTATCCTTTGGACAAAGAACCTAATTAGTAATCCCACCTTTGGCTGATAAAATGAAGATTATGTTTTCTTGTGTTCTTTCTGTAACACTCAGTACATTTCTATAGCTCTCCTGTTAAAAAATGTCAGCAATATCAAGTTTCTTGCTTGCTTTTAGACTTCAAAGGAGATTTGTGACTAAAAACAGACTTGCCCAAACCAATCATTTATATAAGAAATACTGATGTGATTTTAACATACTGCCTAATTCTGCCTTTTTCCTGAAAAAACAACTAGGAAGAATACCAAGAAAAAAATTGCACTGCTAATTCTGATAATAGCCAAAATACAGATTACACTAACACCAGATACTTGAAATACTGCCAACAGAAAGAAAACAGATATCATTAATTATGCTTACTTGAGTAAAATTGAAAAAGAGATTCTGAATCTATGCCAAGTGCCAGGTTTTGTATCTGGTGATGACCCAGCCATGATTTTTTTTTTTAATTAAGGTGATATTCACATAACATAAAATTAACTATTTTAAAGTGAACAATTCAGTGGCATAAATTATATTCACAATGTTGTATAACCACCACCTCTAACTAGTTTCAAACCATTTCCATCGCCCCAAAAAGAAATCTTGTACCCATTAAGCAGTTGTGTTGGCCAATAAGTGCCTTTGGTTTTTAAGTAAAAATAAAACTCACATTTTTCATTTTCACCAAGAACTTTATTGAACAACGTATTCACACTTTTGTTCCCTACCTTTTGCCATTTTTCAAGCAAATTCATAATTCCATCTTCCCAAAGCTTTTTATCTTTTTCAGCAAAGAACTGTTCCAGGTGCCTTTTACAGTCTTTTACAGGGAATTGAAATTTCTTCCATTAAGAGAATTTTGTAAAGATTGAAATAAATGGAAATCCGAAGGTGCAATGTCTAGTGAATATGGCAGATGACTCAGAACTTCCCAGCCAAGCTGTAACAGTTTTTGCCTGGTCATCAAAGAAACATGCGGTCTTGCGTTATCCTGATGGAAGATTATGCGTTTTCTGTTGACTAATTCAGGACTCTTTTTGTTGAGTGCTGCTTTCATTTGGTCTAATTGGGAGCAGTACTTGTTGGAATTAATCGTTTGGTTTTCCTGAAGGAGCTCATAATAGAGGACTCCCTTCCAATCCCACCATATACACAACATCACATTCTTTGGATGAGGACTGGCCTTTGGTGTAGTTGGTGGTGGTTCATTTTGCTTGCCCCACGATCTCTTCCATTCCACATTATTGTACAGTATCCACTTTTCATCGCCCATTGCAATTTGTTTTAAAAATGGAACGTTTTCTTTACATTTAAGTAGAGAATGGCACGTGGAAATACGGTCAAGAAGATTTTTTTCACTTAACTTATCTGGAAACCAAACGTCAAAGGGATTAACATAACCAAGCTGGTGCAAATGATTTTCAACACTTGATTTGGATATTTTGAGTATGTTGGCTATCTCCAGTGTGGTATACTGTTGATTGTTCTCAATTAATGTCTCAATTTGATCGCTATCAACTTCAACTGGTCCACCTGACTGTGGAGCAACATCCAGCGAGAAATCATCAGCATGAAACTTTGCAAACCTCTTTTGACACGTTCAGTCAGTCACAGCACCTTCTCCATACACTGCACACATCTTTTTTTTTTTTTTGCTTTTCAGTTATGTTTTTACCTTTCTTGAAATAATACAACATAGAATGCCAAAAACATTGCTTTTATTCTTCCACCTTCAATATTAAAATGGCTATACAAAAATTCACCAATTTTGCTAAGTGTTTTTTTTAATGCACACTGATATGACACCTGTCACAATACAATCAACAAAATTGTTTCAAATGAAGTTAAAGACAACTAAGTGCTACTAGAGCCATCTTACGGAAAAACCCAAATGAACCTTTTGGCCAACCCAATGCTCCCCATTCCCCTCTCCCAGGCCCTGCCAACCACCAGTCTGCTTTCTGTCTCTATGGATTTACCTATTCCAGATATTTCATATAAACAGAATCATACAATATGTGACCTTTTGTGTCTAGCTTATTTCACTTAGCATAATGTTTTCAAGGTCTTATCTGTATTGCAACATGTATTGATACTTCATTCCTATTTATGACTGAATAACATTTTATTGTATGTCTATATCACAATTTGTTTATCCATTCATCTGTTGATGGGCATTTGGGTTATTTACACCTTTTGGCTAATTTGAAAAACACTGCTCTGCAATGAACATGTGTGTATTGATACATTTGTTTGAGTAACAGTTTTTAATTAATTTTGGTGTAGTTAGGAGTGGAATTGCTAGATCATACGGTAATTTTATCTATAACTTTTTGAGGTGCAGCTGTAATACTTCTTGTACCACATCTCTTCTCCTGCCACCAGCCTCCGTTAAGACAGAAAACTAAAGGAATTGGTAGGACTACTTCAATTAAACCAGCAGTTCTCAAAATTTTTGGTCTCCATAACTCTTTACACTCTCAAACATTTTTAAAGAACCCAAAGAGCTTTTGATTGTGTTGGCCATGTCTATCAATATTTATTGTATTAGAAATTAAAACTGAGAATTTTTAAAAATAATGGAGCCATTACATATTAACATAAATATGTCTTAGAAAGATAAATGTATTTTCCAAAATGAAAATATTTGGAGACAAGTGGAATTTTTATATATTCACAACTAATGTAAGACAGCTGGCTGGATTCTCATATCTGCTTCTACATTCAATCTGTTGTGATAAGTTGTTTTATTGAAGTATAGGAAGAAAATCTAGCTGCACACTGATATGTAGTTGAAAAGGGGTGGTGTGGTTTAATAGCTTTTTCAGATATTTGTAGGCATTTTCTTTGATACCACATGAAAATGTAACAAATGGTAGAATCTTAAAGGTTAGTTGTGATGTGGAATCCGAAACTATATTAATGAATTTTTCCTAGTTGGTAACATTAAAATCCATTTTTCTATTTAAGCACTTTGAATAGCTCTTTCATCCATGCATGATTTTAACATTATAAATGTTGGTTTACTGAGCTATATCTCTCCTCAAAATGTTGGTACATCATATTACACAATAAACAAAAAATCATATTTGTTAATATCACCATAAATCTCATTAGAAAAATATGGGAAGCTTTCAAGGTCACAATGGTGGCAGATACATGTTTTCTGAAATTCTAAGTTTTGCTTAAAAGCTTGAATCTTGTCATTTGTAACAAATACTTGTAGCTAGTATCCTTGAATTGGCAGACTTACTCCACTTATTTTCAAGAAAATACCTGCAAATTACCAAATCTGAATAATTATTTTGTCAATCCACTTCTTACAAGTTGGTGGCAGTTTTCTATGATTCTCCACAGTTTTCTATGATTCTCTCTATGACTCCTGCAGTTTTATCATAGAGTCCCCAAGGATATTTTTCCCTTTTAAAGATATCCATACATTACTAAATTTGAGAACTGCTGTTACATAAAGGGCAAAACCTACTCTTAATATCCAAGGCCTTTGGAATTTGGACCTCAACTAAATTTCTTGCTTTATGGTTCACTAATCCTTCTTACTTGTGGTTCCCAAACCTAGCTGTTCATCACAATCACCTTGAAAGTTTTTTCAAGCTACAGATTCCAGATGCCACACCTCAGAGATTCTGATTTAATTGGCATTCTAAAAGATTAAATTTTAATTGGAATCTGTATAATTTTTAAAGTTCCCTCTTTCATTATAATGCCCAACTGGATCTGCGAACATAAGCTGAAGTTACTCTGGTTCAGACTACTTTCCTAGTCAGACTTCCAACTATCACACTTTTCTACCTCCAAACATCTGCTGCCCACCTTCTTATACCCTCTGCCCACTTTCCACCTAATCAAATGCTACCCGCCCTCAAGATGTGGCTCAGTTAACACCTAGTCACAGCCTCTACAAATATCCTTCTTGATTGCACCAACTGGAAAGCAATCTCTTACTCTTGGGACTTAAGGAATACTGTTTATCTTTCCAATTTATTTGGCACATCATACTGTACCACCTCCTTTACTGTTGCCTTGAATAACTTTTGACATGCTATTGTTATTTAAATTTTGACATATTTTTGTTTTATCTTCCTATCTACAATAGAAAGGCCTCCAGCACGAGAATGTGCCTTATTCTTTTGGATACCAAGTTCTCAGCTACTGTCTTGCATATTGTTAGCTTTAACACAATCTGTTACTTTGACGGTACATATCAAACATTCTAAAATATGCAAGATAATATTTAACATTCACATAATGCTTTATGATTTATAAAGAATTTTTATATCTGTTATTTCACTTGTCACATTAGCCCTATTAAATGTGGTATTATTTATTACCCCTATCTTCAAGCCAGAAACTAAGGCTTAGAGAAGTCTAACAATCTGACCAAGATGAAATAAGTATAAAGTGTCAGAGTATGAAAAATAATCCAGGTTTATCTAATTTAGCCTCTAATTAGAGGCTAAGTTCTGAATTATTATGGTATATTTCTTTATATATCATACACTTACTGGTTACTTTTTTATCCCTTAATTTTTATCTTATGTATATTACATAAGCAAACAAACATAAAACTGTGATCCTTATTCAGGAACGAGTCTGAACTCTTAAAAATGCCATGTCGTTTAATTCCCAGGAGCAAAAACAAATGAATCTAAGGAGTCTGGAGGGTAGGGCAAGGGGAAACCCATGGGGGCAAATGAAATCAGCTTTGCTAAGGAGAGGAAGCATAAATTGGACCTTAAAAGACAGGTAGAAATAAACTAGGCAGCCACTGAAAATCAGAGTAAATGAGCACCAACAATTTTTAGGGTGTGATAAGAATTTGAGCCTGGCTAGTTCAGAATGTTTGCACTGGAGAGTTCCATACTGTGAGATAAAGTCAGCTTGGTACAGTGAGGTTGATGAAAAAGATCTTAGAATGCCATGAAATTAATGCTGTCTTGATTCCTTATGCAACCAATCGTTAATGGGGTCATTTCCTCACTTAAGTGCTTTCCTGATAACATTTTTGAAATTTCACTTGAGTCAACTATTGCCTTGTTATTTATGGCTCCAAAGCTTAACATTTCTGCTGAAACCTACAACACTGAAATATTAGCAGGGTCAATCAAAACACCCACCAAATCATTCTGAACCATTTTATCAGAAGCTGTTGCCACAATCACAACTTCAGAAGGACTACTTTCTTACCCCTTTTTCTGTCTCACAGGGCAATCACTAGGATTCCTATGTGACTTTGGTTCTATGGCCAGAATATTTCTTCAAAATGTTTCCTGCTATCTAAGATACAACACTTAAAGCTTAAAAAGAGCACACCTGGACATGTTCTAAATTTGGACTAGTTTAGTTCAATCTGGTGAAATAAAATTAGTATCAATAAATAAGTCTAGAATCCCATCTTCCATTATAAACCATTTTTTTTCAGAAAAACACAAAACGATTTGTCCCCACACTTAAATTCTATTAAAGAGTGAAGAACTAAAATTTAAATGTATTTCTATTATGCATTCATTTAACAAATCCCATGAGCTTACTATATGTTGGATTCTAAGAACTTCAGATGAATTGGTGAACAAGAAAAACTTTCTGCTTCCATGAATCTTACATTTTAGTAGGGAAATAACAAATATGAATACATATACTTCTGTAAATAAGAAAACTATTAGGTCCTGTAAGTGCTTTGTACAGAGTGATAGGATAGGTACTTCAGACTGGTTGGCCAGGAAAATTCTTTCTGGGAAGGAGATATTTAAACAAATATGAATGACAAGAAGTCAATCCCATGAAAATGTGGGGAAAGCATCTTCCAGGAAGAGGAAAGAACTAAGGCACAAGTGTATTTCATCAAGAAATGAAAAAGGTTACTACCCCCATTGCTCAAACTCACCTGGACAATTTTTAAACTGGGGTCCATTCTTCAGACCTAATAAAAGTGAACAGAACAGAATTGCTTTTGTCTGAATGTTTGTGTCCCCCTAAAATTCATATGTTGAAACCTAATGCCCAATGTGATGGTATTAGGAGGTGAGGCCTTTGGGAGATGCATAGGTCATGGAGGTAGAGCGTTCATGAATGGGATTAGTACTTTTATAAAACAGACCCCAGAGAGATCCTTTCCCTATCTGCATGTGAGGACACAGTGAAAAGATGCCTTCTGTGATCCAGGAAGTGGGTTCTCACCAATCACTGAATCTACTGGTGTCTTGATCTTGGATTTCTCAGACTCCAGAACTTAAGAAATAGATGTCTATTGTTATTAAGCTACGCTGTTCATGATATTTTGTGTAGCAGCATGAATGGACTACGACTATAATGGAAAAGCAATGTGAAATAATGGTGTTGGACTAACAATTGTCTACCTTTTCTCATCTACATGTTCTGTTGGTAATTGCTCTTCTTTTGGTCTACAGCAACGATATTCCAAGTGAATAGTACGCTGTCCTTCTTATTATTGTAAAGGTGTCATGTATTCTTCTTTTATCATTATAAGTAGGAATGCCACAATAAAATTATACTATTAATCACTTTTGAGGTTCAAATTTGCATTTTTAATAATTTTTTAAATTATTAATAAGTATATATAAATATAATCCAAGATGATGATCATTGGAGCACCAGTGACATAACTGAGATGATGAAAATACTGGAAGTCCATCCACTTTTGAACCAGTAGGGGACCAACAGGGAATCCTTCACATCCAGTGAAATATGTCTGGATTAACTGCACTCGATTTCTAAGGGTATCCAAGCTTCCTCTGAATAGAGTTTAAACTGCTTTGATGTAACAGGCAGAGAGTTACATGTATCCACTATCTTGGGTAAATCAAGACTGCTTTCCTTTAGATTCACTCCTCCAGCCATCAAAAGGTAATAACAACAATCCTGCCAACTTTCAAGAGATAAGCCAATTCTGAATAATAATGATAATAGTAGCAGCTACCTTTTATTGAGCAGAAAGTATGTTAGACAGTTTGCAAAGATGGCCACAATAAAACTTTGTGATCACTCCCTTAAGAAGTGGGTCTTTCACTGCCCTTTGAATCTAGACTGGTCTTCTGACTTGCTTTAATGAACAGACTGTGGTCAAATGACATTGGGCAAGTGTCAGAGCCTAGGCCTACAAGGTCTATTGCCTCTGCTCTTGCTCTCTTAGATGCTGCTCAAGAACACTCTGTAAAGAAGCCGAAACCAGCCTACTGGAGAACGCGAGGCCACATGAAAAGAGAGGGTCAACCATCCTAGATGTTCCAGCCATACAAGTTGAGACCCCAGATTCATGAGAATGGCTGTCCTAGACCACCCAACCAGCCCCAACCAAGCCATCAGCTGACCTCAGCCACATGAATGAACCCAGGCAAGACCCACAGAAGAATTGTGGACTCAACCACAAATCATGAGAAAGAAATCATTAGGTTTTTTTTTTTTGAATTTTATTTTTTTTATACAGAAGGTTCTTATCAGTTATGTATTTTTATACATATTAGCGTATATATGTCAATCCCAATATCCCAGTTCATCCCACCACCACAAACCCCTACTGCGCTTTCCCCACTTGGTGTTCATAAGTTTGTTCTCTACATCTGTGTCTTTATTTCTGCCTTGCAAACTGGTTCACCTGTATCATTCTTCTAGAGTCCACATATATGCCTTAATATACGATATTTGTTTTACTCTTTCTTTTTTTTTAAATTAATTAATTTATTTTTTAAAATATATTTAATGGAGTATAACTGCTTTACAATGGTGTGATACTTTCTGCTTTATAACAAAGTGAATCAATTATACATATACATATTTTCCCATATCTCTTCCCTCTTGCATCTCCCTCCCTCCCACCCTCCCTATTCCACCCCTCTAGGTGGTCACAAACCACCTAGCTGATCTCCCTGTGCTATGCAGCTCCTTCCCACTAGCTATCTATTTTATGTTTGGTAGTGTATATATGTCCATGCCACTCTCACTTTGTCACAACTTACCCTTCCCCCTCCCCATATCTTCAAGTCCATTCTCTAGTAGGTCTGTACTTTATTCCCGTCTTGCCCCTAGGTTCTTCATGACCATTTTTTTCCCGTAGATTCCATATATATGTGTTAGCATGCGGTATTTGTTTCTCTCTTTCTGACTTACTTCACTCTGTATGACAGACTCTAGGTCCATCCACCTCACTACAAATAACTCAATTTCGTTTCTTTTTATGGCTGAGTAATATTCCATTGTATATATGTGCCACACCTTCTTTATCCATTCATCTGTTGATGGACACTTAGGTTGCTTCCATGTCCTGGCTGTTATAAATAGAGCTGTAATGAACATTTTGGTACATGACTCCTTTTGAATTATGGTTTTCTCAGGGTATATGTCCAGTAATGGGATTGCTGGGTCATATGGTAGTTCTGTTTATAGATTTTTAAGGAACCTCCATACTGTTCTCCATAGTGGCTGTATCAATTTACATTCCCACCAACAGTGCAAGAGGGTTCCCTTTTCTCCACACCCTCTCCAGCATTTATTGTTTCTAGATTTTTTTTTTTGAACATCATTATTGGGGTATAATTGCTTTACAATGGTGTGTTAGTTTCTGCTTTATAACAAAGTGAATCAGTTATACATATACATATGTTCCCATATGTCTTCCCTCTTGCGTCTCCCTCCCTCCCACCCTCCCTATCCCACCCCTCCAGGCTGTCATAAAGCACCGAGCCAATATCCCTGTGCCATGTGGCTGCTTCCCACTAGCTATCTACCCTACTACGTTTGTTAGTGTGTATATGTCCATGACTCTCTCTCGCCCTGTCACAGCTCACCCTTCCCCCTCCCCATATCTTCAAGTCCGTTCTCCAGTAGGTCTGCGTCTTTATTCCTGTCTTACCCCTAGGTTCTTCATGACATTTTTTTTTTCTTAAATTCCATATATATGTGTTAGCATATGGTATTTGTCTATTTCTTTCTGACTTACTTCACTCTGTATGACAGACTCTAGGTCTATCCACCTCATTACAAATAGCTCGATTTCGTTTCTTTTTATGGCTGAGTAATATTCCATTGTATATATGTGCCACATTTTCTTTATCCATTCAGCTGATGATGGGCACTTAGGTTGTTTCCATCTCCGAGCTATTGTAAATAGAGCTGCAATGAACATTTTGGTACATGACTCTTTTTGAATTTTGGTTTTCTCAGGGTATATGCCCAGTAGTGGGATTGCTGGGTCATATGGTAGTTCTATTTGTAGTTTTTTAAGGAACCTCCATATTGTTCTCCATATTGGCTGAACCAATTCACATTCCCACCAGCAGTGCAAGAGTGTTCCCTTTTCTCCACATCCTCTCCAGCATTTATTGTTTCTAGATTTTTTGATGATGGCCATTCTGACTGGTGTGAGATGATATCTCATTGTAGTTTTGATTTGCATTTCTCTAATGATTAATGATGTTGAGCATTCTTTCATGTGTTTGTTGGCAGTCTGTATATCTTCTTTGGAGAAATGTCTATTTAGGTCTTCTGCCCATTTTTGGATTGGGTTGTTTTTTTTTTTGTTATTGAGCTGCATGAGCTGCTTGTAAATTTTGGAGATTAATCCTTTGTCAGTTGCTTCATTTGCAAATATTTTCTCCCATTCTGAGGGTTGTCTTTTGCTCTTGTTTATGGTTTCCATTGCTGTGCAAACGGTTTTAAGTTTCATTAGGTCCCATTTGTTTATTTTTGTTTTTAATTCCATTACTCTAGGAGGTGGATCAAAAAGGATCTTGTTGTGGTTTATGTCATACAGTGTTCTGCCTATGTTTTTCTCTAAGAGCTTGATAGTGTCTGGCCTTACATTTAGGTCTTTAACCCATTTTGAGTTTTTGTGTATGGTGTTAGGGAATATTCTAATTTCATACTTTTACATGTACCTGTCCAGTTTTCCCAGCACCACTTATTGAAGAGGCTGTCTTTTCTCCATTGTATATTCTTGACTCCTTTTTCAAAAATAAGGTGACCACATGTGCGTGGGTTTATCTCTGGGCTGTCTATCCTGTTCCATTGATTTATATTTCTGTTTTTGTGCCAGTACCATACTGTCTTGATTACTGTAGCTTTGTAGTATAGTCTGAAGTCAGGGAGCCTGATTCCTCCAGCTCCATTTTTCATTCGCAATATTGCTTTGGCTATTCAGAGTCTTTTGTGTTCCCATACAAATTGTGAAATTTTTTATTCTAGTTCTGTGAAAAATGCCAGTGGTAGTTTGTGTTTTTCTCTTTCTAACTTCGCTCTGTATTACAGACCCTAGGTCCATCCACATCTCTACAAATTACCTAATTTCATTCCGTTTTAAGCCTGAGTAATATTCCATTGTATATATGTACCACATCTTCTTTACCCATTCATCCGTTCATGGGCATTTATGTTGCTTCCATGACGTGGTTATTGTAAATAGTGCTGCAATGAACATTGGGGTGCATGTGTCTTTTTGAATTATGGTTTTTTCTGGGTATATACCCAGTAGTGGGATTGCTGGGTCATATGGTAATTCTATTTTAATTTTTTAAGGAACCTCCATACTGTTCTCTATAGTGGCTGTATCAATTTACATTCTCACCAACAGGGCAAGAGGGTTCCCTTTTCTCCACATCCTCTCAAACATTTGTTGTTTGTAGATTTCCTGGTGATGCCCATTCTAACTGATGTGAGGAAATACCTCATTGTTGTTTTGATTTGCATATCTCTGATAATTAGTGATGTTGAGCAACTTTTCATGTGCCTCTTGGCCATCTGTATGTCTTCTTTGGAGAAATGTCTATTTAGGTCTTCTGCCCATTTTTGGATTGGGCTGTTTGTTTTTTTGTTATTGAGCTACATGAGCTGCTTGTAAATTTTGGAGATTAATCATTTGTCAGTTGCTTCATCTGCAAATATTTTCTCCCATTCTGAGGGTTGTCTTTTGGTCTTGTTTATGGTTTCCTTTGCTGTGCAAAAGGTTTTAAGTTTCATTAGGTCCCATTTGTTTATTTTTGTTTTTATTTCCATTTCTCTAGGAGTGGGTCAAAAAAGATCTTGTTGTGGTTTGTCAAAGAGTATTCTTCCTATGTTTTCTCTAATAGTTTTATAGTGTCTGGGCTTACATTTAGGTCTTTAATCTATTTTGAGTTTATTTTTGTGTAAGGTGTTAGGGAGTGTTCTAATTTCATTCTTGTACATGTAGCTGTCTGGTTTTCCCAGCACCACTTATTGAAGAGGCTGTCTTTTATCCTCTGTATGTTCTTGCTTTCTTTGTCATAGATTAGTTGACCATAGATGCATGGGTTTATCTCTGGGCTTTCTATCCTGTTCCACTGATCTATATTTCTCTTTTTTTGCCAATATCATACTGTCTTGATTACTGTAGCTTTGTAGTGTAGTCTGAAGTCTGGGAGCCTGATTCCTCCAGCTCCGCTTTTTTCCCTCAAGAATACTTTGGCTATTCAGGGTCTTTTGTGTCTCCATAAAAATTTTAATATTTTTTGTTCTAGTTCTGTAAAAACTGCCATTGTTAATTTGATAGGGATTGCATTGAACCTGTAGATTGTTTTGGGTAGTATAGTCATTTTCATAGTATTGATTCTTCCAACCTTAGAACGTGGTATATCTCTCCATCAGTTTGTGTCATCTTTGATTTCTTTCATCAGTGTCTTATAGTTTTCTGAATACAGGTCTTTTACCTCCTTAGGAAGGCTTACTCCTAGGTATTTTATTCTTTTTGTTGCAATGGAAATTTGGATTTTTTCCTTAAATTCTCTTCCTGACCTTTTGTTGTTAATGTATAGGAATGCAAGAGATTTCTGTGCATTAATTTTGTATCCTGCTACTTTACCAAATTCATTGATTAGCTCTAGTAAATTCTGGTGGCATCTTTCTGATTATCTATGTATAATATCATGTCATCTGCAAACAGTGACAGTTTTACTTCTTCGTTTCCAATTTGTATTCCTTTCATTTCTTTTTCTTCTCTGATTGTCGTGGCTAGGACTTCCAAAACTATGTTGAATAATAGTGGCGAGAGTTGACATCCTTGCCTTGTTCCTGATCTTAGAGGAAAAGCTTTCAGTTTTTCACCATTGAGAATGATGTTTGCTGTGGGTTTGTTGTATATAGCCTTTATCATGTTGAGGTCAGTTGCCTCTATGCCCACTTTTTGGAGAGTTTTTTTTTATCATAAATGGGTGTTGAATTTTGTCAAAAGCTTTTTCTGCATCTATTGAGATGATCATATGGTTTTTATTCTTCAATTTCTTAATATGGAGTATCATATTGATTGATTTGCGTATATTGCAGAATACTTGCATCCCTTGCATAAATCCCATTTGATCATGGTACATGATCCTTTTAATGTGTCGTTGGATTCTGTGTGCTAGTATTTTGTTGAGGATTTGTGCTAGTATTTTGTTGAGGATTGAGCATCTATATTCATTAGTGATATTTGTCTGTAATTTTCTTTTTTTGTGGCATCTTTTTCTGGTTTTGGTATTGGGGTGATGGTAGCCTCACAGAATGAGTTTGGGAGTGTTGCTTCCTGTGCAATTATTTGGAAGAGTTTGAGAATTATGGGTGGTGTTAGCTCTTCTCTAAATGTTTGATAGACTTACCTGTGAAGCCATCTGGTCCTGGACTTTTGTTTGTTGGAAGAATGTTAATCACAGTTTCAACTTCATTACTTGTGATTGGTTTGTTTATATTTTCTATTTCTTCCTGGTTCAGTCTTGGGAGGTTATACCTTTCTAAGAACTTTTCCATTTCTTCCAGGTTGTCCATTTTATTGGCATAAAGTTGCTGGTAGTAGTTTCTTAGGATGCTTTGTATTTCTGTGGTGTCCATTGTAACTTCTCCTTTTTCATTTCTAATTTTATTGATTTGAGTTCTCTCCCTCTTTTTCTTGATGAGTCTAGCTAAAGGTTTATCAATTTTGTTTATCTTCTCAAAGAACCAGCTTTTAATTTTATTGATCTTTGCTATTGTTTCCTTCGTTTCTTTTTCATTTATTTCTGATCAGATTTTTATGATTTCTTTCCTTCTACTAACTTTGGGTTTTCTTTGTTCTTCTTTCTCTAGTTCCTTCTGGTGTAAGGTTAGATTGTTTATTTGAGATTTTTCTTGTTTCTTGAGGTAGGATTGTATTGCTGTAAACTTCCCCCTTTGAACTGCTTTTGCTGCATCCCATAAGTTTTCGGTTGTCGTGTTTTCATTGTCATTTTTCTCTAGGTATTTTTTGATTTCCTCTTTTATTTCTTCAGTGATTTCTTGGTTTTTAATAACGTATTGTTTAGCTTCCATGTGTTTGTATTTTTCTCCCTGTAATTTCTTTCTAATCTCATAGTGTTGTGGTCAGAAAAGATGCTTGATATGATTTCAATTTTATTAAATTTACTGAGGCTTGATTTGTGACCCATGATGTGATCTATCCTGGAGAAAGTTCTGTGCACACTTGAGAAGAAACTGTAATCTGCTGTTTTTGGATGTTATGTCCTATAATTATCAATTAAATCTATTGGCCTATTGTGTTGTTTAAAGCTTCTGTTTCCTTGTTAATTTTCTGCCTGGATAATCTGCCCATTGGTGTAAGTGAGGTGTTAAAGTCCCCCACTTTTATAGCTGTTAGCATTTGCCTTATGTATTGAGGTGTTCCCATGTTGGGTGCAAAAATATTTATAATTGTTATATCTTATTCTTGGACTGATCCCTTGATCATTATGTAGTGTCCTTCCTTGTCTCTTGTAACATTCTTTATTTTAAAGTCTATTTTATCTGATATGAGTATTGCTACTCCAGCCTTCTTCTGATTTCCACTTGCATTGAATATCTTTTTCCATCCCCTCACTTTCAGTCTGTATGTGTCCCTAGGTCTGAAGTGGGTCTTTTGTAGACAGCATACATATGGGTCTTGTTTTTGTATCCATTCAGTGAGCCTGTGTCTTTTGGTTGAAGCGTTTAATCTATTCACATTTAAGGTATTCATATGAATGTTCCTATTACCATTTTCTTAATTGTTTTGGGTCTGTTTCTGTAGGTCTTTTTCTTCTCTTGTGTTTCCCACTTAGAGAAGTTCCTTTAGCATTTGTTGTAGAGCTGGTTTGGTGGTGCTGAATTCTCTTAGCTTTCGCTTGTGTAAAGCTTTTGATTTCTCTGTTGAATCTGAATGAGAGCCTTGCCGGGTAGAGTAATCTTTGTTGTAGTTTCTTCTGTTTCGTCACCTAAATATACCGGGGCACTTCCTTCTTGCTTACAGTGTTTCTGCTGAGAAATCAGCTATTAACCTTATGGGAGTTCCCTTGTATGTTGTCATTTTTCCCTTGTTGCTTTTAATAATTTTTCTTTGTCTTTAATTTTTGTCAGTTTGATTACTATGTGTCTCAGCATGTTTCTCTTTGTGTTTACCTTGCCTGGGACTCTCTGTGCTTCCTGGACTTGGGTGGCTATTTCCTTTCCCATGTTAGGGAAGTTTTTGACTATAATCTCTTCAAATATTTTCTTGGGTCTTTCTCTCTCTCTCTTCTTCTTCTGGGATACTTATAATGTGATTGTTGCTGCCTTTAATGTTGTCCCAGAGGTCTCTTAGGCTGTCTTAATTTCTTTTCATTCTTTTTTCTTTATTCTGTTCCGCAGCAGTGAATTCCACCATTCTGTCTTCCAGGTCACTTATCCGTTCTTCTGCCTCAGTTATTCTGCTATTGATTCCTTCTAGTGTAGTTTTCATTTGTTATTGTATTGTTCATCTCTGTTTGTTTGTTCTTTAATTCTTCTAGGTCTTTGTTAAACATTTCTTGCATCGTCTCAATCTTTGCCTCCATTCTTTTTCCAAGGTCCTGGATCATCTTCACTATCATTATTCTGAATTCTTTTTCTGGAAGGTTGCCTATCTCCACTTCATTTAGTTGTTTTCCTCAGGTTTTATCTTGTTCCTTCATCTGGTGCATAGTCCTTTGCCTTTTTATTTTGTCTATCTTTCTATGAATGTGGTTTTCATTCCACAGGCTGCAGTACTGTAGTTCTTCTTGCTTCGCTGTCTGCCCTCTGGTGGATGATGCTATCTAAGTGGTTTATGCAAGCTTCCTGATGGGAGGGACTGGTGGTGGGTAGAGCTGGGTGTTGCTCTGGGGGGCAGAGCTCAGTAAAACTTTAATCTGCTAGTCTGCTGTTGGGTGAGGCTGGGTTCCCTCCTTGTTGGTTGTTTGGCCTGAGGTGACTGAGCACTGGAGGCTACAGGCTGTTTGGTGGGACTAATGGCAGACTCTGGGAGGGCTCATGCCAAGGAGTACTTCCCAGAACTTCTGCTGCCGGTGTCCTTGTCCCAGCAGTGAGCCGCAGCCACCCCCTGCCTCTGTAGGAGACCCTCCAACACTACTAGGTAGGTCTGGTTCAGTCTCCTATGGGGTCACTGCTCCTTCCCCCTGTGTCCTGATGCACACACTAATTTGTGTGTGCCTTCCAAGAGTGGAGTCTCTGTTTCCCCCAGTCCTGTCAAAGTCCTGCAATCAAATCCTGCTAGCCTTCAAAGTCTGATTCTCTGGGAATTCCTCCTCCAATTGCCAGACCCCCAAATTGGGAAGCCTGATGTGGGCCTCAGAATCTTCACTCCAGTGGGTGGACTTATGTGGTATAATTGTTTTCCAGCTTGTGAGTCACCCACCCAGCAGTTATGGGATTTGATTTTATTGTGATTGCACCCCTCTTACCATCTCATTGCTGCTTCTCCTTTGTCTTTGGATGTGGGGTATCTTTTTGGTGCATTCCAGTGTCTTCCTGTTGATGATTGTTCAGTAGTTAGTTGTGATTCCAGTGCTCTCGCAAGAGGGAGTGAACACACGTCCTTCTACTCTGCCATCTTGAACCAATCCAAAAAATCGTTTCTTTAAGCTCTTAAACGTTGGGGTGGATTTTTTGTAATTATAGATAAATGATATCCTTAGTATGGACTAGGAGATCTAAGTGTTTTATATTTAGTATCTAAATGAATTTTCTTAACAATACTGTGAGGGCAATACTATTAAAGACACCACGTTACAAATAAAGAACTTGAAGTTCAGTGAATTTAAGTAACTTGCTGAAGGTAAAGCAACAAATTAAATCAAGCTCTGGCCTCAGGAAACTATTTATATCACTCTACCATTCTATGAGGATGTTTTAAAGTATTGAGTTATCCCAAAGTTTCATTCAGTTTTTTCTGTAAGATGGCCCTGGTAGCACTTAGTTGTCTTTAACTTCATTGGAAACAATTTTGTTAGGTTGTATATGACAGCTGTCATATCAGCGTACATTTAAAAAAGACTTATCAAAATTGCTGGATTTTTGTGTAGCCATTTTAATATAGAAGATGGAAGGAGAAAAGCAACACTTTTGGCACATTATGCTTTATCATTGCAAGAAAGGTAAAAACACAACTGAAACTCAAAAAAAGATTTGCGCAGTGTATGGAGAGGTGCTGTGACTGATCAAACGTGTCAAAAGCGGTTTGTGAAGTTTCATGCTGACGATTTCTCGCTGGATGATGTTCCACAGTCAGGTGGACCAGTTGAAGTTGATAGCGATCAAATTGCGACATTAATTGAGAACAATCAACAGTATACCACACTGGAGATAGCCAACATACTCAAAATATCCAAATCAAGTGTTGAAAATCATTTGCACCAGCTTGGTTATGTTAATCCCTTTGACGTTTGGTTCCCAGATAAGTTAAGTGAAAAAAACCTTCTTGACCGTATTTCCACGTGCCATTCTCTACTTAAATGTAAAGAAAACGTTCCATTTTTAAAACAAATTGCAATGGGCGATGAAAAGTGGATACTGTACAATAATGTGGAATGGAAGAGATCGTGGGGCAAGCAAAATGAACCACCACCAACTACACCAAAGGCCAGTCTTCATCCAAAGAAGGTGATGTGTATATGGTGGGATTGGAAGGGAGTCCTCTATTATGAGCTCCTTCAGGAAAACCAAACGATTAATTCCAACAAGTACTGCTCCCAATTAGACCAAATGAAAGCAGCACTCAACAAAAAGAGTCCTGAATTAGTCAACAGAAAACGCATAATCTTCCATCAGGATAACGCAAGACCGCATGTTTCTTTGATGACCAGGCAAAAACTGTTACAGCTTGGCTGGGAAGTTCTGAGTCATCTGCCATATTCACTAGACATTGCACCTTCGGATTTCCATTTATTTCAATCTTTACAAAATTCTCTTAATGGAAGAAATTTCAATTCCCTGTAAAAGACTGTAAAAGGCACCTGGAACAGTTCTTTGCTGAAAAAAATAAAAAGCTTTGGGAAGATGGAATTATGAATTTGCTTGAAAAATGGCAAAAGGTAGGGAACAAAAGGGTGAATACGTTGTTCAATAAAGTTCTTGGTGAAAATAATAAATGTGTCTTTTATTGTTACTTTAAAAACGAAGGTACTTTTTGGCCTGCCCAATATCATTCTATGATAATATTTGTGAAGGAAAAATGGTGGGTGATGAGGCCTTTAAAATCAAAGCCTGTATTATTTTTCTACATGGAATATAATGCTTCAGTTTTTGGAATTGCAAAAAAATAATAGTATGTATCGAAAAAGGAGACAAATCTAAAATACAGATAATTTATTTGTCACTGAATATACATACACGTATATCAATCAGTATCATGTATTCAAATAATTTCCAAAGCACTCAAAAAGTGTATAGTGCAATAATTTTAAAAATTTAAACAATGCATGATGCTGAGGTGCTAGATCCTCTACAACAGTGGTCCCAAACCACGGTACCGGTCTGCCACCTGCTAGGAACCGGGTCCCACAGCAGGAGGTGAGCGGTGTGCAAGCAAGCAAAGCTTCGTCTGCTCTTCCCCATCGCTCCCTATCCCTCGAATTGCCACCTGAACCATGCCCCCCACACCGTGGAAAAATTGTCTTCCATGAAACTGGTCCCTGATGCCAAAAAGTTGGGGACTGCTGTTCTACAAAGTTACAAAAAATCAATTCTACCAAATTTCTCTGATACCTTCATAAACTTAAGCTTCATAGCTTCATAAGCTTAAAAACACTAAACATTGTGCTCCCTTGGGCACTCAAGTCACTTTGAGATTTTTGTTTCAGGCCAAGCCACCGCCTTCAGGATCCCCAGCTGCACCTGGGCCCCCTCTGAGGCAAGCTAATTAATCAAAATGCCCATAGGTGAGAGGTTACATTCAATTAACTATTTATTGAGCACCTGCTAGTAATCTCATTACTAGGTTCTGTGGCAGAGACAAAGAAGTAAGAAACATTGTCTCATAGGAAGCCAAAAATTTATGGTGGAAATCCACCAAATTGTTCCCTCCCTTCAGCCTCTTTGGCCATGAGATGGAAGATCTGACAACCATTAATGTATCAGCTGTAGTCATCCACCCAGAAGGTACTAGTTTTAACTGATGTACCGAAAGCATACAGGCCCATGAGTCATGAAAGGAACTTTTGAAAGCCTCTGTATGAACAAATTGCTCATTGCTAGCCCTCATGGTTGCCCACCTGGTTTCCATCTCCCACATCATATTTGGGGTCTTTTAAAAAGAATAATTTTCAAACCTACACACTCACAATATATCCAAAATAGCAGATAAAATGAACGTCTGCATTAAAGATAAACACTTTAACCCTCACTGCTGTTGAAAGTCCCCATCAGAGAGTGGTGTTCAGCATCTTCATGTTCAGAGCTTCCTTTTCCACTCCTGATCCAGCCTCATTATATGTGGCTAAAGATAAACCTGCTACCATTGCCTTGGCGACATATCCATTTGCTAAAAGAGGAAATAAAGCCCGTGGTTTATATTAAATTTTCTATCTGCCAGGTTTCTTACACTAATTTAGGAAATACGTTTTATTTATTTATTTATTTATTTGCCCGGGCTGCGAGGCTTGCAGGGATCTTAGTTCCCCAAGCAGGGATCAACCCCGGGCCCTCTGCAATGAAATCACCAAGTCCTAACTACTGGACTGCCAGGGAATTCCTGGGAAATAGGTTTTAAAAGCAATAGATATTAGTAGCCTACAAATAGTAACAGGAAAATATTTCATAAGGGAAGATACTCATGAAAATGTTAGAGTTTATTTTTTAAATCTGAACCAAAGAGTTTTGGTGCCATTAATGTTCTTTAATGTTTTCTACTAAAATATTATTTCTGCTCTAAAATTTATACTATGTTTAGTCTTTTAGTGACTTCCTGGATTTTTCATATTGGAATTTATATATGGTTAAAGAAAGTAGAGATTATACTGAGGAAGCCCTAACTATAGATTTGAAAACAATAAAAGATTAGTGTTTTAAGGCTATAGTGTGTAAATCAGATAAAAATGCAAGTTTAAAACTCAAGAATTTTTGAATCCTTATTGTAGGTTTCCAGCAGAAGGAACTGTAGCCTCATAATTGTTATCTGTTATTTACACTCCACTTCAAACTTCCTGTGATTTTACTTTCTTTTTTCCTTTTATCAGATTCTGTTGGTAAATGAAAAAAAAAGAGATGGAAGAGTTTTCAAAACTGAACCTAAACACTAAAAAGTAGCAGATTGTAGAACAGCAAAACACCACAAAAGTATTCATAGTGTTTAATTTCCACGCTTCAATTTGTTGGCTAGAAACTACGATTAGCAGTTATCTCACACGTATTGCTCACAGTTTAGGAAATCGGCTAGGCAGCTTTCCCAGTAAATGCAGAGGAAATGACAGGGCCTGCACTCTGTTGGAACAGAAGTACATCTAGACTATGTTTGGGGGCACAATGCCAGAGTCTGCATTTCTTACCTTGTAAATAACCATTGTTATTGCAATAGGATTCTCACCTCCAAAGTTATTCTTTTAATTAATTTCTATGTTTACTTTATTTTCAAAGGGATTATTCTAATAAATCATTGAATTCTGAAAGCATTCAAAAATTACCTCAGTTTAGTTTGTTTTTTATTTACAGGGACTATTACATAGCTAACTAGTAGAATACCTAAATACTAACAGTTGTTGAGTACTCATGTAATATATAAGTGTTTTTATACATCATTCATTCATTCATTCAACATATCTCTATCTTCTACTATGTGCCCTATTCTAGGTCCTAGAGACAGCTGTGGACAAAACAGTCCCTGCTCACATGGAGTTTACAGTCCAGTAGGGAAACAACAAATAAATTAAACATAAAGCATGTGTATGAAAATAAGTCTATGAAGAAAAATGAAGCAGAGAAGGCAAATAGTGACTGTGTGTGTGTGTGTGAGAAAGAGAGAGAGAGAGAAAGCATCTCATCCAAATGATAAGTTGACATATGAACAGAGACCTGAAGGAGGTGAGGAAATCCAAAACTGGATCTCAGGAGGATGTTTGTTAAAGAGTACTGAGCAATTATTCATTGGGTGTTTCTTATGAACCACTTATTTAATCCTCACAGCAGCACTTCATGGTAGGTATTTTTATTATTCCCATTTTACAGTTAAGAGGATTGAGGCTTAAAAATGTAAAGAAACTTGCTTAAGGCCACACTGTATACAAAGGACAAGTTAAGATTTGAACCCAGATCTGCCTCATTCACAAGCTGTGCTTTTAACCATCCTGTCAAATCATGCAACTACCCAATACCAAGATGTCTACGTGCTCAATAGGCTATTAGGCTAGTCAGTTACAACATCACACTTGGAAAAAAAATCAATTTGAGAGGAAAAAAGTAAATGAAGTTTGGCTCAATCAAATAAATAAATGAGAAACATTCCTCTCCACCCCCGTGGTGAAGGATCTAGATGGAAACAGAGCTGACCTTGTAAGTTATGGCTCTCCAGGCACAAAAAACAAAGAATGACCCAGCTGACCCTGTGGGGCAGGTACTGAAATTGTCTTTCAAAGCAGCATTCACAGAGCTGCCACAGGAGGCCGGGAGTAGGGAGGGGGGAGAGGAAGAAGAAGGGAACAGGAATGGAGTTTGATGTTGGAAGTCTCTATATCACTTCCCCTTCAGTTCACCCTTCTCTTTTCAGTTGAATCTCAGCACCAGGTTTGGATGTTTACATCTGGCTATATAATTGAGTTCTTCACAAGACTGGTCCTGCAGGGATAGAAGGAATTGCATCCAAGACCCACCATCCACATGGCTTCACTTAAGCTGACAAAGGGTGGCAGAGCTATCACCGCTCCAGCTGTCCAGGCTTTGGGCCCCTTGATTTCCTCTTCACCCCCGGAAGGCCTTATACCTGTGCATTAAGTGTGTGTGTGAAGATAGAAGGGTATGCTGTAGGAAAATGAGGACAGGGGAAGCTGTGTTCTCCAGCCACTGAATAAGTGGGGTTCTGCAATAACTGAGTGATTTGAGGGAAAGTGGACATACAATCCCAAGCAATCAAAGGGAAGATTATCTTAATACCAGGGGTAGGTGTTTTCTTTCTGCTTCTCAAGTCTAAAGAGGGAAAGCAGGACGAATGGAGTGGCTTTGTTGTAAACTTTAAGGTCAAGGACTCTTTCTGTTGAGCTTAGCTCTCAAGTTCTCAGAAGTCAACTAAGTGTGAAACATAACTAATAGCCGGGTAAGTATAAGTTGTGGAAGATAGGACTGAAAGTCAGAGGCTCCTTCCATGGGACCCCTACAAAGAGCCTATCATAAAGAGGACTTCATCAACGTTAGCAGGGCTGTTAGAAAGTATCACCTATTGCAAGTGTGCTCTCTTATTGGAGTTTCTCTGTGTGGGTGTGTTCCTAAGAGAGGAGTGGGTGAGCAAGAGTGTACTGGGTACAATTTGAGTATGTGCAAGAGAAAACAGAAACTCTCAGTGAGGAAAAACATAGGTTTACGGGACGGCATCTGTGCAAAAAAAGGACACAGTCCCTGAAACTGTACTAAAGGAAAAACAAAACAAACAAACAATTTTAAAATGTCTTATTTTACACAAGACATCTTCTTGGCACATTTCCCTCCTACTTCCTTTTCCGCCTGACCAAATAGCCCCTTCTCACCCCAGGTCCACGAAATGTTTCTAACAGTCTGACAGAGCCTGACTAACCAGATAGACTACTCACTCCCGGATCCCAGAGGCAAACCCGAGCCCAAGAACAGAAGTGACTCTCCAGGGTGCACGTGCCTGGAGGTCGGCCCTTGAGCAATCAAGCGGAAATCACATCCTTTTCGAGGGCTGGGCCGAGGCCGGGCGAGGCAAAGAGAGCGGTGCGCGGCCCCGGGCCACAGGATCCGACGTGACTCGGAGAGTGTGCACGCCCTGGGGCGGACCGCGCCCCTCTCCCGTTTCCCTGCAAGGAGTTCAACTAGTCGGGTGTCGGCGCGCGCGGCCCGCGCGGCCCAGCTCCCTGGCGGATTGCGCTTGCCGCGCTGGAGCCGCGCCCCCTCTCCCGGGCAAAGGCCCAGCGCCAGGATTCCCGAGGCCTCGCTCGCCGCAGCTCTGGCCTCTCACCGGCGCGAAGGCGGGGCCGGAGGCGGGGCCGGCGTGGCGGGGCGGGGCTCGTACCAGTGCCCCGGGCTCCACCGCAGCTTCGCCCGCAGGTCTCGCGGCAGGCGCGTGGCTTGGCCGCCAGCTCCGGCCCCATGGCAGCTCTAGGCTCCTCGGCTGAGTGCGGCTACATCCGTACAGTCCTGGGCCAGCAGATCCTGGGGCAGCTGGACAGCTCCAGCCTGGCCTTGCCCTCCGAGGCCAAGCTGAAGCTGGTGGGGAGCAGCGGCCAGGCGGTCAAGAGCCTGCGGATCCAGGAGCAGGTGCAGCAGACCCTGGCCCGGAAGGGCCGCAGTTTCGTGGGCAACGGTGAGTGGAGCCCCGCTGTGCCCTGTACCGCCCCCACCCTGCTCCTTATCCCTTCCCTCCCCCTCCCTCACCCTCAGCGCCCAGTTGCTTCGACTCGCTTCTTCCTGAGGGTGCGGAACCTGGTGTTCTGCCCACCTGTGGGTCGCCGGCCCTTTGTACGATCTGTCGCGCCTCCAGACTCAGACCAGCTTACTTTGGGAAAGCACTGTTTTTAAAAACAAACTCTTACTCAGATGTGTCGTATATGTATCTACGTATATTAAGTGTTTATATATATATATAGATATATATGAAAAGAATTCAGTCCAAGATTCCCTTTCTTAACCTATTCCCCTAGGCCCCCCCCGCCCCCACCCCCACCCCAGGGGACTTCATCTGGAGGCTCCGGCAGTCTGTAAATACTTTGAAATTCTCTGCAGAAATTTGGTATGATCATTTTTCTGGGAGAAAGCGCCCCTAGGTTTTACTAAAAATTTTTAAAGGATCTATGACCTCCATAAATATTTTTAAAAAGAAAACCTGAAAACACTGGCGCTCCTACAACCTGTAAATTGCGATTGTGGTGCTTCGCCCAGGTACTTCGGAGCACTCCACCCAGTGTACTGAACGAGTGGTTGATCTAGGAAGTGAAAAGATTGGGTAGGAGAGTTTGGGCTGGGGAACAATCACCCCACCCCACGGGTGACGAGGAGGAGAAAGAAGGGGACTTTGGCCCCGCCGGCAGCAGCCCCGCCGGCCTTGCTGTGCCCCGCCAACGCACTCGTGAGCACAGCGCTGGTACCTACGAAAAATTAAACTTGGAGGTGAACAGAGTTAAAACAACACACACACACACACACACACACAAAGAACACTATATTAGTAACTGATAGTCAAAGGAGGTGGAAGGGGAAGAAGATGGCAAACCAGTTGTGAAAATTAGAGAACGTGAAATATCATTTCTCTCCTGCTAAAAGTCAGATGATCAGAGCCACTCAGTAATTCTTTTACTAGTTGTTTATTTTTTCATTATAAAAGTATTCTAGGCTTATTATGGAAACGAGAGGAAAGAAATTAAACAGTTAAGTTGGGTTATCAGTTGTTTCCTGCAATGTTGAACTGTTTCTCTAGGAAGTTAACTTGAGAAATGGCAAATGTAGAACCCATTAGGAAAAAGAAAAATGCTTGCAGATCAGATCAGAGATTTAAAACAGCAGACCCTGCGAAGCTGTATTGTTTTACATTTATGTAAAAGAATTTTAAAGGATCAGGCAATCAATATTTACATACTTGAAAGGTAAAGAGATGTTTAATAATTACAGTTGATGTAATTGTGTACCTACTATGTGCCAAGAATTGAACTCTGTGGTTTGCATTCATTATGTTACTTATGTTTCCAGAAAAAAAAAAAAACTTGTGAGGTATGGTGCTTTAATCCCCATTTTACAGATGAGGAAACGAAGCAGTTAAGTAACACTCAATTTCCCACAGGTAGTAAGTAGCAAAACTGATAGTACTTAAACTCCCAAGCCTGAATTTTTAAACTACTCATCAGCTATATTGTTAAGCTTTTTGGTAATTAATAGAAAGTGGGATTTTAATTAAACCATAAGCCTCTCTAAGCCCCCATCCCATTTTCCGTTAAATAAAACTGAGATAGTTCTGAGAGAGTAGGGAGGTCTCAGTGACATAGAACTGCCACAGCACATGGAAAAAAGAACGTATATTTACATTTAGGAGTCTGACTAAAGACCCTAGGACAACTGAGGTCAATTTTTGACCAGTGGAGTCATTGCACCCCTTTAGTCTGTGCAGGTCCAGTGCCAAACTGAAACCAAATTAACTGCTTCTGCATAGGGGAACACAAGGGATGCACCTGAAATATCCTTTCTTACCCTCTGAGAATGGCTGGCTAGGAAGAGCAACCAGACATCAACTATTCAATAAATGCAGGGAATGAACAGAAGGAAAGGGAGCATTGCCGAGCATCTGCTATGTGCCTGACCCTGTTCAAGAATATGTTTGCATTTTATTATATCCTTAAAACAATTATATGAGATAGATATGCAGATCCATTTCACATATGAAGAATGTGTCAGTCTCTCAATATTTATTGGACGCTTAGTCCCAAACCCACACATGATTTGTTCTCTTGACAATGGCACATTCATGTTGTTTGGTGAATTCAGGAACTATCAGGTGAGTCTGTTCTTCACGCAGGGCACTATGCAGGTGCTGAATTAAACATACACTCTCCTTGCTTTAAAGCAAGGAGTTCAAAGTCTGTAGAAGGAAAATGCTCTCTCTAAAAAAATGCGTTATCAAATAAAAAATGGTAAGCTACCCAAAGGAAGAAGAGCCAACGAATTATAGAGTTTAGAAGAATGAGTTAGACTACTAGCTGAAGGGAATTTTGAAAAGCTTCTTGGAGGAATTGGGATTTTAGGTCTCAAAAATTCAGTAGGATTGGACAGAGGGAAGGGTTTGGAGGAAGAGCATTCTAGGAGGGAACAGCAGGAATATTACACAGTTCACAGAATTGATATCGTAGATAGAACAAAGGGCGCTGTCATGATGCTTCTGCTCCAATGCTTAGGGCAACTGCTTGAGTCCAACTAAGAAACAAAGTGTTTGAAATATTTTTATTGCAACAGGAGCTTCCCAACAAGCTGAAATACACTCAGCCTACACAGAAGTGCAAGCCAGGCAGAGAGATAAGGCAACAAACAACACCTATTTACTTTAAACCTCAGCTTTCTGAGACTCAAAGGGGAAATCAGCTTCAAAGGAATTTAGCGTTAACACACCATGGAACAATTACCAGGGGTGATTTGTGTATGTTGTTTAATTAAAGTTCTTTGAAAAGGTTTGGGGGCTCCTAATGGTTGTGAGTATTGTTTTTATTATTTCCGTATTACTATCCTGTCTCTAAAGTTGAAACAGACAGGCAGTTGTTGAAACAGTGCTGGCCTGGAAAGAATCCTGTATCAACATAAATTCCGGGAAGAAATGACCCTGGTGTTAACTGCTGTTAGCTCCAGGGACCTGGAGAATTCTGAATTGTTGACATACCTGTAAGATTGAGGCAGCAGATAATATGCTGAAAACAGGGATGAGATAAATGTGACTGATTTGTTGATAAATACCCTGCAAGGGTCTTTAAGCTGTCAACTTCTCTCTAATGCCTTTATATAAGTGAATGGTTTTCATTGTAAATTACTCTAACTTTTGTTATTTTAGATTGTGTTGAACATTTTAAAATTGGCTGTAACTCTTGGGGATGGGGGAGTGGGGGGCGGGGGGGTGGTGGTGTGTGGAACAGAGGTGTATAGCAGCACTGTGAGATGAGTCTGTATTGTAGGAAATTTAAAAAATTCTTTTATAAAAGTCACATAGAAGACATTTAAGAATTGCAAGTACAGTATTAGCAAAGGGAAGAATTTTTAGTGTCCATATTCTATTTATTACATTTACTTTGAAAGTACTACTACTTTACTTATTACAACAGTTCCCCCTTGGGTGCCTGGGTAAGGAAGAAAGTCATGCTTTAAATTATTGTATGTATACGATACGTATAAAACACAACGAACAATATCCTAATAAAATTTGCAGCTTCTCTGGAAATCAGCCAAAGGCATGCTGTTTACTTAAATGGTTTTCCTGGCCAAGATATTTTGAATATCTGTAATCAGAAAGAATTTTGGAGAAAAGACTGAAAATTGGCTAAGGTAGCAAAAAAGGCAATTAATAGGTATTATTTGTGGGGCAGAGGCCCAGGGTGGGGTGGGGGGGAGTTAGACATTGTTTAAATCCTGTATGAATTATTTGTTGCCAAAAAAAGGAATGCCAGGAATGAAGCAATTCTGGAAGCGAGGCGACTGGTCATTTAGAAAGCAGGAGAAATCAAGAGAGAAGGAAAAAAAGTTAGATGGTGGGGTGGCAGGGACATGGCCATGCTGCTGTGATTGTAAAATGTCAGTAGTGCTACATGATTTAATGTACTTCCTTGTCTGCCAGTGTCTAGCAGATCAATTGCAATGACTTAAAAAAAAAAAGTGCCTTTTTTTTTTTTTTTAGAAATTCTTCTGATTATAATAAGTCAAAGGAAATAGAATGTTAACAACATGGTGATTACAAAAAAATTAACTCCCCTCCCCTAGAAATGGTGAAAACATATCTTTTATGGATAAGGTCTTGAGTGAAGGCGTGAGTAGGGGTGCTTCAGAATCAATGGAAGTATTAACAGTGTTTGATTATAAAAGTACATTGCTCTATGTGTCCCAGATAAGGTGCAAGAAATTTCCTTAAGAGAAAACAGCTGTTCACTTAGGCTTTTTAAAAGACTGCATTAATGTTATTTATGACCTGTGTTAGTAAGTTCCAGTCATGGGAACAGCTTACTTGAATTAGATATTCTAGGTATTTGTTGTTCACATTGGCTTATTCTCCTAATTGTTTTGGATATCAGCTTTAAATTTTTCCCCTATGTGTTAAAATAAGGTCATACATATTTACTTTATTTTATCTTCAAATAGTCAACATTAATTTTACACTCATTGAATTTCTGGTCTGATCAATAGAAATTATTAAAAGCTTAATTTTTTTCTTTTCTGAGAGCAAGCATATTATTGACAACCTATCTATGATAATAATGTATAACAAATATGCTGCTAAAACCTCTGGAATTTATATATCAGACTTGATTAATATTGTCTGTAATAAGATCATTTGATACTATCTCAGATGACATTCAAGAATTTTAAGTTATACAATTCTGAGATAAATGTTGGACTCCAACTATTTTGTGCCAGCACACAAATGTATGAAGATATAAATACCATACTCCTTCTAGGGAAGTAAACAGTAAAAGGAGTGTTGCAAGTGGGAATAGACACAATTAGTAGAAAACTTAATCTTTGTGCTAGAGTGAGCCATCTCACTCCCCTGACTTATTAATATAAGAACAATAAGCAGAATTTCAGGTCTTCTTATAATAGAATGATTGAAAAATCTATTGTGTATATTTTGTGTTATGCCATTAATGGTGATTGGATATAGGACGTAAAAACAGTTGCTCTATTCTTAAGTGCTTAAAGATGAGCTGGGGAGCCCAATCAATATGTAGACTTAAATGAAAAGGCATATTTAGAAAAAAGAATCTTGAGCATTTGAAAACACAGCTCACCATTACCATTAAAAGAATTCACATATTTGTTTTCTTGGAGTAATCAGCTTTAGGCTTAACAATATTAATTAGCCAAAGCATCATAATCAAAGTTCTGCAATTCCTTGATATCCAGAAGAAAATACTGCTCATTAGAAGCTTAATAAATTATTCCCACTTTATCTTAAATCTCACTAATATGTTCACAGGATACGGGTGAGAAGGATCACATCCGAATTATTGTATCTTGATTACCTTTTTCTTTGAAGGAGGAAAATAAATGGAAACTTTTCTTGACAGATCGTAGGAACTTATAGAATACCAAAATATTGCAGATAAAACACAAGCCATACAGATAAGAGAATGACAGTAAATATATATTATGCAGATGTAGAATCAACCTTGCCACAACGAACATAGTCATCTTTTCTAATCACTTAGCGTCTGCCTGCATTTGGGGGAAAATTTTTTTTCTCTCTATATTCCCAGAATGACAGAGAAACAGTAGGAAATATTTGAGCACCTTCCATCCACTCCAAGACAAAAGCATACATGCAACTATCATCTTCACATTTTGGCTCCACTGTGGTGATCCACAGGATAGATGTAGGCCTGAAGGATTAAGTGCAAACTGAATGTGTATAACTAGGATATTTTTAATGTACAAGGAAATATTGACTAATCAACCATTAATTTGTGAGGTGCTGATGAAGGACTGTGCCAGAAATGGTAGTAAAATATGTGATTCTTTATATCAAGAAGGTAAATCTGGCCTCACTCCAATTCATTCCTCACCTAGGTAGTAAACTTTCTAAAATCTCAGCACATCATTTCCTGATTTAAATTACTTCGGTCTCTTGCTGTTCTCTATAGGAGTGAAATTCTTATTCAGCATGGCATTCCAAGTTCTCCATGCCTGCATCTTCTCAAACTGGGTCCTATCACCACTACTCCCACACCCAACCAAACACCAGCGATTTATCTTGCTCGATTCCTATCCCTACCCCCTACTGCCCTCACTCGCCTCTCCCTTCTTTTGGCTGGGTTAACTCTTAAACGCCAGTCAAAACTCAGTTCAGTTGTGCCCCTGTATAGGCAGCCGTCCCTCATCCATCCTGATCCAAGTTAAAGATTTGATCACTGTGATGCGCACAAGATGTTTCAGTAGGGGAAAAACATGAAAAAATGCAGGGGTTTTCTGAAAATACATTTGGCAGATTTGGTGAATTTAAAGAAGGGACAGCAGTTATGTATCAGTTGGGAGAGAAGAGGTTAGTACTGTCAAGTGAGGGGCAGTGGAAATATCATGTCTTGAGTCATTACAAAAACCTATAGCAAGTTTTTAAAGCAAAACGTTCTTTAAATTCATCTTTTTTGACTATTAGTTGCATCACTGTGAGTATAATGTGCTATTTGTCATTGTGGTTCTAAAGTTTTACAAGTGATCATTATGAGGTATCTCAGAAAATGAATTGGCAAGAATGCCAAAGTAAGGTGATAAATTATAGGAATTCATATAGATTTAGAAACCTCCAGGGTGTACCAACTTAGTGCTTTACTAGTGTGCTAAGTTACCAGTTTATAATCACAAATTTTATGATCACATATTCTGGCTACTCAAACAAAATACATGATATAGACACCTGCAGTATAAAAGGGCCTTTTTTTTTTTTAAGGGCCTTTTAAATATGTGTTTTGTGGTTATCTAGAGCAGTAATTTGAGGATTACCCCCAAAATGTCATAAACTGATGTCATAAACTGCATAAGAGGCTCCTGAAAAATAAGGACTTCTGGTGGCTAGTTAGTATATTATTAGTGGGTGATAGCCATTGACTTAGTGACACAGTGGCACATGGAGTGTGTGGACCTTTTGCTAGGATTGTTGGTCTGTCCCTGGCATATTCAACTTTGTTTGAAGCCAGCTCTGCTCACCACTGTACTACCAACACTGACTCCTGGCATATTCCACTTTGTAAGAACTCATAGCCAGTACTTTCCAACTGTACACTCAGTACACTGAGTTGTTCCTCATGGTTGATTATGTGAGCTTTCTTAACTGGTAAGTTACAGCACTGCACATTTTTTGTTAATTTTTCAATAATGCAAAACATTATTAGGCTTTGGTCTGCTTTAAAACAATTTTTCACTATAGTTTTTTAAGCCAACAAATTCCGCTCCTCTTCCAGCCTGAGCAAGTGCTTACCTGAGTTGCACACAAGGTTGTAGAATTGCGGTTTGTGTGAATATCTGATCATTTTTCTTAGAAAGTAAAAACAGAAGAAGATAAAAGAAATATATATTTTTTAATGTTAAGTCCAGGAAAATGAATTCTATGTTATATGCCCACACAGGCAAAGGAAAATCCTTCACCAGCTCAGGAGTCCTGTTGTATGGTTCTTGATGGGTCCTTACATATTTTGTGTTTTCTTTTAAGTACCTACTTTTGTTAGTAAATTATTTTAAGGATCCATTTAAATATGAATTGCTATACAAATTCCTTCTGATAAGTTTCAAGAGGTCACGTAGTTAAATCTTTTTAAGGTATATGGAGAAAGAGAGCTGTTGCTACCCAGAGGTTGCTGTGAAAAGACCAAATACCAGAAAGTGATAGCTTTCAGAGCTTTCAGACTTCCAGAATCTAATCTCTTTCCATCAAAAAGACCATTGTGAATCCACACAGTGAAGGCAACTGCTTGTGATTGTGAGCACAATAAATTGTAGCATTTAAATCAGTACTGGTAGTGAACACATACTGATTTCTATGCATACCTGTTTTCACGGGAATTTCTTATACCTCCATCTCTACACATTCTCCTTTTAAAGCTCAGTGTGAACCAAATCAGTTTTTCACCTATGCTCAGAGAGTGCTAGATGCTTGAAAGAAAAGATGCTTCTCTGAATGTGAATGCTACTCTCTTCTCTCTAATATAAGCAGGTTATTTAAAGGTCTTGTTTGTTTGTTTAGCAACTCTCTATCATCTGCTTACCATAAGGGAAGCTGTATTTTTAAACGTGCCCAGATACCGGTAATGGAGTCACAATAGAGGCTTGTCAATTTGATTTCATAACTATATTAAATTTAACCAATTGGGTAATAAAGCTGGTCACAAAAGCTACAAAGAACTGATTATGGAAATTAATTTTCTATTTTTAACCCTAACAATATTTCATTATTTTGGACAACACTTGCATAGATGACCAGAAATCAAGATATTTTCCCACGAACAGCTGCTTAGGGATCACATCATTCAGATTAACATTCAGAATTGGAAAGAGAGAAAATTACATTTCCCGTGAGGTCTGCACCTCTGCAGTCTTCTGAGCAATTTGGAATCCTTCCATCGAAACCAACCCCCCTCGTTCTCACCCTTCCACCCTGCCCCCACAATTGCTTTGACCTGAATTGCTTGTTATTTGAGGAGGGTGGAGTTCTGTAACTGCGTCCTGCATTTCCCTTAAAGTGGGCTCCATAGATGTCCACAGTGTTCTTAGAAGAAAAGGTGTGGATAATGTTGCCTGAGTCAGTATTATTAATAATTTGAAATAGTCCCTAAAAATCAGTGCCTTCTTTAGGAGACAGCAAAAGCACATTATGCAGCGTGTAAGTGAAATGAATGACCAGTTAAAACCACAAAATGATCATCCTCAGTGGCTGGGTCAATCAAAAATAACCAGAAAAAGCCAAATTCAGTACCCGAATCAAAACTCTTAGATACAACACTGTGTAAATTAAAGCATGCAAACTAGTTTATCCCTCTTTCTACAACAGATTAATTCATGAAAATGTGTGGAAAACAGATTTTGTGACCCAAATTCTTTTTTAAAACCGTATCTCATTTTTGCATGTTGCTTTACAATTTTAAAAGTATTTGAATGTATGCTTTCTCAGGTAAACCTCTCTCTCAGCAACTCTGTTAGTAGGTGGAATTATGGGAAATAAATCTAGGTGATTTGTCCAGACACACGGAAAGGAGTAGAGTTGGAGGCTCCAGACCAAGTCCACAGATTTCTTCAGCTTAGGGAAGATACCCACATACTTCTGTGATGTAAGCAAGCCCTTTGAAATATAGTCATGCTCTAATTTTCCATGTTAGAAAATATGGATTTTTATGTTGGATTTATTTAAAGCAGTATGTGCCTGTATGTATAATATGTTTTTGTTGCTTTCTTATTTCTGTTTTTGGAGAAGGGCATGGCTGAGTTATTTTATATGTTTAACTGTCATATTATTATTTGTTTTATTCTCCAATTGAACAGAAAATAATGACTTGCCTTAAAGAGGTTAGTTTCCATTCTGATTAATATTTATTTTTTAATTCTACCCAGTTTAAAATTTCTTTAAAATCTTAGAACACAGCTGCTAATTCATTAATCCACTATACTGATCTCAAACTCAACGACTGCCTAGGCAAATTAATCTGCGTTATTTGTCGTTTAAGATTGGCGTTTTAACTAGAGAAACCATCTATTGAGCCATCCTGCAGGTTGACTATCAGGAGTCACAACTTTCCTTGAACAGGAAGAGTGTCTGTGGTTTAAAGATCTAATCTGGTTTTATTCCCTGTTACCAACTACCTTGTAGTTATTTTGGGAACCAGTAAATGGGTCTCAATTCTTTCATCTGAAAACTGAAGGAGAAGCTTCCTTTTAAGGATTTATGTCAGCAAATAAAGAACTTTTACAGAGTATTTGGAGTTGCCCAGGTAAAGGTTCTAGAGGAAAGAGAATGACTGTTTTTGGTTCTCATTAAAAAAAAACTCTGATAATAATAATCTCTCCAGGGTTTTGATAAATGGCAATTTCAGAAGAGCCACAGTGCAGTCAAATAGTAGAGATCAGTGGAAAGAATGAGCCCAGAGTTCAAACCCGATATTAAATCTCTTCACAATTTGAAGCAAGTAATTTGTTTCCCTCTTTTTTAAGGGACATGCCAATAGCTAACTCTGCATCACAAAGTATTGAAAAATAAAATAATTTGAGCTCCTTAAAGAAAAGTAGTATTGAAATGTAAGGAGTTGCTTTAAAATGCCTTAGCAGCCTCAGCAACAACGTGAGTTAAAGAATGTAAACTAAACATTTAGCCTCCCTTCCCACACCAGCAGGACCCTTGCAGCCCTGCCTCCCTGATAGCCTGGGGTGAGGGTGGGGGTGAGAGAAGGAACAGTGGGGCCCGAGTTGGGGACTACCGACAGCCTGGGCAGCCTCAGCAGGAGCCTCAGGCAGGCATTGAGGGCTACTACTTAAGCCTCTCACAGCTTTTGCTCTGGGGTCGGACGGAAGATTCCTTTCCCTTATTCAATGTCCAGGTTCCAGGCATCCTCTGTCATTGAAGTTAAAAATTAAGGAGCTGCCTGACCTTTTGCTAACCCTTGAGAAGAAATCAGGCCCCTGGAAACAGGAGAAGACTGGCTTGACTCAACTCTCTTGGTCTTTAGGGTGACAGTTACAAGCCTGCACCTGCCTCCGCCAGGAGCCCTTGAGGCCTGAAACTTGTTTACCAGCCAGATTATTTGGCTCCAGGAAGTAACACACATATACAAACATAATTTGAGATGGATTCATACTTTTTAGCTCTCTGGCAACAACACTCTTCATTCCGCCTCTACCTCAAAATAACTTGTGAAAGTATTGTCAGTTAGACTCTATAACAATTTATTGGAAAAGTATGTTGCTATGTTCCAATTGTACTGGAAAGGGTCTACCTGTGTTGTTTTATTCCCAACATCTTTCACAAGTCTCTCAATCCTGCAAGAGTTGAGTATTTTATTTTTTCCTCTGATTTCTAAAAGAATGCTACGTGACAGAGTAATTTTGGTTAAAGTTAGGGAACTAGAAATTACCTAGGTTTTAGAGATCTTTTATTATTTTGATTAGGCTTTTTTTTTTTTGTAGGGCAGTGGGAGATCGCAAAAGAACAAACAAAAAGCTGGGAGCTTTTTAAGCTCAAAGAGGAGCATTTTAAGACTTGCCTCAGTTGAGAGTCCCTGCAGGCCCCACAGAGCTGAGCAGGAAGGGCTGCCTCCTGTGCAGTGTCTGCAGGAAAGGGCTGACTTGTTATACCCCAAACTAAGAACTAGCCGGCAATTTGTTTGTGGTGTACAAGTTGATTCTCTCTCCTGCCTAACTCTCATGTTGCTAAATGCCTCAGGCCCCGGTTTGGCATTTTTCAAACTGATCCATGTTTTCTTTGACCACACCACCCATTATATTTATTGCCTTCACCTACATCCTCTCAGGAAGCTTCAGAGTTTCTGCCTTGGGTATTCCTCTGACTTACCGAACTGTTAACTGTAATTAACATTTTTAGATTTTTGTGAAAATCTCCTCTCTCCTTTCTTCCCTTTTCTCAAAAAAAAATTTTTTAAATAAATATTTTTAATTTTAATTCAACTTTTAGTTTGAAAAGCTTGTGGAGAATGTTGTCATAACCTGCAATCATTTGCCATATCCAAGGGTCCTGTTAATAACCTAGCACTTAAAAAACACTAATGTAAATCTAGTACTTGTCATTGACCTTAATTTTTTTTAAATAAATTTATTCATTTATTTTTGGCTGCGTTGGGTCTTCGTTTCTGCGCATGGGCTTTCTCTAGTTGCGGCAAGTGCGGTCTACTCTTAACTGCGGTGCGTGGGCTTCTCATTGCAGTGGCTTCTTTTGTTGCAGAGCATGGGCTCTAGGAGCAAGGGCTTCAGTAGTTGTGGCACGTGGGCTCAGTAGTTGTGGCTCGCAGGCTCAGTAGTTGTGGCACACAGGCTTAGTTGCTCCGTGACATGTGGGATCTTCCCGAACCAGGGCTCGAACCCGTGTCCCCTGCGTTGGCAGGTGAATTCCTAACCACTGTACCACCAGGGAAGTCCTGACCTTAACTACTTAAATTTAAAATATATTATTGTTATATAATATTTACTGATTGGCCCACTTATTTTAATATATGCTTGATTACAGGAAATCTTCACCGAACTAGCAGTGTTCCTGAGTATGTCTACAATCTACACTTGGTTGAAAATGATTTTGCTGGGGGCCGTTCACCTGTTACTAAAACGTATGACATGCTAAAGGTAGGATACCAAAGAATATAACCCTAGTTACCAGGTTACCAAGAAAACATTTTTAAACTTCTGTAGGTTATTTTTTAATGTTTACTGTTCTCAAGTATTACCATTTCCTAAATGAATTATGAGAAGTGGACACCATGGAAAACTGGAAACTTTAAACTATTAAATCCTGGTGCAAATAACTAGACAACCAAGTCTTATTTAAAGACAGATTTTACCCAGAAAGGAGCTGACTTCTCCGTGTGATTCAGAGAAATCAACACCTTGTGTAATAGTCCTAGAATAGTTAATCTTAAGCAAAGATGAAAACTGATTCATGCCTCATTTAAACTTTATTTCTCTCTTGCGCAGACAGGTACAGCTGCCACTTATGAAGGTCACTGGGGGAGAGGAACTTCGCAGTACAGCTCTCAGAAGTCAGTGGAAGAAAGGCTCTTGAGGCAGCCTCTGAGGAGACTTGAGATTTCCCCGGACAGCAGCCCTGAGCGGGCTCAGTACACACACAGCGAGCACCAGTACAGCCAGAGAAGCCAGGCCGGGCACACCTCGCGGCAGCAAGAGAGCAGGAGGTCCACGCTTCTCGCGCCACCTCGCTACGCCCGCTCAGAAATTGTGGGTTTCAGCCACTCCGGGGCGGTGGGCAGACAGCGCCACTACGACTCGTACAGGCGCTACCAGTACCGGTCTGTGAATGACGCCGTCTTTGACGGCGCCCAGGTCCACCCGGTGGTGCTCACGTACCCCAGGCCTGGGACCAGCCACAGCCTGGGCAACCTCCTGGAGAAGGAGAACTACGTGACTGCGGGGCCCGCCGCGGGGCAGGCCAGGCCGGCGTCCGTGCAGCCGGGCACGCAGGGCCGGGCGGCGCGGTCGTCCTGGCATCAGAGCTCCTTCCACAGCACCCGCAGGCTGAGGGAGGCCGAGTTAGGCGGGAGGAGGACCCACATGACTGTGGGCCAAGTGGCAGCAGGAGGAAGTGGAAACGTGCTCGCGGAGAGAAGCACTTTCACCGACGCGCAGGCTGGGTGAGTCCCCTTCTCAATCTGCAGCACAGTCGGTGCCAGCACATTCTGTTCCCACAGCTCTTACCGTGTGAGCTGGTGCTCCTGGGGCTGCAGAGAAAGGCTTCCAGAGATAAGTGATTAAAACAATGACTTCTCAGGCAGCTGCCTAATTGACAGATTAGCCTGTTTGCCTCAGGGACAGGGGCCAAGCTACCTGCTTGTATGGCAGCTCGGCAGGGGAAATGTGACTTTTAATCCATCTGTTCCAAATTAGATGCTGGCTAAAGGGATGGCTGAGGGATGGCTGCCCCTTGGCTATATGAAAATATGCTTTGAATGAGAGCTAACTCCAGAGTAGACCAAGAAATGGATAATTGCATGCATCAATTATTCTCAATCATTCCTTGAAATAAAGGAAGGAAAAAGGCAAAAGTGTTTATTCCTGGTGCTAAGAGTGAACCTCAAATGCTGTTCTGATAACACTACCACAAAAAGATGGAGCTAAGCAAAGGCAGCTAATTTCTAGATGTCTCTTCCTTCCTTTGATACCTGATAATTTTACTTTTTGATTCTGGTATCAGTGATTGGAGGGATTTTGTTTTGCAATACTGAAAAATTAAAATAATTGAAGTTTCAAAGTCATTCCTTTGCCTCTCCTATTTACTTTATACCTTGACTAATCTAGTTTTTGGAACTTTAACCTTTATTCAAGTTTAATGGTGGAACACGAATTTCTTAAACTGAGGAACTCACTAAGAGAAAGGTTAAGAAATGGATGGATGATTACATCAGTAACTCCCAAAATAATGATGTGGTATCATTATGGTAAAACATTAAATACATGACTTTTTAAAATTTCTAATGGAAGTTGTTACCTTTAATCATCCCTTTAAGTGAAATTGTGCAGTATACTCATTGATTAGGTAGGCACTGGTGAGAAAAGATGTTAGGGCTAATCTAATCTTGAAGCAAGAAATATTTTTTATAAAGCAAAATTGAGCATGAGACTTCCAACATTTCTTGTAGAAAGCAGATCTTTGTCAATATGGACACATAAAGAAGAAAAATACATGAGGTAATTATGGAGGAAAAAGCTGGTCAAGTCTTTTAAATGGATAATTCAAGATGTATTAAATGCCTACTGTATTCTAGGATTTGAGTCAAGCACAGTTTTTTTTTTTTTTTTTCAAGCACAGTTTTAACAAAATGATTCTAACAATAACAAAACTATTGTGCCACGCTCTCCAGCAACCGGCATTCTTCTCTTCTTGCATCTCTGTGTCCCCACACTGCTTCCACCACCTTGTCACTTCCCAGTCTGTCATCAACCCACTGCAGTATGGCTTTAGTCCCCACCATTTCACTGAAATAGGCTCCCCACAGATCTACCAATGATTGCCTTAATGCTACATCTGAAGCAGTCCTTATATTACTCAGTCTGTGGGCAGCATTTGACACCACTATCTGTGAAATTCTCCCTTCCCTGGGTTGTCGGGGCACCAGCTTCTCCTGGTTTTCTCTAGCCATGTCTTAGTCTTCTCTGAGAAGACTTTTCTGCATGCCCAAGGAAGTCATCTTCATCAACCCTTCTCTTCTGGTCTTGGTGCTCTTCTAAAGAGGCCCTGTGTACTGCACTTGTATCCTGTGATTCCCAGTGTTTTATTTTCAGCTCTGTCCTCCATCCTGAACTCTAGATCTGTATGTATTTCTAACAAAGTCATGGACTCAGTATGTTCAAAACTAAATCTATCAGCTCTTCCCTACCCTCTACTTCTATCTTCTCATACTAAAGTCCTAAATTTACGTCCTATCTTTACAAACCTGGGAGTCATTCTTATCTTTTCCCTCCATACTCACATATCACCAAGCCATATTTTATTCTCCTTAATGGGTCTTAAATTTTTACCCTTCTTTCTGTGTCTATTGCATAGGTCTCTCTGCCTCTGGTCTTGCTCACTCAACCATTCTCTAGGACCATTAGAATGGTCTTCCCAAATATGATGATTCCTCTCTCCAATTTATAACCTTCCCATAATTCCACCAAATTTTTGTGCTTTTTACCATGGCACACAAGGCCCATGTTTTCAGCTATGCTTATTACTCTAGTCTCATCTCTTTCTACTATCCTCCACCTGTCATCATCACCTTCCCCAAACACATCCCCAGTCAAACCACCTCGAACCTCTTTTACTTCCCTTAATGGAAAATATTTATTTACATATTTTCTTTCTCTCTTTCTGCCTTCCCTACTTCTTTCCTTCCTTTCTTTCCTCCTTCCCTCCTTCCTTCTTTTCTTTGTCTATCTATCTATCTGTCTCCTCCCAGTAGCTTTGGCTGGCTACTCATGATTCTGGATCTCAGTTACCACCCTTTCCCTGACCACTCCCCTCACAATCTAGTTTAGGAGCCCCAGATAGCTGTATTGTGTGGGTGTGTCTACCAGAATAGTATATTGTGGTTGTTAGTTTTCTTATCTGTTCCCCTTCTAAATTCGAGTTATTGTTTTAATAGGGTGGATTTTATTACAATAATTGATCATATTTCAAAGACTAGAAGGAATACGTGTGGTCAAGAAATTTAAAATAAAGGGAAAGAATTCTATTCTTGATGATTCCCAAAGTTGCCATCCTAGAGACCAGAAATCATAGAAATGAACACTTCTTGAAATTTTTGCTATGTATGGAAAGGAAAGGGCGTCAGGGATATTTCCTATAATGATCAAGGTGGCATCCATATCTGATTCTCTTCCTCCTTTGGTGTGCCCCATGGCTCATTTCAGTTCCCCGGGCTGCCCCCTGAGAGCTCTGCCCTTGAGAACACACACTCTGCTCTCCTTTGCCTTGCAGTGTCTCACATTTCAACCTCTATCCAGTCCCTATATTTGGAAGCTGCTTTTTTATGTCTAGTGAAAATCCCACATGTAAGGAAGTGTTCTTTCATATTTGTGGAACGTTCCTATAGAGTAGTTAGGTAAAACTATAAAGCTACGTAATGACACAGGTATTAAACAATGGATCTTTGTTTCTAAAAGAAGAATGGCTGGTCAGTTTCTAATGCAGCTGAAAATCAAAACATTGGAGTAAAGAGAGATAGTGAACAACTGTTCTAAATCAGACTAATGAAAAAGGTTTAAGAAATCACCAAGTAAAACACTGTAGATCAGTTTTACTGAAAATATGATTTCTGTACCTATGGAGGACTGGTGGTTCAGCAAATGAATATTAGGTTGCTCCAGTGTACCCAACACTGCAGTAAGCACCATAGAGGATCCGTAAAAAAGAAAATAAGACACATCAAGTGCTAGATTGTACTAGTGTCTATAGGAATTCAGACAACAAAAGAGTGATGTATTAGTAGAGGGAGAGAAAGGTGAGAGACTTTATCTCTGGTAGGATCACCAGTCAACTTTGTGACATAGAGCAGCACAGAGCAGAAAAGATGTCATAAAAACTTCCCTTCACATCCTCTTAATTAACAACCTCTCTAGTTCTTTGATTCCTCAGGTCTCTTTTAGTTATGTCTTTCTTTCCATTTCCATTTTTAACAGCCCAGTTCACAACTTTATTGCTTCAGCTAAGACTCTTGTAGTGCCCTCAAAACTGTGTCTAGAGACACATATCCACTCCAAAGTCATCTTTCCAAAGCAGTGCTTTCATCACACCTAAAATCTTTGTGAGGTAGGGTGATTTGCATTTCCTAAGCATCTGACAACACGAGGGAGCTCTTCATTCATCATCTGGTGTTTGCTTGGCCTTCAGAGCTATTCTAATATCTGGGAACCAACCTAGGGCAGGGCTGTATTATTATTGGCAGGAATGCGGTTGCTGAGGGATTGCACACCTAAAAACAAGGACCGTTTTTAATTTTTCGTATAATATCTCATACTCTGACCAGTGATATTTTACACTGCTTCCTCTTTACATTTTTGTAAAACATATAATTGATATCATATTAACTAAAGTTGTTGAAAAGACTCACTTCTGGAGAATCTGCTCAGTGGATAATGGGGCCGAGGAACAACTGCTCATCCTGATGCTTCCCTCCCCAACCCCATCTCCCAACCCACATTTCTACAGGCTTCAAGAAATGTTTTGTGAGTGAGCAGAAAGGGGGGAAAGAAGGAGGAAAGGGAAGCAGGGAAGGAAGTAGGGAGGAAGAGAGATTGAGGTGAAACCAGGCAGGACCCTGCAGGGCCTTGCCTGGGTGCAAAATTCCCTCCATATCCCACGTTTCTTGTTTGAAGAAAGGCTTTTGTCTCCTAGGCCCTCTCTGAGTTCCAAAGAGCCGGCTCAAGTAGTTAATGATTAGAACATTGGAGTCACAGTACTCCTAGTTCATCCTGAAGGGATATAGATAACAATCTAACACATATCTCTGAGTTCTGCAGAAACTAGGACCGCCACTCATTGTGGATAGTGACTGTGTGCTGACCACCAACACCTAGACCTCATACTGGTTGGAACCAGAAGGTTGATTGTTGAGATTCCTGGAACATCATCCTGTTACCTCACCACCATCAGAAGAATGTCCACAATCTGATCAGGCACCCTGCAACCCTCACTCCTAATTTTGCCTTTAAAAACCCTTCCCTGGGGCTTCCCTGGTGGCGCAGTGGTGAAGAGTCCACCTGCCAGTGCAGGGGACACGGGTTCGAGCCCTGGTCCGGGAGGATCCCTCTTGCTGTGGAGCGGCTGAGCCCGTGCACCACAACTACTGAGCCTGCGCTCTAGAGCCCGCGAGCTACAACACTGAGCCCGTGAGCCACAACTAATGAGCCTGTATTCCACAACTACTGAAGCCCATGCCTAGAGCCCATGCTCCGCAACAAGAGAAGCCACCGCAGTGAGAAGCCCACACACAATGAAGAGTATCCCCCCCACCCCACTCACTGCAACTAGAGAAAGCCTGTGCAGCAACAAAAACCCTAAAAATAAATAAATAAATTTATTTTTAAAAAAAACCAAAAACCCTTCCCTGACAGCCATCTGGTCTTTTGAGCATGAGCTGCCCATTCTCCTTGCTTGGGTGCCCTGAAGTAAATGCTGTACTTTCCTTCACCACAACTCTGTGTCATTAGATTGACTGCTGTGTGTTGCACTAGCAGACTCCAGTTTTGTTGGGAAACGGGAGGAGTGCTATGGGAGAATAGAGGAGGAAAAGAATAGCTCTATCTGGGAGTAGGGCTACAGGAAAGATTTCACAGAAGTGATGATATTTGAATTGAGTCTTGAAAAATTAAGAATTAGGTAGAAGGGGGGCTTCCCTGGTGGCGCAGTGGTTGAGAGTCCGCCTGCCGATGCAAGGGACACAGGTTCGTGCCCCGGTCCGGGAAGATCCCTCTTGCCGTGGAGCGGCTGGGCCCGTGAGCCATGGCTGCTGAGACTGTGCGTCCAGAGCCTGTGCTCTGCAACGGGAGATGCCACAACAGTGAGAGGCCTGCGTACCGCCAAAAAAAAAAAAAAAAAAATTAGGTAGAAGGGTGGGCTTTCTAGAAAAATCAGAGAGAGTGGCTTGTGAAGAGGCGTGCAGTGTTTAGAGAAGGATTAAAAGTCTGGTGTGATTGGAGGATGGGTTAGTCCATCAGGGGAGGGAGAGGAGATGGGGTGGAGGATGGCAGGAGATGGAGTCAGACTGAGGTCAGAACATATGCCATGTTATAGAGTTGGACTTTACAGACAATAACAAAACAGGAAATTGATGCCCTGACAGCTGTGGCAGACCTTCTTGTTGAGGAAGTCTTTGTTATGTTTTGGAATTGTTTTTAATAATAAAGTAAAGTAGCATTAGGTTGGCTGGTAGTGAATGCAAAAGTTCTTTGTGAATCATGTTCAGGAATGGAATTAATTGTTGGTGTTAGAGACTTGGGAATTCAAACTTTCCTGAGTCATTTATGACTTACGAAGTACATTAATGGCTGAATCTTGAAAAAAAAAGAAGTGTTAAACAGGAGGTTATTCTTAGGTTATGAATGATCTTTCATTAGTTTAAACACCTGTAGTGGTGGATGGTAAAAGACTTAAAACTAATTTCACTTTTGATTTCCCTGTAAAGGAATTGGAGTCCATGCATATGAAATATTTCCATCTCTTTTTTTTTAATAGATCTTTATTGGAGTATAATTGCTTCACAGTACTGTGTTAGTTCCTGTTGTACACCAAAGTGAATCAGTGAATATGCATATACCTGTCCCCATATCCCCTCCCTCTCGAGCCTCCCACCCGTCCTCCTTATCCCACCCCTCTAGTTCATCGCAAAGCACTGAGCTGATCTCCCTGTGCTATGCCACTGCTTCCCACTAGCTAACTATTGGAAAACAGGATGGAGGTTCCATCTCTTTTTAAAAGGGTGTTTATATTAAATAAAAGTGATTCAAATTCTAGTTTTAGTGAAAATAGCCTACATTTTTACCAATTAACTTGATTGCTAAGTCCCAACAGTTAAAAATATGAGATCATTATATAATTCTCAGTATAGATGCCAGAAGTGCTTCATTTTTAATACCCTTATACTCATGAGGTAACACTTCTGTGTTTGAACATGTGTTTCAGAAGCAGTGGAAATTAGTTTTTAGTCATGAGGCCCATTACTCTTATCCTCACCTGTGCCACACCCACACACACAGCCATTCACAACATACACATGCTCACCTCTGTACACAGGCGCATGTATTGGTGGGTTAGCCAGCTGTAAGAGAGAATTTCCTCACAGTTCTTGCTAGCAGGTACTGGAAAATTCCCTCCCATAATGTCTTAGAAGTCTCCATTACCTGAAATGAATCAGGTGTAACCTTCTTTGAAGCCAAAAAAAAGTCCTAGGTTACCTTTAAAGCATGTCTTTAGCCACAGTCCTAACGTGTTGCCATCCTGAGTATGGTTTCTCTGAGGCAATACTTAAGGAAGTGCAGATGTTCAAAAGAAAAAAGGAAGTGCACATCTACCTTGGTAATAGGCTACCTAACCTAGTCACCCTCTAGGCAGAAGTAAAAGGGGAGGAAAAAAATGCCACTTCTGTGAGGCATTTGGGAGCTATTGTTTTACACATAGCAATTTTATTTGTTCTCTATAAATTATCCTGTCAGTATCAAACTGAGTCAGATTTCATAACACTACACACCTGCAATTAGTAGAGGACAAAGTATGCTACTAGATAGATGTAAACTGAATGTCATTACAATGGCAAAGCAAATGGTAACAGAATGTTTATAAAATTGTCTTTAAAAAGGGCTTTTTTTTTTTTTTTTTTGCGGCACGGGGGCCTCTCACTGCTGTGGCCTGTCCGGTTGCTGAGCACAAGCTCCGGTCACGCAGGCTCAGCGGCCATGGCTCACGGGCCCAGCCGCTCCGCGGCATGTGGGATCTTTCCGGACCGGGGCACGAACCCGTGTCCCCTGCATCGGCAGGCGGACTCCCAACCACTGCGCCACCAGGGAAGCCCCCTAAAAAGGGCTTTTTATTGTTGCATGTAATCATTACCTTTCCTGATGGATTCTGTCACACTAGCATGACTTATTTTAACCAAACAAACTCAGTTTTCCTGGCTTGTACTGTTTACATACTACTATATTCATCAAATAAGAGCACTTTTAGAATGCTTCTTTTAAAACTGATTTTCAGGTGAAGTAACAGATTTTGAGCAGCTGGTGAGAAAAATCTAATGATTTTTGAGGGAAGGTGTTTAACTTACAGGTGTGACATTACCAGGGTAGGAATAATTTTTAATTTCTGTGACCAAATTTCTTTTAAATTTCATGTAAGATACATGTTTATCTTAAACAGAGTTAAGTTTCCTCTCAATTCAGTGGTATCTTTAGAGGCTAGTCTGACCAGAGCTGGAGTGTTTCTGCTGCTAGCTTCCTATACCTTCTGACCTCAGAGGCTGATTATTCCTCTGGCTGAAGAGGAGGCAAGGCTCAGACGTTCTAGGTGCTTCACGATATTAGCCAAGTCATCTCTGGAGGATCAAGTTGACAGGAGAGGGCAGGTTTGGAATTTTGCTGAATCTGTGACTGTTTGTCTAGGAATGCAGACACGGAGATGACTCTGGAGCGAGCAGTGAGTATGCTTGAGGCGGACCACATGCCGCCGTCCAGGATTTCTGCTGCAGCTACTTTCATACAGCATGAGTGCTTCCAGAAATCTGAAGCGCGGAAAAGGGTGAGCATATCATATTAAGTCTGATGTAAAACTAGCACACTTTCACATCTATTACGGTGATACTGCAAACTGAAACCAATTTTAATTTATTTTAATTTTTGAAAATCTTCATTGAGTTATGTCAATCGTAGCTCAATTTTTAAAATTAAATAAATAAATAACCTTTATTGAGACCTTTTAATTTAAAAGGAAATATACACTGATTGCCAAAAAAAATTTTCCTGCAATCCAGAAACTTAGAATGTAAATCACTACACATACCTCTCCCGTCTTTGTCTGACCTTTTAGAACCATCCCCAGAGATAATTGTTTGTATCAGTCTGTATAGTTTCAGATTTTTCTGAGAGAGAAAGGGAGTGAGAGAGAGAAAATGAGTGTACATTTTAGGCTATTATTTTCTATGTTTAAAAAAATATATTAAATGTAAGCAATGTGGTCCAATTTTTGTTTTCCTTAAACAATTTCTTTAACATATTACAACAATGGATAGCTTTGTACATGTATCTTCTGGCATTTCCACCAGTGTTGCTATAGGACAGATCCTCCAAAATGGAATCAATGTTCGTTTTCAAAAGTGGTACATTTGTGGGGGAAAAAAATCATAGTTCAAAAAGGCATGCAGTGAAAAATAAGTTTCTCTCCTACTCCAAACCCCAGTCTACCCCCCATTTCCCTCTTTCTCTCTCAGCCTCCCATTCTCATTCCTCCTCCCTCCCTCCTTCTCTCTTTGTCTCTCTCATCAATTTTGGGGTATCTTTCCAGAGATAGGTTATGCATGTAGAAACAATTATTGGATGGGTTGGTTGAATATCCTTTTTTGTTTAAAATAAAATCACAAATGGTAACAGGTTATTTATAGTACTCAGTACTTTATGTTTTTATCTAACACTATATCTTGGAAATCTTCAGTATTTATTAGCCCTACTTCATTCTTTAAAACTGCCACATAGATTTCTCTTGTATAAGTGCACCAATTTTGTTTGTTCAGTTTTTTAACAGACTTGCTAAGGTTCAAAATGACAAAGTTTTGACATATGTTTTGATACTGTGAAACCATCATCACAATCAATATAATGAGCATATCCATTACCTCCAAAGTTTCCTTGTGCCCCTTGGTAATCAATACATCCCACCCCTACACAACCCACTTCCAGTCCCAGGCAACCAGTGATCTGCTTTCTGTTACTATAGATAAGTTGAATTTTCTAGGTTTGTATATAAATGGAATCATATTAGTAAATATGCATTTTTTGTCTGGATTCTTTTTTTTTTTTTTTTTATGGTACGCGGGCCTCTCACCATTGTGGCCTCTCCCGTTGCGGAGCACAGGCTCCAGACGCGCAGGCTCAGCGGCCATGGCTCAGGGGCCCAGCCGCTCTGCGGCATGTGGGATCTTCCCAGACCGGGGCACGAACCCGTGTCCCCTGCATCGGCAGGCGGACTCTCAACCACTGCGCCACCAGGGAAGCCCTGTCTGGATTCTTTTACTCAGCTTAACTTAAATCTTTTAAGATCCATCCATGTTGTATGTATCAAAAGATGTGTGTGTGTGTATGGCTGAGTAGTATTTTGTTGTATGGATACACCATAATGTGTTTATCTATTTACCTGTTGATGGACATTTGAGTTTTGGCTTTTACAAATAAAGCTGCTATGAACACATGTATACAAACAAATGTTTTAATTTCTCTGGGGTAAATTCCTTGAAGTGGAATGCCTGGATGATATGGTAGTTGTATGACTTTTTAAGGAGTTGCCAAACTGTTTTACAAAGTAGCTGTACCATTTTATATTCCCACTAGCAATGTATGAGAGTTCCAGTTCCTCGATATCCTAACACTTGACATGGTCAGTATTTATTAGAGCCTATAGGTTTGTAGTAGTATTTCACTGTGGTTATAATTTGCATTTTCCTAATGACCTGTGATGTTGAACATCTTTTCATTTGCTTATGTATCATCTATATACCTTCTTTGGTGAAATGTGTTTCCAGATCTTTTGCCCATTTTTTTATTTGGGTCTTTTGTTTTCTTATTGAATTCTGATATTTCTTTATAGATTCTGCATATAAATCTTTTTTCATATATATGATTTGGAAATATTTTCTCTCAGTTGTGTTTTGTTTTTTCATTCTCTTAACAGTTTTTAATTTTGATGGAGTCTAATTTATCAGTTTTTCCTTATGGGTCATACTTTTCATGGTGTATCCAAGAAATCTTTCTGTACTCCAAGTTCACAAAAATACTCTTCTATATTTTCTTCTAGAAGTTTTTTAAGTATAATATTTTATAGTTGATCAACAGTCCTTTTGGGGTTAATTTTTGTATATATTGCAAGATGTGGACCAAAATTCCTTTTGTTAAAATATATGTATATGCAATTGTTTAGGCAGGATTTGTTAAAAAGACTAGCCTTTTGGTACTGAGTTATTTTTGCACTTTTGTTGTAAAGGAATTGATCATATGCATATATGTGAGTTTATTTCTGGACTATGTATTCTATTCCATTGATCTCTGTCTATCTTTTTTTTTTTTTGCGGTACGCAGGCCTCTCACTGCTGTGGCCTCTCCCATTGCGGAGCACAGGCTCCAGACGCACAGGCTCAGTGGCCACAGCTCACGGGCCCAGCCACTCTGCGGCATGTGGGGTCTTCCTGGACCAGGGCACGAACCCGTGTCCCCTGCATCGGCAGGCAAACTCTCAACCACTGTGCCACCAGGGAAGCCCTATCTTTATACAAATACCATACTGTCTTGATTACCATAGTTTTATATTAAGTCTTGAAATTAGGTAATGTTAGCCCTCTGACTTTGTTCTTTTTCAAGTTATTTTGGCTATTCTAGGTGTTTTGCTTTCCATTTGAATTTTAGAAATGAGCTTGTCAATTTCTATATTTTAAAAAACTGCTGGGATTTTGTTTTGAGGTTGCATTGAATCTGTAGATCAATATGTGGAGAATTGACATCTAAACAAGTCTTCTGACCTCTGAACATGGTATACTGCACCACTTACTTAGGTCTTCCTTAATTTCTCTCAACAGTGTTTTGTAGTTTTTACTCTAGAGATCTTTCATTCTTTTGTCAGATCTTTCCCTAAAGATATCATATTTCTAGATCCTTTTATAAATGGTCAAGTTTTGTTTTTCAATTTCAATTTTTTGTAGTTCAATGATAGTAGATAGAAATGCAGTTGATTTTTTTATATGTTGGTTTGTACCTGTGTTATTACCTAATTCACTTATTAGCTGTTGTAGCATATTTGTAGATTCATCACATTTCTACGTAGAAGGTCATGCCAACTGCAAATAAAGACAGTTTTGTTTCTTCCTTTCTAATCTGGATGACTTATATGTCTTTTTTTTTTTTAATTTAGTACTGGCTAGAACCTCCAGTACAATGTTAAAAAGAAGTGAGAGTGGACATGTCCTGTTCCTGATTGTAGGGGAAAGCATTCAGTTGTGCTTACACTATTAAGTCTGATGCTACCTGTAAGGTTTTTTTTTGTTGTTGTTTTTTGAGGAATTTAATCTGGGGTATTTTTGTGCTTTTTCTTTTCTTGCTTTTTTTTTGGAAGAAAGGGAAAAGGCTGATACTTTAGTATTTTTAACAACAGTTTTTTCCAGCTTTTTGTTTTGTTTTTTTAATTGAGATATAATTGACATATAACATTATATTAGTTTCAGGTATACAATATAATGGTATGATATATGTATATATTGTGCAGTGATCACCACAATAAATCTGGTTACCATTTATCACCACACATAGTTACAAAATTTTTTGTCTTGTCCTGAGAAGTTTTAAGATCTACTGTCTTAGCAACTTTCAAATATACAATACAGTATTATTAATTATAGTCATCATGCTGTACATTACATCCCCAGCATGTTTGCACCTTTTGACCCCCTTCACCCATTGCACCCTGCCCCAAACCCCCTCCCCACCTCTGGCAACCACCAAACTGTACTCTGTACCTATGATTTTCGGGTTTTTTTGTTTTATTTGTTTCTTAGATTCCAGATGTGAGTGAGGTCATAGGGTGTTTGTCTATCTCTGTCTGACTTATTTCACTTAGCATAATGCCTTTAAGGTCCATACATGTTGTTGCAGTGGCAGTAATTCCTTCCTTTTTATAGCTGAATAATATTCCATATATATATATTTACACACCACAACTTCTTTATCTATTCATCCACCGATGGACACTTAGGTTGTTTCCATGTCTTAGCTATTATACATAATGCTGCAGTCGAGTTTCCCTGGTGGCGCAGTGGTTAAGAATCCGCCTGCCAATGCAGGGCACATGGATTCGAGCCCTGGTCCAGGAAGATCCCACATGCCGCAGAACGACTAAGCCCATGCGCCACAACTGCTGAAGCCCGTGCACCTAGAGCCCGTGCTCTGCGATGAGAAGCCACCGCAATGAGAAGCCCGCACACCGCAATGAAAAGTAGCCCCCGCTCACCGCAACTAGAGAAAGCCTGTGCACAGCAACAAAGACTCAACACAGCTAAAAATAAATAAATAAATTTATTTAAAAAATAATAATGCTGCAGTGAACACGGGGGTTCATATATGTTTTTGAGTTAGTGTTTTTGTTTCCTTCAGATAAATACCTATAAGTAGAATTGTTGCATTATATGGTTATTTTATTTTTCATTTTTTGAGGAACCTCCATACCATTTTCCACAGTGGCTGCTCCAATTTACATTCCCACCAACAGTACACAAGGGTTTCTTGTCTTTTTGGTAATAGCAATTCTAACAGGTGTGAGGTAATACCTCATTGTGGTTTTGATTTTCATTTCCTTGTTGATTAATGATGCTGATTAGTGACACATCTTTTCATGTGTTTATTGGCCATCTGTTTTCTTTGGAAAAATGTCTATTCATGTCCTCTTCCCATTTTTTAATCAGGTTGTTTGTTTTGATGTCGAGTTGTATGAGTTCTTTGTATACTTTATATACATAAAGTATATAAAGTATATATACTTTATATATATCCCTTATCAGGCATATGATTTGCAAATATTTTCTCCCATTGTATAAGTTGCCTTTTGTTGATCTATTCTTCTGCTGTGCCAGAAGCTTTTTAGTTTGATATAGTCCCACTTGTTTAATTTTGCTTTTGTTGCCTTTCTTTGGATGTCAAATCCAAAAAATCATCACCAAGACCAACGTCAAGGAGCTTACAGCCTATGTTTCCTTCCAGGAGTTTTATGGTTTCAGGCCTTACGTTCAAGTCTTTAATCCATTTCAGTTGATTTTTGTGTATGGTGTAAGATAGTGGTACAGTTACATTCTTTTGCATGTGGCTGTGCAGCCTCCCCAAAACCTTTTATTGTGTATTCTTGCCTTCTTTGTTGTAAATTGATCATAATGTGTGGGTTTATTTCTGGGCTCTCTAATCTGTTCCACTGATCTATATGTCTGTTTTTATTCTAAAATCATACTGGTTTGATTGTTATAGCTTTTTAATATAGTTTAAAATCAAGGAAGCATGATGCCTCCAGCTTTGTTCTTTTTTCTCAAGATTCCTTTATCTATCAGGGTCTTTTGTGGTTCTATATAAATGTTAGGATTGCTTGTTCTACTTCCATGAAAAATACCATTGGAATCTTGATGGGGATTTCATGGAATCTGGAGATTGCTTTGGGTAGTATAGATGTTTTTAATGATATTAATTCTTCCAGTCTATGAGCATGGAATGTATTTCCATTTACTTGTGTCTTCTTCAGTTTCTTTCATCAGTGTCTTATAATTTTCAGTGTACAGGTCTTTCACCTCATTGGTTAAATTTATTCCTAGGATTTTATTCTCTTTGCTGCAGTTGTAAATGGGATTGTTTTCTTAATTTCTCTTTCTGATAGTTTGTTATTAAGTATACAGAAATGCAACCGATTTTTGTATATTAGTTTTGTATCTTACAACTTTACTGAATTTGTTGATTAGTTCTAACAGTTTTCTGTGACATCTTTAGGGTTTCCTGTACATAATATCATGTCATCTGCAAATAGTGATGATTTTACTTCTTCCTTTCTGATTTGATGCCTTTTATTTCTTTTTCTTGCCTAGTTGCTCTGGCTAGGACTTTCAATACTATGTTGAACAGAAGTGGTGAGAGTGGGCATCCTTGTTGCTTCTGATCTTTGAGGAAAAGCTTTCAGCTTTTTACCATTGAGTATGATGTTAGCTGTTGGTGTAGGTTTTTCATAAATCACCGAATCAAGTTAAATAACTTCCCTTCTGTCCCTAATTTAATAGACTTTTCCCCCCTCAGGAATGACTGTTGAATTTTATTAAATGCTTTTTATACATTTATTGAAATACTTCTCTGGTTTTAATTTTGCTAATACGATATATTACTTTGATTTTTAAATGTTACCCATTCCTATGATGAAACCCACCTGATCATGATATACTGTCACTTTTTATGTTTTTGAATTAGATTTGCTAAAATTTTGTCAAGAAATTACAAAGCTAATTTACGAATGATATTGACCTGTAATTTTCTTTTCTTGTAATGTCTTTGTCCAGTTTTAGATTGAGGGTAATACTAGCCTAATAGAATAAATTGGAAAGTTTCCTCTTCTCTTCAATTTTCTGAAAGATTTTGATGGGACTTGGTATTATTTCTTCCTTAAATGTTTGGTGGAATTCACCAGTGAAGCTATTTTGATCTTAAGTCTTCTTTGTGAGAAGGTTATTAACTATAAATTTAATTTCTTTAACTGATATGGGGCTATTTGGACTATTTATTTCTTCCTATTGAGTTTTGGTAGTTTATGTCATTCAAAGACCCAAGTCTTTGTTCATTTTATCTAAGTTGTTCCAGTGCTCTTCATTTCTTTTTGTAGGTGTCATCTGATGTCATTTCCCTTTGCCTGAAGAATTTTTTAAAACATTTATTATAATGCAAATCTCCGATTAACTATTTCAGCTTCGAATATCTGAAAAAGAATTTCATCTTTGCTTTTGAAAGTTATTTTCACTAGTAACAGAACCCTAGGTTGATGGTGTTTTAATTCCAGTACTTGAAAGTTGTTGCGCCATTGTCTTGTCACCTGCATTGTTTCAGACAAGAAATGTCCTGTCCTCCTTATTTTTGTACTGTACATGATGTGTCTCTCCCTGCCTACCCAAGCTGCTTTTAAGATTTTATCTTAATCATTGGTGTTGAGCAGTTTGGTCACAATGTACCTTTGTGCAGTTTTCCGTAGGCTTCTTAAGTTCATTACACTTCTCAAATTGTTGATTCCTGCTTTTCATCAAATTTTGGAATTTTGTTTGGGAAATTTTCTTCTGTCCCACCTTTGGGAACTACAGTTACATATATATTAGGCTGCTTGAGGTTGTCCCACAGCTCATGCATACTTTATTTTTCTTTTTTAGTTGGTTTCTTTTTTCTGTATGTTTCTTTTTGGATAAATTCATTTTCTATGCTTTAAATATACTAAAATTTTCTTCTGCAATGTTTAATATGCCATTAATCTCATTCAGTATATTTTTTACTTCGTAAATTATAGTTTTCCTCTCTAGAAGTTAAATTTGAGTCTTTTTATATCTTCTGTGTCCCTACCTAACATGTTTCATCTTTCCTGAAGATTTCTGAGCGTAGGGAAGACTGTTAAAATAGCTGCTTGAATGACCTTGTCTGTTAATTCTAACATCTGTGTCCATTCTAAGTGGGTTTCATTTTTTAAAAATTTATTTTATTGGGGCTTCCCTGGTGGCGCAGTGGTTGAGAGTCCACCTGCCGATGCAGGGAACACGGGTTCATGCCCCGGTCCGGGAGGATTCCACATGCCACGGAGCGGCTAGGCCTGTGAGCCATGGCCGCTGAGCCTGCGCGTCCGGAGCCTGTGCTCCGCAGCAGGAGAGGCCACAACAGTGACAGGCCCGCGTACCGCAAAAAAAAAAAATTTATTTTATTGAAGTATAGTTGATTTACAGTGTTGTGTTAATTTCTGCTGTCCAGCAAAGTGATTCAGGTATACATATATGTATTCTTTTTCATATTCCTTTCTATTATGGTTTATTACAGAATACTGAATATAGTTCCCTGTGCTGTACAGTAGGATCTTATTGTTTATCCATTCTATATATAATAGTTTGCATCTGCTAATCCCAAACTCCCAATCCTTTCCTCCTCTACCTCCCCCTCCCACTTGGCAACCACAAGTCTGTTCTCTATGTCAGTGAGTCCATTTCTGTTTCATAAGTAAGTTCATTTGTGTCATATTTTAGGTTCCACATATAAGTGATATCATATGGTATTTATCTTTCTCTTTCTGACTTACTCACTTAGTATGATCATCTCTAGGTCCATCCATGTTGCTGCAAATGGCATTGTTTCATTCTTTTTTATGCCTGAGTAGTATTCCATTATATCTATCACATCATCTTTATCCATTCATCTGTCAGTTGTTTCCATGTCTTGGCTATTGTGAATAGTGCTGCTATGAACATAGGGGTACATGTATCTTTTCAAATTATAGTTCTGTCCAGATATATGCCCAGGAGTGGGATTGCTGAATCATATGGCAACTCTATTTTCAGTTACTTGAGGAACTTCCATACTGTTTTCCATAGTGGCTGCACCAATTTACATTCTGAGTGGGTTTCATTTGATTGTTTTTACTTCTCATTATGGATAATATTTTTCTTCTTTGCATGCCTGGAAATTTTTTATCGAATGCCAGGTATTATGAATTTTATCTTGTTGGATGCTGGACATTTTTATATTTGTAGATATTCTTGAGTTTTCTTCACAAACTCAAGGATACAATTAAATTACTTGAAAACAGTTTGACTCTTTCAAATCTTGCTTTTAAGATTTGTTGGTGGGACCAGAGCAGCATTTATTCTAGAACTAATTAGTCCCCACTTCTTAAGGCAAGACACTTCTGAGAACTCTACCCAATGTACTATGAATTATGAGGCTTTCTGGCTGGCTAGTGAGAACAGGCCCTGTTCACGGGCCTGTGTGAGCATGAGGAGCAGTAACTTTTTTAGGCAGTTACTTCCCTGGCCTCAGGCAACTTCCTCACAAAGATAAACTGATTAATACTCTACTGAATGCTAAATGGGGACCCTCTGCAGATCTCAGGAGTTCTCTTTCTGTGCAGCTCTTTTCTTACTGTTACTCCTCCCTGCAAACACTAGCCTCTTTGTTCTTCTTGGATTCTTCACTCTTTCTCCTCAGCTCTGCTTGTTGAATTCCACTTAGGTTTTCCCAAATCGCACCACAGCCTGGGAACTCTCTCTAGACTGTGATCTGAGGCAGCAGTAGGGCTGTCCTTGCTTGTTCTCCATCTCTTAGGGATCACTGTCCATCATTGCCTCATGTCCAGTTATTGAAACTATTGTATGTTTTGTCTGGTTTTTAAAATTGTTCAAATGGTAGGTAAATCCAGTCCTCATTACTAGTGAGTCACTTTTAATTTTGATAAATAGCCTCCTATAAATCTTCCCCCAAATTATACAAATTTACACTCCCACCAGCATGGTGTCAAAGTGCCTATTTACATGCACGATTACTACCACAAGATATTATTCTTTTTTGTTCATTTTTGTTAATCTGATAAGGAGAAAGAAAGGTATCTCTTTATAGAAGAAATTCGCTATTTCTGGAACTAAAGACGAATAACTGATCAGGTAATCAGAGTTACAGAGAAATTCTTTTAAAAAATTATACACACACACACACTTACAGAGTTTGTCAGTCTTTCGTACATAAACTATGCCAATTATGTTTCATTTGCCATTTTTAGGTTTTTTGGAGTGAGATGAGAACTTAGTGGCCCTTATTCATCTGAGTTCATATCCTTCTAGATTCTTATATTTTTACCTAGTCTTTCAGGTTAATTTCTTCCACAACCAATTACAGAGCTTTTTAAAGCTCTTCACCTTTATCTAGTCTTTCTAAAGCATTCAAATTAGTTTTCAGAGACACAGAGCTTTTTCAGAGTAGGTAAGTAAATTACATAATTACAATAACAAGTATAACTGACATAAATGCATTGGGTAAGAAACCTAAGTTATTCTTGGTAAACTAGAAGAAATAAGAATGCAAAGACCAACATATACTAACCTACAGCTTTGATAGTACTCAAAATCCGTGGATGTCACAGAGGGAAAAAAGAATGTGATTAATCCTGCAGATCAGTTAGTAAGTCAGACAAATGAGCTTCCACTAATTTTTTTTCACTTGCATTTCATTAATTATTCATGAAGATGAGCATTTTTTGATATTTTTTTGACTTTGTATTTTATTCAGTCAGTTGTCATTTTTTAATTCATTGACTATTTTTTCTAAGACGTGTTTCTGTTTCTTTTTTTTTTAATATTTATTTATTTATTCATTTATTTTGGTTGCACCGAGTCTTAGTTGTGGCAGGCGGTCTCCCCAGTTGCAGCTCTCAGGCTCCTTAGTTGCAGCTTGCTGGCTCCTTAGTTGTGGCATGCGAACTCTTAGTTGCGGCATGCATGTGGGATCCAGTTCCCTGACCAGGAATCGAACCTGGGCCCCCTGCATTGGGAGCGCAGTCTTACCCGCTGTGCCACCAGGGAAGTCCCAAGACGTGTGTCTGTTTCTTAATTATTTGTAAGAGTTCTTTACCTATTATGCACGTTAATCCATTGCTACATATGTGACAGTGTTGTTTCCTAACTTTGCTTATGATATCTTTCATTGTGCATGATTTTAAATTCTTTTCTTTTTCTTTCTTTCTTTCTTTCTTTATTTTTGGCTGCATTGGGTCTTTGTTACTGAGTGCGGGCTTTCTCTAGTTGCGGCAAGTGAGGGCCACTCTTTGTTGTGGTGCACGGGCTTCTAATCACCGTGGCTTCTCTTGTTGCGGAGCACAGGCTCTAGGAGTGTGGGCTTCAGTAGTTGTGGCACATGGGCTCAGTAGTTGTGGCTCGCGGGCTCTAGAGCACTGGCTCAGTAGTTGTGACACACGGGCCTAGTTGCTCCGCAGCATGTGGGATCCTCCCGGACCAGGACTCGAACCCGTGTCCCCTGCACTGGCAGGTGTATTCTTAACCACTGTGCCACCAGGGAAGTCCCTAATTTTAAATTCTTATGAAGTAAATTTGTCAATATTTTTCTTCATGATATCTGTATTTTATGTATTGCTTCAAAAGACCTATCCCATCTATTTTACTTTTAAAAGTTATGTACGTTTTGGGTATTTCTCACTGACCCTTTGCCTATGTTTATTCCATGGAAAAAGTAAGTAAGCATTTTAATTTATTTTTTATTTTTTATTTTTTTGCGGTACACGGGCCTCTCACTGTTGTGGCCTCTCCCATTGCGGAGCACAGGCTCTGGACACGCAGGCTCAGCGGCCATGGCTCACGGGCCTAGCCGCTCCGCGGCATGTGGGATCTTCTCCGACCGGGGCACGAACCCGTGTCCCCTGCATCGGCAGGCGGACTCTCAACCACTGCGCCACCAGGGAAGCCCAGTGAGCATTTTTAAAAATAATATATTTAGCTAGTAATAAACCTTCTTTATACACAAATCTTTTTTTATTCTCAATTTTTAAAACTCAGCGTTTTTATACATGCTTTCATTTTATAACGTGGAATTACATGAAATTTTCTCTTGTTACCCAAGTTGGGCTAGATTTCCACTATCCCCTAAATTACTAATTTGATTGTAAATACCATTTTGCTTGCATATAGGATTAAACCTATGCTTGCCTTCTTAGCTCTTATTCATTGTAATAAAGCTAGAACAAAGACTGGTTTTAAAAGTAATGAAACATGAAAACTATATGAAACCTATACACGTATATGCTTGGTAGAAAATCTAAGAAGTGAAAATATAACCCAAGGGCATTAACAAAATCCCATTAATATTAAGAATGGTACTATAGTTTTTTAATGTTACTTACAAAAAACAGTTACAGTTTGAATATAAAGATCAAAATTTTAAATCATAAACTTCAATGGCAACTTTTCAGTTATTATTTTATTTGATTAAGACTCAGCATTTAACACTGTCAATCCCTCATTCCTTTTTGAAACTTTCTTCTTTTGGCCCCAGAGTCTCCTGGCTCTTTTTCCATTTATCTGGCTCCTTCAGGTTTCCTCTGTTAAAAAAAAAAAAAAAATTATCCTTAACCTGTACCTTAAATGTTTATGTTCCCTAGATGCTTTCCTGGGACTTTTCTTATTTGACACCATCTCCTGACCCACCTCATCTACTCCTCTGACTTTCACTAATGTGTAATCTGAGTGCTAATGACTCACAGCATCTCCAGACCTTACCTTTCCCTGGGTTCCAAACCACATGTCCGTCTATTTGCTAGACATCCCACTGAACTCAATATCAACTTATCTAAAAATGAACACATTATCTTCATTGCTGTTTTTTCTCTACTGTCCAGTCAGTTCTCCTTCTAAACTTGTTCTTTCTGCTGGGTTGGCAGGTAGGGCATGTGGTGGTTTAAGCATTGACTCTCAAGAGTAGCCAGGGGCTGGGTGTGAATCCCAGCAACCTAATTACCTGGGTGACCTTGGGCAAGATATTTTACCACTCTAAACCTCAGCTTTCCTTTAAACTGGAACTAATAGTCCTACTACAAAGAGTTGTTGTGAGAATGCAATCAGATAATCATACAATGCTTGCCCTGAAATAATAACTCACTCCTCTGTGAGTGGTAGTTCACCCAGGTAGTTTGACACCTAAATAGAAACAGAGACTTTGAACCTTCTTTCTTCCTTACTTCTGACGTTCATGCAGTCTTCAAGTCCTATTAAGGCTGCTTTTAAAAGTGTCCTGGGGACTTCCCTGGTGGTCCAGTGGTAAAGAATCTGCCTTTCAATGCAGGGGACGTGGGTTCAATCTCTGGTCGGGGCACTAAGATCCCACATGCCACGGGGCAACTAAGCCCGCACGCCACAACTAGTGAGCTCACGCGCCTCAACAAGAGAGTCAGCATGCCACAAACTACAGAGCCCATGTGCCCTGGAGCCCGCGCGCCACAACTGGAGAAGAGAAAACCTGCATGCCACAACTAAAGAGAAGCCCGTGCACCACAACCAAGAGCCAGAGCACCACAACACAAGATCCCACATGCCTCAACAAAGATCCCGTGTGCCGCAACTGAGACCCAACACAGCCAAAAAATAAATAAATAAATAAATAATTTTAAAAGTGTCCTGAATCTGCCTACATCTTGCTCTCCCTAATCATGATGCTGATCCCTGTTACCATCATCCTTTTAATCTAGCTGCCTCCTAATCTCTCTGCCTCCATTCTTATCTACTCCTAATCCCAGTCTCTTCACAGCATCCAGCAAGACCTTTCCAATATCTGCCCTGCTTGCCTGCAATATAAAGGACAAATCCCTTAATTTAATCTGCAAGACCCTTCTTAAGCTGGTTTTGTTTCCATGCCTGCTTCAAATCTCATCACCGAAGCAGTGACTGCAATAACTGTCTTGCAAAATCTTATTGTAAAACTAATATAAACTGATTATAAGAAATTTGAGAAATTAAGAAAGAAAAAAGGAAAAAAGCCCACAGTCCTTCTATTGTTATCATTTGGTATTGCTCTCTGATTTTTTTAATGCATACATGTACACAGCTGTCATCAAATTGAATATGTAGCTTTGTTTATGGGGATGTTTTGTTTTTAAAAAGCATGCCTAAATACATGCTTGTTGTTTAAAAAAATACAGAGTAGCATGCCCCATTCATACATTATAACCCCAACATTTCTCCCAAACCCCCTAGTTTCATTCCCTTCTTTATGTCTGTGAGCAGAAATGCATTAGATATTTTATTCAACTTTTTCAATAACATTGCCTCAAGCATTTTCTTATAACATTAAAAATATTTTGTAAAGTGGTGGTCCCTGGTGGTCCAGTGGTTAGGACTCTGCGCTTCCACTGCAGGGGCACGGGTTTGATTCCTGGTCGTGCCACTGCATGGCCAAAAATATATATATATTGTAAACTTCATTTTAATGGTGGCATATTAATGGTCATAGTGGTAGCTATGATGTGTGGAGTAACTACTCTGGGCCTAGCACACTGCTAATGTTGCACAATCCCCATTTGACTGATGAGGGAACTATATGACAAATAAAATGTCAGTTCAAACATTGCTGTGCCTCTCCTGTGGACACCTCAGTATTATGGATATGTGACAATTAGTCATTAACCAGTCTTCCCCCATCTTTGGACATTTATGCTTTCTTATTTTTCCATATTATAAATAATTTAGTTACTATTATCATGTTAGTCCGTGTCTGCATTTCAAATTATTTCCTAATGAAGTTTACTAAAAGTGAATATGTTTGAAGTTTTTGACACATATTGACAATTGCCTTCCTGAAAGGTTATGCCAATTTGCAAGGAGTGATTAATTCTAATGGGAGGGAAGGGAGAGAAAGAAGGTGACACTTCACAGAGGAGGTGACATTTGAGCTGGCTTATGCAGGATGAGTAGGACTTTGCCGGAAAAAGCAGAGTGAGCAGAGCATTCCAGATAGGAAAGGAACTGAGAGCAAAGGCACCAGGCATGAGGGAGCCAACAGAGTTTGTTCCCTCAACTTATTTGCCACCAGAAACCCTCATCATTTAATTCTTCTAGAGTTGGCTGGGAAAAGAATCAGAACAGTCAAGGAGAAAGTTAAAATTCTAATATGCGATTTTGCCCTTTCACATATTTAGAAGCCATCTCAAATGAAGCTTTTTTTAAAGTTCTGAGATGTTTGTGTTAGTCTGGTTGTTTCCTTTCCCAAAGGGGGAACAAATCCCATGAGGATTCAGTATAACAAACATATGCAACCTCTCTGGTCCCACCTGTTTCCCTGAATTCAGAGGGGCAAGAACAGTGCATTTAACGTTGGAACTAATATGAATAGGAGTCACTACCAACTGCCCTAGTTATAAGCAATGAGCAGAATATTATCAACTTCTTGTATTTGATATGATATATATCTATTTGATAAAATGGATAAAGGTAACTAAAATCTATTTTTAAATGTGAGGTAGGTGCCAGATACTAGGAGGTCACATTCTACAGTGAGCAGAGCTGTAGCTGGATTTCAGCATTTATCTGAGTATCAGGTGTCTGCAGTTCCTTCTTTCCAGGCTGGAGCAAGTGCTGAAAGCCAAGGGGATAAAGGTGACAGGGTAAGGGAATGGGTTAGAGTGCTATTAGCAGAAGACAGCCATTCATGCCACCCAGGCAGGGCAGTAGAGGCTTCCACTAGCCACTTCTCACTCATGCTATCATCACAGCTGGAAATGCAATTTAGCCAGGAGGCCATTTCACATCATATTTTGAAGAAGGCAACTTATTAGTTGTAAATTAAGTAATGAAATATTTCTATCGTCTAGCTGCCATTTATGAAGTCTAGAGCGTATGAATTCAACCATCATAAAACCTAACTATGAAATAGAAATTGACAGAATTAGTGAAAAACATGAGTTACAGGCTGTTTTCAAATAAGTTGTGCCTTTCTGCTTTTAAGGAAGTGTAATAATAGGAATAGATGAAGTGATCAAATAGATGATCTGCTGGACCAGATCTTATTGATAGCTATCATTAGCATTTTCATACAAATACATTAGAATGGCTTTAGACATAGCCAGTCTTCCAGTTGTCTCCTGTTCTGCAAATGTCTCCTCTGAAGGGAGCCAAAAGTGGAAGTATTCTTCCTTACTGCTGCCACTGAAGCCTTAAAGGGACCAAAAGAGTACTTTCCTCTTAAGGTTCTTGCAAGTTATTGATTAGAGAATGTATATAAAATTCTTAACACTATGCCAACACCTCCTAGTGATAGAAGTGGGAGGAAGAGTTGTTATTTTGTTAGTATTGTGGTTATTATTATGTTTATTATTTTTACTAGATTATTTTACAACCTTGACTTTTATTCCTGACTTGCTAGTCTACTCCCCAGTCCTAACAAAGGAAGATGTAAGATTGGAAGACAGTGTCTTAAATTCCATTTGTCTGTCTATGAGAGACATAGAAAATGTGAAATGTGCCACTGGACCAGGTGTGCAGCTCTCTCCTGAGTGGGAACTGTCGTGCAGTTAGGGCATCATTCATAAGTGATGAACATCATCTGAATGGGAAACTTATGCTCATTCACAGCAACTTAATTCCTAAAAATTTCTGCATTAAGATGGTGAAAATGACTGAGATCTTTACCAAAAAGCTCTTACCAACTTAAAAAAATTTTAATCAGATGCTAGTGGAAGCCTCTGAGAAAGAAAGCCCTCAGTCTGCAACTTAACATTTCTCTTCAGCAATGCTGCATCCTCCTCCTGATTTCTTTAGATAATATTTGCAGCCTAAAACACAAAGTCACTTTATTCAGACTCATTATTTGGCCTCTTGTTAAACAGCCTTAGGTTTCAGAATCAAAACCTTCTATTTTTCTTTTTTATTCCTAGTTCTGACCCTCTGGTTCTTTCTCTAATATCATGCCCTTTCTTGCATATGTCTATAGAAGAAATATTTTTAAAATAGCACATTAGGGCTTCCCTGGTAGCGCAGTGGTTGAGAGTCCGCCTGCCGATGCAGGGGACACGGGTTCGTGCCCTGGTCCGGGAGGATCCCGCATGCCGCGGAGCGGCTGGGCCCGTGAGCCATGGCCGCTGAGCCTGCGCGTCTGGAGCCTGTGCTCTGCAACGGGAGAGGCCACAACAGTGAGATGCCCGAGTACTGCAAAAAAAAAAAAAAAAAAGAAAAGAAAATAGCACATTAAAAAGCGTAAAGTTATGTTATTTACCTAAAATGCTTGCATAATTTATTTCAGTGTCTTTAAATACTGAAAGCAATTGATCATAAAAATAGCTTGCACTCTTCCAATTATAAAATAAACAAGTCATGGGAATGTAATGTACAGCATGGTGACTGTAAAAAGTTTCTAAGAGAATAGATCTTAAGAGTTCTTACCACAAAAAAAATTAACTATGTGTGGTGATGGATGTTAAATAGACTTATTATTATCATTTTACAACATGTACAGATATCGAATCATTATGTTCTGCACCTGAAACTAATATAATGTTATATGTCATTTATACCTTGATTAAAAAAAAATAGCTTGCATTTAAGGTTAGTTTTGCATTGCTACTGCAGTTGCCATGGTAAATGAATTTTTATTTCTACTGCTGATGGGAGTGATTTCTATTATTTATATTGACTGTATAGGACTTCCCTGGTGGCGCAGTCGTTAAGAATCCGCCTGCCAATGCAGGGGACACGGGTTCGAGCCCTGGTCCGGGAAGATCCTACATGCCATGGAGCAACTAAATCCGTGCGCCATAATTACTGAGCCTGCACTCTAGAGCCCACGAGCCACAACTACTGAGCCCACGTGCTGCAACTACTGAAGCCCGCGTGCCTAGAGCCTATGCTCTGCAACAAGAGAAGCCACCACAATGGGAAGCTCACGCACTGCAACGAAGAATAGCCCCTGCTTGCTGCAACTAGAGAAAGCCCATGCGCAGCAACCAAGACCCAATCCAGCCAAAAATAAATAAAATATTATTTTGACTGTATAGTTCTGTCCTGGAAAAAATTCGTGTAATATAATATTCTTCCATAAAACTTTATTCCTCTGATTCCCAGTTCTCTTCATCTTCATTATGATTAAGGCTTTTATTATTCAACTCTTTCTATCCACTTATCACTTATTCAACCCTTTATCACTTAACTTTGCCCTTTAATTTTTTCATAGGTTTCAGTCTTAATTTCGCAGATTTATTCTAAGCTCCTTGATGAGAGATACTGCCTTAGAGCAGGGGTATATTGTACACTGGAGTCCCAGGTTGTGCCACACATTGATTGGTGGGAGTTATCAACAAAGTCAGTGAACTTCATCTGTTCATTCATATTACATTGAAGATTTTTAATGCCACATCAAAATTAATAAATATGTGAAATATGCATCTCCTTCTTCCCCAGGTAAACCAGCTTCATGGCATCCCCAAGCTTCTACAGCTCCTCAAAATTCAGAATGAAGATATCCAGCGAGCTGTGTGTGGGGCCTTGAGAAACTTGGTGTTTGAAGATAATGACAACAAATTGGAGGTAGCTGAACTCAGTGGAGTACCTCGGCTGCTCCAGGTGCTGAAGCAAACCAGAGACTTGGAGACTAAGAAACAAATAACAGGTAGTGCTTACTGACTATTACAGGGGGTAGCACAGTGCACCCCAGCCAGATGTGTTAATATCATCTGTTTTTTCTGAGGTTTCCTGGAACAAATGATTGATGGGCTCATTGTTATCTGAGAGGGCTTTCAAGGAACATTATTACTGCTAGCTTAGACCCCAGATTCAAGTCAAGTTTGAATTCCTTTTTTCTGAAGTGGAAATGATTCTGAGGCTTTTGGTTAATATTTTTAGTTAGAAGTTCTATGCAGCTTCCATCACTTGGACCTCTCTCAATACGAGCTTCCTAGCTTACCTGTCCCTCTACACCCCCAAAAAAGAAAAAAGCATGACTGGATATGTTTTTCAGTTCTCCATTTTATATTTCTACTCAAATACTGATTTGGAAAAATAAATATCTCCCTTCTGTGCATGGATTGGAAAACTAAAATAATCAGATAGAACTAAACTAACGGTTTTGGTAATTCTTGAAGCATGGAGAAAGGAGGACTAGTTTCATTTAAATGAATAGTACGTATGATAGAAGAGAAGATAGTTCATTGAAAATGAAATGAAAATGGTTCATCAGCTCTCGGCTAAAGCTCCATGAACACATTACAGAGTGCAAGAAACATTACTGAGTGTAATCATCAGTAGTATTGCCTTGGGGAAACTTTTAAGTATCTTCAGTGTCCCAGGTAATAGACATTTTTAATTTATTCTCACAAAAACCTTAGGTTTTGGGGTATTTTTAGGTATTATTGGCTACTAAATCTCAGTTTTACGGATGACGAAACTAAGGTCCAAAGAACTTAACCCTTTCTAATATATCATATAAAAGTTTTTTTAATGATAATAGTTGACAGTCTTCATACTTATTTAAAAGAAGTACTCCATAAATATTGCTTAAGTTGAACTGAATATATGTTGCACTTTTGCCATCCTTTATTATACAAAAGTATTCTTTTTTTCTATAAAAATGTTGTCATTATATCCTCTCTATCCATTTATATCTCAAAATATCACATTTTTCTATCTCAATATATTTTAATTTTATAAAACTATATGAAGGGTTGCACCGTACTACCCTTCTGCCAGCATGCTGTCATGTCCCATGAGAGATTTCCTTTCATATCCATGACTTATATTAAAACACCTACAGAAATTAAGAGTGATATCACTTATTCATTCATTCATTCATTCAGCCAACATTTAGAGGGCAGCCTTCAAGTACCAACCAGGGTGAATCACAGTCTAGAGAGGTTGTGAATTTTATTTTCCATCTACTAAAACGTGAACAATTATGTGATGGTTGGCATTAAAAAAAAACAAAAACAAAAAAATAGCAACCAAACCTCATGTTTAGAACCTAACATTTTCTTTATTAAAAAACAGTTATGAACCACGAAAGAGAATCAAACAGATTATTCTGTTTTACACTCAGAAAAGACTTCATGAGGAGATATATTTCACTGTGGACCTTAAAAGAGATTTAGGCTTTGGACTAGCGTTTTGAAGGAGAATGAAAGTTATTCCCAGCAAAGTGAAAATCACTAGCAAAGCAAAGAAGCTGCTGGTCGTTCACAGGAAACTTGGGTAATAGAGTGATCGAGGTTAGGGTGTGTGGTAGCCAGAAATGTTGGGAGGATGTGTGGCTCTGTGTCAAGGAATCCATTGTTTATGAACTTCCTCTTCTCTTGTGTAGGAAGAAGGAAGCTAAGGACAGAGAATGTTCTGTGGTATTGATGCCACAGAAACCACTGTCTTCTTTAGATAATCTACTGAGGTGACAAATGGAGTTTGATTGTGCAGTTCCCAGGATTTCTAGTATAAGCTAAACATCCCTACCAGAAAGTGTTCATTACATATTAATTGAATTGAGTTGATAGTTGAATGTTTGATACAAATCCTACTAAATAACTTCCTTTAGCTCTATTAATGGAAGTGCTAAATAAGTGCTTTTTGGGCCTCAAAAATAAATTGTTGACTAATTTAGACATGTTTATATCTTTGTTTAGAAACACAAAATGACACAGTAGAAACTAACACAGCATTGTAAAACAACTATACCCCAATTAAAAAAAAAAAAAACCCACAAAGCGAGTAACCATATATGTGAATCTTTTCTTGTCTATTTTGTAAACATCTTTTTATTGAGCCTCTATTACATGCTAGTCATAAGCTTGGGCTTTCCATTTTTTATCTCTGTTCTTCCTGACAGCTCCATAAGGTATGGTATTATTGACTGTTTACATATGACCAGTGTGAGGCTCAGGGGGTTGAGTTGCCCAAGGTTGCACAGCTAGCAAAGAACAAGGCCAGATTTGAACCCAGTATTATCTGGGTGTTTTGCTGTATCAAAGTGGCTCCCACCTACTGTTTTGGGGGCAAAGAGTGACTCATTTTTACACTTCTTTAGGAAGGGGCTTTGTCTTTGAGATCTTGGATCAGAGAGCTCTCCCTTGCTCCTTTTTGGCCCTTCCTCTCTCTCCTCTTGCCACTGCCTTGATTCAAACCCTCTTCATCTCTCTGGTCTACTCTTGCAGTAACCTTGTGCCTGGCCTCTATAATTCAGTATTGCACATTCCCAGTCTGTCCACCACTCTGCTTCTGCAAAAAAAAAAAAAATCATTACGCACGTTCTTTAAATGTATAATTATTTTATTCTGCATTTGTAATGGTGCAGTAAGGTACCTTGAGTTTATTTATAGTTTTGAATAAATGGCCTTTGCTATAATGTGATATTCCAGGTAAGACTTAACAGAAGTTAGGTGAAAGGAGGAGTATGTCCATGCAAGGGAAATTGCAAAAACGTATTCCTCCTGCTCTGTGATAATTTTGAAAAACAAGTTTAAAAAGAACCACTTCTCCTCCTCCTGCTCCTCCTTGAAGATTTAATCATAAAATTTACAAGTTTTGCTACTAAACATTATACAGATTTAGTTAAATAACTATATTTCCAGTCCTAAAGAGCAATATTAATAAAACATGGGTTTCAATATCTATTAAATCCCTTTACTAGGTAGCTGCATTTTGTAGATATCAATTGGCAATAAGTTCCTAGATAATGCAGTTATCATTATCTTTCTTATAATTGCTAATTATTCAAAGTATATCCCTTACCAGAATCCAGTTCCCCTTCTTTTTGGCTAGAATGAGAGCTTAGTGATAGAAAATTACGGACAGAACAGCTACAACAGAGAACTATAATAATAGAAATTTAGGCACTATGATTAAATTGACCGGAAGTTAAAGGTGAAACAAATGAAAATCCAAACCCTAAATATAATACAGTATCGGGGAATATAGAATCTAATCATTGAAAGGGACATCTATTTAGTGTCATCTAAACCATTAATTTCCCAATGAGAGAAATTGGAATCATATTTAAAGTATAAATTCCTGGAATTCATCCTGGGAGTCAGGCTTAGTAAGTTTGTGGTGTGGCCCAGGAATATGTGATTCTAATTTGTCACTGGGCTCATTTGGTGACTGCTAGTCTCTTCAAACACTCTAGTTTTAAGATTAAACCCCCTTGTCGATATTTTGATAAAGGATGAGCTCATTTTTTTAATTGGCTCCAGTGATAGTGCTGGATCTTATAAGCAGATCTTTCTGTTTTCTTCAAAGCTGTCTTAGAAGTTTATACTTTCACTGAGCCAAAATCTCCATCCTCAGAATTTCTGCTCATTGGTCTGGTTTTGTCTTCTATAGCCACAGAAAATAATATGTAGTTGTTGAATTTGCATTTCTTTAGTTACTAGAGAGCCTGCATTCCTATGTATATTAGACTCTTTTAGCTTTGGGTTAATTTTTCTACTAGTAATTTAATTTTTAATGATTTATAAGAACTCTGTATACTAATGATATTTAACCCTTTGTCCTATATCAGCATGCACATTTTCCCAATTTGTAATTGGTCATTTATTGATTTTGTATGTATGTGTGTGAGGGTGTGTGTGTATAAGTACAATCCCGAATCTCTAGTGAACATTTAAGCTCTTCCTTAGCCTTGTACCATACAGAAATTTGGCAAGCATGACATTTCTGTACAATATCCTACATTAAAAATTCAAAAATTATACTAAAACTCCCCAAACCTTATACTTCTGTAGAAATAATACAGCATGACAAGCTACAAAGGACATTGACTGTTGGAGGAAAATTCCACTCCCTTTATTCAAACTAATCCTCTCTGGTTTTTATTGTAAGGTGTACTTTTCCTTTGAGTGCTCTGTGTGGTCCTTTTTAAAGAGAGGAAATATCATTATGCTTCACATTTTTAAGCCTCTGACAGGCAGAGACTGTTAATTTGTTTGCTTATTTAGAAGAGGAAGCTTGTTTTTTTCTTTTCTTTCTTATCTTTAGCTTTCTTTTATAGCTTAGTAACCAAAACTCAACGTCAGACCTCCCTTTCAATTGTTTTCAACCACCTTAGGAGTTTTTGGAGTTTTATTCTGTCTGTCCCTCTCCAGGGCCTCTTAAGATGAGGTGTGACCCATGAAGTCATTGTGTTGCAAAACCTGTGGCGGAGGGACACTGCTCATGACTAACCCCAAATGCCAGTTTGATCAGGAAAACACCTTCATCAGCCAGAATTCTAGTCCTCACGAAGCACTAGACCCAGCATTGCTCTGTCTAATGGCAGCTAGATGTAAGCTATGGTGGAAATTTGGTTATTTAAAAAATTAGTTACTTGTACACAAAGTAAACTGTTTAAGCCCAAAAGACTACATTAGGCCTAGAGTGTTCTAACTGATGGGCCAAATAAAAGTATGGTTGATTAACTACTAAGCTTTAACCATACAGACTATTATTTCCGTCATTAATATCAAGGGAGGTGATATCTCCATGTAATTCTGGCAAGACCACCATGTTTGCTTTTTTCATAAAGTGGACTGTCCTGTATATCTGTGCTTCCTCTGTCCTTCATGCAGATGAAGCAGTAAATTTAAGAGGTAAGATTTAACTGACTGGGCGGTGGGGGCATAAATAGGAAGAAAATGAAGATCCCTTCTCTTTCTGTCCCCTCTCTGTTTCTCCTTTCCTGGATGATAGCGAGTTAGAGTAACTTACTGAAGAATGAATGATGGCAAAGCAACTTGACACCTGCTGGGAGTCACTGGAATAGCAAGCAATAAGGGTATAGTCCTTCCACTGAATCAGAGGTATTTAAGCACCAAATTTGTGAGAAAAACAAATCCTAAGTGTATATGCCACTTTGTATTCTCTCTCAGTACCCAGCTTCAGTCCCTGTCTCACAAATGCCCTGGGAAATACAGTATCCTGTTATCTTAATTTCTTCCTGAGTTGGCTTATATGGCCTTTCTTTTTAATTGGGGGTGGAGGGGATTCAAGAGGAATAGGAAAGTTAAGTGAGTAAATGTGGTACCAGTCTTAGACCAATGCTTAGGCCATGCAAGTTGGCAGGTATATAAAATGCTCTTGTCTCTCCTTCTCTGCCAAACTGTAATATAAGAAGTAGATGAGGTAGAGCCAGCATAAATTCTGGCAGGACATAAAGTCTGCCATTGGGTAGGAGTTAATAAATATTAATTGGGGATGTTGAGAAGCCTGCTGTTGACAGGCATAGGCAAAAGCATTCTAGAGGCTCTTCCCGCTATTATTGGAAGGCAGATGTCAAGTGGGAGTTGCAGGCAGTGGGGAGCAGTAGGCAGGCAGAGATGTCCTTAGATATGTATGTATCTAAGGGAGAAAACTATGACTTTTAAAATGCTGAACTCTTAATTACAACAGGATCATTTCAAGCTTTCCTGTTGGTGAGCCTAGAATTTATACTAATGAGGTCAGCTTTGTGGTAGGGTCATTTAAGAGAAACAGCAATAAGGATTTTTGGCATTCATTTATGTTCTTGATTAAACATGTATAGTTTTACACTGTAAGTTCTCTTTCTCCCTCTCTCTCTCTCTGTATGTATATGTGTGTGTATACATATATATATATATATATATATTAAACATCTTTATTGGAGTATAGTTACTTTACAATGGTGTGTTAGTTTCTGCTTTACAACAAAGTGAATCAGTTATACATATACATATGTCCCCATATCTCTTCCCTCTTGCGTCTCCCTCCTTCCCACCCTCCCTATCCCACCCCTCTAGGTGGTCACAAAGCACTGAGCTGATCTCCCTGTGCTATGCGGCTGCTTCCCACTAGCTATCTATTTTACTTTTGGTAGTGTATATGTCAGTGCTACTCTCTCACTTCGTCCCAGCTTACCCTTCCTCCTCCCCGTGTCCTCAAGTCCATTCTCTAGGAGGTTTGTGTCTCTATTCCCATCTTGCCCGTAGGTTCTTCATGACCATTTTTTTCTTTTTAGATTCCATATATATGTGTTAGCGTACGGTATTTGTTTTTCTCTTTCTGACTTACTTCACTCTGTATGACAGACTCTAGATCCATCCACCTCACTACAAATAACTCAATTTCGTTTCTTTTTATGGCTGAGTAATATTCCATTGTCTCACCACTAGTATACATATATATATATATATTTTAATTTTTCTTATGGAACAGCTTCCATTGCCATCTAATGAGGTCTAAACAGGTTCTTTCCCTTGGGAAAAGGGCTGTCTCCCCCTACCTTGTTTTTTTTTTTTTCCTTTTATAAGTAGCCATAGCTCTAGGGGTGACAGTCTTAACTGATCTTTTCAGCAGTCGTTTTGACCCAACCCTGCACTGTCTTGATGGTACTCTTTGCTTTTCTAGGTTTGCTGTGGAATTTGTCCTCTAATGACAGACTGAAGAATCTCATGGTAACAGAAGCCTTGCTTACCCTGACTGAGAATATCATCATCCCCTTTTCGGGGTGGCCAGAAGGAGACTACCCCAAAGCAAATGGTTTGCTCGATTTTGATATATTCTACAATGTCACAGGATGCCTAAGGTAATACCACTCTACAACCGCCCTCAACCTTTTCTCTGTACACTTTAAATATTGCATCCAGATCTGTCTAAAACTCTACCCAATTACCTGGAGATATGGTAAAAATTATAAACATCACTCTAAATACTAGAAGCACAATGTAGAAAGAGTATTTTTTCCAGACATGTTTGATTGCAGAAGCTACCCACATTAGCTCATGAGAGAGAGCATGTCTTCCAATAAAGAAACTAGAAATCCAGTCCGAACACCTAGAAGTCCAGGCACACTGGCCTTTCCTGTCTCACAGGATTTAAGCCAGGCTCCATGCTGTATTTTTAGTTCACAAAAATATAATTTAATGACATGATTAAAAAAATAGTTTTGAACCTGCAGTTTTTAAATAGGCAACAAAGCCTGAAAGGATAGAATGTCTTGCCACAAGAATAGCTTACAAAAAACGTTAGTTTGATCAGCATTTCTAAATATTGGGATGAAAAAATGCTAGAACTGTTTTCTCCCCTGGGCTGTCAGATGCCAGCTAAACCAAGAGGAAATAGAAACACATGCAAGAGGAAGAAACGTTAGTCTCAACTCTTGTAGAAGCGTGCCTCTCAAGCTTTCTTATATATATTTGAAAATAATCATTGTCCTTTATGTCCAAGGATTAAAAGAAACCAGATAGATATGCAATCAAAAATAGGCAGCCCAGAATAAGTTGGGTCATATTCTGCCTTCTGATCTTTTCTCTAGTTTCACAGTTCACTTCTTGAGGGAATCTGTTTGGATGATAACAGAGGGAATTTATTATGGTAAGATGTTTATCTTATCTCCACAGTTAATCGCACAGTAATGCATATCAAATGCCAGTTTTTTATAAAGAATTACATTAGCCACTGAGAGTTTTACAAAGATGAATAAGAAAATTCTTAACTGACCTTTAATCTAGCAGGGGATGCAGATAAGCAAATAAACTAGAATGCAATGAAATATGTTACAGCAGTGATTCTCAAAGCGTGGCCCCTGGACTAGTAGCATGTATATTACCTGGAACTTATTAGAATTCTCAGCTTTCACCCCAGACCTACTAAATCAGAAGTTTCAGGAACACGTGTCAGGAACAAGTGAAGTGCTGCAGGGATGTAGAACAAAAGGACCATTCATGCCAGCTGAGTGGGATCAGAGGTGCCAAATGAGCTGGGCTTTGGTGGGCTATTTCAGTAGACAGAAATTCTCTAGGTAGTATCCCTTGAAATTTATTTGCTATACAGTCCACTAGAACTGCTTTTCTTTTTTTTTTAACGTCTTTATTGGAGTATAATTGCTTTACAATGTTGTTAGTTTCTGCTGTATAACAAAGTGAATCAGCTATATGCGTATGTATATCCCCATATCCCCTCCCTCTTGCGTCTCCTTCCCACCCTCCTTATCCCACCCCTCTAGCTGGTCGCAGAGCACCGAGCTGATCTCCCTGTGCTATGCGGCTGCTTCCCACCAGCTATCTGTTTTACATTTGGTAGTGTATATATGTCAATGTTACTCTCTCACTTCATCCCAGCTTACCCTTCCCCCTCCCCGTGTCCTCAAGTCCATTCTCTACATCTGTGTCTTTATTCCTGTCCTGCCCCTAGGTTCATCAGAACCGTTTTTTTTTTTAGATTCCATATGTATGTGTTAGCATATGGTATTTGCTTTTCTTTTTCTGACTTACTTCACACTGTATGACAGACTCTAGATCCATCCACCTCACTACAAATAACTCAATTTCCTTTCTTTTTATGGCTGAGTAATAGTCCATTGTATATATGTGCCACATCTTCTTTATCCATTAATCTGTCGATGGACACTTAGGTTGCTTCCATGTCCTGGGTATTGTAAATAGTGCTGCAGTGAACATTGTAGTACATGACTCTTTTTGAATGATGGTTTTCTCAGGGCATATGCCCAGTAGTGAGATTGCTGGGTCATATGGTAGTTCTACTTTTAGTTTTTTAAGGAACCTCCATACTGTTCTCTGTAGTGGCTATATCAATTTACATTCCCACCAACGGTGCAAGAAGGTTCCCTTTTCTCCACACCCTCTCCAGTGTTTATTGTTTGTAGATTTTCTGATCATGGCCATTCTGACCAGTGTGAGGTGATACCACATCGTAGTTTTGATTTGCTTTTCTCTAATGATTAGTGATGTTGAGCATCTTTTCATGTGTTTGTTGGCAATCTGTTTATCTTCTTTGGAGAAATGTCTGTTTAGGTCTTCTGCCCATTTTTGGATTGGGTTGTTTGTTTTTTTGATATTGAGCTGCAAAGCTGCTTGTATACTTTGGAGATTAATCCTTTGTCAGTTGCTTTGTTTCCAAATATTTTCTCCCATTCTGAGGGTTGTCTTTTGGTCCTGTTTATGGTTTCCTTTGCTGTGCAAAAGCTTTTAAGTTTCATTAGGTCCCATTTGTTTAGTTTGGTTTTTAATTCCATTTCTCTAGGAGGTGGATCAAAAAGGATCTTGCTGTGATTTATGTCATAGAGTGTTCTGCCTATGTTTTCCTCTAAGAGTTTGATAGTGTCTGGGCTTACATTTAGGTCTTTAATCCATTTTCAGTTTATTTTAGTGTATGGTGTTAGGAAGTGTTCTAATTTCATTCTTTCAATGTAGCTGTCCAGTTTTCCCAGCACCACGTATTGAAGAGGCTGTCTTTTCTCCATGATATATTCTTGCCTCCTTTATCAAAGATAAGGTGACCGTATGTGTGTGGGTTTATCTCTGGGCTTTCTATCCTGTTCCATTGATCTATATTTCTGTTTTTGTGCCAGTACCATACTGTCTTGATTACTGTAGCTTTGTAGTATAGTCTGAAGTCTGGGAGCCTGATTCCTCCAGCTCCGTTTTTCTTCAAGATTGCTTTGGCTATTTGAGGTCTTTTGTGTTTCCATACATATTCTGAAATCTTTATTTCTAGTTCTGTGAAAAATGCCATTGGTAGTTTGATAGGGATTGCATTGAATCTGTAGATTGCTTTGGGTAGTATAGTCATTTTCACAATATTGTTTCTTCCAATCAAAGAACATGATATATCTCTCCATCTGTATCATCTTTAATGTCTTTTATCAGTGTCTTATAGTTTTCTGCATACAGGTCTTTTGTCTCCTTAGGTAGGTTTATTCCTAGATATTTTATTCTCTTTGTTGCAGTGGTAAATGGGAGTGTTTCCTTAATTTCTCTTTCAGATTTTTCATCATTAGTGTATAGGAATGCCAGAGATTTCTGTGCATTAATTTTGTATCCTGCTACTCTACCAAATTCATTGATTAGCTCTAGTAGTTTTCTGGTAGCATCTTTAGGATTCTCTATGTATAGTATGTCATCTGAAAACAGTGACAGCTTTACTTCATCTTTTCCAATTTGGATTCCTTTTATTTCTGTTTCTTCTCTGATTGCTGTGGCTAAAACTTCCACAACTGTATTGAATAGTAGTGGTGAGAGTAGGCAACCTTGTCTTGTTCCTGATCCTAGAGGAAACGGTTTCAGTTTTCACCATTGAGGACGACATTGACTGTGGGTTTGTCATATATGGCCTTTAGTATGTTGAGGTAAATTCCCGCTAGGCCCTTTCTGAAGGGTTTTTATCATAAATAGATGTTGAATTTTGTTGAAAGCTTTTTCTGCATCTATTGAGATGATCATATGGTTTTTATTCCTCAGTTTGTTAATACAGTGTATCACATTGATTGATTTGCATATACTGAAGAATCCTTGCATTCCTGGGATAAACCCCACTTGATCATGGTGTATGATCCTTTTAATGTGCTGTTGGATTCTGTTTGCTAGTATTTCGTTGAGGATTTTTGCATCTGTGTTCATCAGATATATTGGCCTGTAGTTTTCTTTTTTTGTGACATCTTTGTATCGTTTTGGTATCAGGGTGATGGTGGCCTCGTAGAATGAGTTTGGGCGTGTTCCTCCCTCTTCTATATTTTGAAAGAGTTTGAGAAGGATAGGTGTTAGCTCTTGTGTAGATGTTTGATAGAATTCGCTTGTGAAGCCATCTGCTCCTGGACTTTGTTTGTTGGAAGATTTTTAATCACAGTTTCAATTTCAGTGCTTATGATTGGTCTGTTTATATTTTCTATTTCTTCCTGATTCAGTCTCAGAAGGTTGTGCTTTTCTAAGAATTTATCCATTTCTTCTAGGTTGTCCATTTTATTGGCATATAGTTGCTTATAGAAATCTCACATGATCCTTTGTATTTCTGCAGTGTCAGTTGTTACTTCTCCTTTTTTATTTCTAATTCTGTTGATTTGAGTCTTCTCTGTTTTTTTATTGATGAGTCTGGCTAGTGGTTTATCAATTTTGTTTATTTTCTCAAAGAACTAGCTTTTAGTTTTATTGGTCTTTGCTATGTTTCCTTCATTTCTTTTTCATTTATTTCTGATCTGATCTTTATGATTTCTTTCCTTCTGCTAACTTTGGTGGTTTTTTGTTCTTCTTTCTCTAATTGCTTTAGGTGTAAGGTTAGGTTGTTTATTTGAGATGTTTCTTGTTTCTTAAGGTACGATTGTATTGCTATAAACTTCCCTCTTAGAACTGCTTTTGCTGCATCCCATAGGTTTGGGGTCATCGTGTTTTCATTGTTACTTGTTTCTAGGTATTTTTTGATTTCCTCTTTGATTTCTTCAGTGATCTCTTGGTTATTTAATAATATATTGTTTAGCCTCCATGTGTTTGTATTTTTTACAGTTTTTTTCCTGTAATTGATATCTAGTCTCATAGCATTGTGGTTGAAAAAGATACTTGATAATGATTTCAATTTTCTTAAATTAACCAAGACTTGATTTGTGACCCAAGATATGATCTATCCTGGAGGATGTTCCATGAGCACTTGAGAAGAAAGTGTATTCTCTTGTTTTTGGATGGAATGTCCTATAAATGTCAATTAAGTCCATTTTGTTTAATGTGTCATTTAAAGCGTGTGTTTCGTCATTTATTTTCATTTTGGATGATCTGTCCATTGGTGAAAGTGGGGTGTTAAAGTCCTCTACTATTTTTGTGTTACTGTGGATTTCCCCTTTTATTGCTGTTAGCATTTGCTTTATGTACTGAGGTGCTCCTATGTTGGGTGCATAAATATTTACAATTGTTATATCTTCTTCTTGACTGATCCCTTGATCATTACGTAGTGTCCTTTGTCTCTTGTAATAGTCTTTATTTTATTGTCTACTTTGTCTGATATGAGAATTGCTAGTCCAGCTTTCTTTTGATTTCCATTTGCATGGAATATCTTTTTCCATCCCCTCACTTTCAGTCTGTATGTGTCCCTAGGTTTGAAGTGGGTCTCTTGTAGATAGCATATATATCGGTCTTGTTTTTGTATCCATTCAGCCAGTCTGTGTCTTTTGGTTGGAGCATTTACTCTATTTACATTTAAGGTAATTATCGATATGTATGTTCCTACTCCCATTTTCTTAATTGTTTTGGGTTTATTGTTGTAGGTCTTTTCCTTCTCTTGTGTTTCCTGCCTAGAGAAGTTCCTTTAGCATTTGTTGTAAAGCTGGTTTGGTGGTGCTGAATTCTCTTAGCTATTACTTGTCTGTAAAGCTTTGGATTTCTCTCTCAAATATGAATGAGATCCTTGCTGGGTAGAGTACTCTTGGTTGTAGGTTTTTCCCTTTCATCATTTTAAATATGTCCTGCCACTCCCTTCTGGCTTGCAGAGTTTCTGCTGAAAGCAGCTGTTAACCTTATGGGGATTCCCTTGTATGTTATTTGTTGTTTTTCCCTTGTGCTTTTAATATTTTTCTTTGTATTTAATTTTTGATAGCTTGATTAATATGTGTCTCGGTGTGTTTCTCTTTGGGTTTATCCTGTATGGTGCTCTCTGTGCTTCCTGGACCTGATTGACTATTTCCTTTCCCATTTTAGGGAAGTTTTTGACTATAATCTCTTCAAATATTTTCTCATACCCTTTCTTTTTCTCTTCTTCTTCTGGGACCCCTATAATTTGAATGTTGGTATGGTTAATATTGTCCCAGAGGTCTCTGAGACTGTCCTCAATTCTTTTCATTCTTTTTTCTTTATTCTGCTCCCTGGCAGTATTTCCACCATTTTGTCTTCCAGCTCACCTATCTGTTCTTCTACCTCAGTTATTCTGCTATCAATGCCTTCTAGAGTCTTTTTAATTCAGTAATTGTGTTGTTCATCACTGTTTGTTTGCTCTTTAGTTCTTCTAGGTGCTTGTTAAATGTTTTTTGTTTTTTCTCCATTCTGTTTCCGAGATTTTGGTTCATGTTTGCTACCATTACTCTGAATTCTTTTTCAGGTAGGTTGCCTGTTTCGTCTTCATTTTTTTTTGGTCTTGTAGGTTTTTACCTTGCTCCTTCATCTGTAAGATATTTTTTTTGTCCTTTCTTTTTTTTTTTTGATGGGTGGTTCTGTGTTCCTGTCTTACTGGTTGTTTGGCCTCAGCCATCCAGCACTGGAGTTTGCAGGCAGTCGGATAGAGCTGGGTCTTGGTGCTGAGATGAGGACCTCCAGGAGGCCTCACTCCAATTGATATTCCCTGGGGTCTGAGGTTCTCTGTTAGTCCAGCAGTTTGGATTCAGAGTTCCCACCACATGAGCTCAGACCCAACCTCTGGCCTGGAAACCAAGATCCCACAAGCTTTGTGGTGTGGTTAAAAAAAAAAAGAAAAAGAAAGAAAAAAAGGAGCAGTACAATATCAAAGAATAAAAAACAAAATAAAATTAGAAAGATTAAAAAATATATTAGGAAAAATAAAACTATAATTAACAACCAATCGCTGGGAGTTCCTCCTGTACCCTTAGCTGTCCATGGTCCCCCACCAGTGCCTGGTAAGTGCCCTAGTTGTGTGGAGACTCGAATTCCACATCCTCCTAGTACTCCACCCACTTGGAACCACTTTTTAATGTATTTTTGATTCATTAAAACATTTTGATTCATTTAAAAACATTTTGCATCTTAAAATTTTTCTGTCGCTCCCATTGCCTTACCATGTGCGACAGAGTTCTTAGCATGACAGACTCAGGACTCTTTCAATTGAAAATGGCAGATACACAATTCAAAGTTCCTTAAATCAAGTGGCTCATGTGGCTGAGATGTTGACGGGCACTTGTGGAAGTGAAAGAAGTGCATCAGGAACCATGGCCTCAAGGACTGGGACGTAAATTCAGCATCTCTAGAACTCAGTCTCCTATTTACAGGCATACCTCAGAGATATTATGGATTCAGTTCTAAACCACCGCAATAAAGTGAATATTGCAATGAAGCAAGTCACACGATCTTTTCGGTTTTCCAGTGCTTATTTAAGTATGTTTACATTATGCAACAGTCTATTAAGTGTGCAATGGCATTATGTCTTAAAGAAATCAATATACATACCTTAATTTAAAAATGCTTTATTACAAAAAATGCTAACCATCATCTAACAACACAGGGTTGCCACAAACCTTCAATTTGATAAAAAAAAAATGCAATGTCTGTAAAGCTCAATAAAGCAAAGCACAATAAAACGAAGTATGCCTGTATATCTCATCTCTGCTTACTCGTCTTCTTTGAAGACTACTGGGCTCATTCTCTAAAAATGCAAACAAGCCTTCTCCACGTAGCAGATCCCTAAATCACAGGCAGCCCTTGCTTAGCCACCCAGCAGAAAAAGTGCACTTCTTTCTTTAAATGTCAATCTCCTGGAAGGTTTAACCCTGACTCTGCTTCTGAAAGCTGTGTATCGTTTGAGCCTCTGTTCCCCTAGATTGACCAGACCTGGATCAGATACTTGCTTCATGGCAACAATAGCAGCAAGGTCTGTTAAAGTAGCAAGAGGGAGGGGAACACTTGGTGGACAAACAAAACAAAAATAGAAGACACCTTCCTCAGTTACAGCATATGCAACCTTTCTCAGTCTATCCACAACCTTCTTTACAATCTTACTTCCCATTTTCCTGCAAACATATCCCAAAGTACAAGCAAGCTACAAAGTACTTGCTTTCCTTAGATATTATAGGTAATTTCATATAGCCAAGGCTTTATTCAATTTTACTGCCTGGTAAACATTTTCTATTATCTGCCTACTGATTACTTAATCTCCTAGTCATATAATAGCAAAGATAAAGTTAATCTTTTCTGTAAAACATTTTCCTGCCTCAGGCAAAAGCCATTACTTGTTTATAAGAATTCAAACAGGACTTTTTACAGGTAAGTCACCTCTGTACAGACTTTGTATTACATTACTGTTTTTATGGGAAGTTGTTTACATACCTTTTTTATTAGATTGTAAACTCTAAGAGCTAAGCCTATGCATTTTTCTAATCTCTAATTCCTAGCACATAGCAAGGTTTCTGACATATAGTAAGCAAGTATAAAGTATTTGAGTGACATGAGTAATGAACGAATGAGCAAATGAAAATCCATTAGGAATTAGGTGGATAATCATGTCTGGCAAGGTATCAAATTTGTGATGGAAAGTAATCAAACAGAAGTTGGAAACATTAGCTAAAGCCAGACTGAGGGGGCCTTATAAATCATGTTAAGGAGTTAATAATTTTCTTCTGTAAGCAAAGTTAGTAGTGTGGGGAGGATAGAAATATAAGTTCTGCATGAAGAAGAAAAATTATAATATCCACATGAAAGGTGTATTGGGAAGGTGGAAATCTAAAAATAAAGATGTTGGTTGCACATCTTTTCCTGTAGTCTCCTTTTATGAACAAGGAATAACAGACTTGCGTGGTTTGGGTGAAGCAGTGCCCTTGTTGGCACACATTTTTCAGGTATGTTATTGCCTGAATCCACTCCCATCATAATGACACCATTTTAAACAGTGTTTGCAAAGTCAGTCCAAACCACTGATTTGAACTACTTTCAGAAGCAGAATATTGCAAAATATTTGGGAAATTGAGTATCATAGTATTTGCTTCTAAAATATCTATTATTTCATCTGTGTATCTAATTTATAATAATAATAGCTAATATTTATGTTGTAAAAACTGTTCAGAATGCTTTATGAGGATTTCCTCAGTTTCTTCTCAGGGCAACCCTTGTAAAGTAGGCCTTCCCATTTTATAGATAAGGAAACTGGAGCTCAGAGAGCAGAGGTTAAGAGATTTTCCCAACATCATACAGCTAGTAAAAGACAAAGCTGGAATTCTAATCCAGGAAGGCTGTCTCCAGGGCCAAGCTCTTCATCAGTGTGCTGGATACATTGATATTAGTCACATGTCTACAGACTGCTCTGCTGTGGATTAAGCCTCTGCCCTTCACAGTCTCGCAGCCTCGCAGGGTCAGGTAGGCCAGTGTACAGTCACGTTCAGGTCTCATTATGGGCATTGTGTCTGCATTTCAGTGTTGTCTTTTTTTAGGAGTTCTATGCAAGTGGAACTCTGCACTACATTTCCTATTAACAGAGAAAATAGAAAGCATAAGAACTGGGAGGTCTTTCCAAGAGAGGAGATGGCTTTGTAGACAACTTCGGGTAGATGTTGTCACAATGAGTATAAAAGTCAGTAAGGAGATGTGAGTTAGAAAGGGACTTGTAGGGAACCTGTAATCAAATAGTCTCAATTTTCACAAGAGAGCTGTCTTCTGAATAGTTGCTTATTTCTGACTCCAAGTTACTCTAAAAAGATTTTAAGACAGGTGTTGACTAGCTCTAATAAGAGTGAATCTTAACTACATAAAAATAAATGTTAGCAAATATTGTAACTGCTACAAGTTCATTGGAGGTATGGCCTCCGCCACTGGCAACTGGCAGCATGAGTAGTATTTTGGGCATTGTGTTGACTTAGGTTAGTGTAGCTAAATTCCTTCAATCTACTTTGAAGTAGAACTTCTGCATAGACCAGTGACTTTGTCCCTTTACTAACTTGAGAGTGAGATCAGTTCTGAGAGGGACTTCCCTGATCTTTAGATAGCAGTGGTGCAGAGTGAATCTGCTCAGCAGGTAAAATCTTTGCTTCATTAATGAACTTGTGACAGTGACTCCAGTTCTGCCCACCTGGAGCTGCTACAGTGCGATCACATTCAGACAGGAGAACGTGCACAGCTTATCCTTCAAAAACTGTCAGATACACCGTATCTGTCAGGTATCAGGTCATTTTTCTACAGAATTAGCATCTGCCTGCCGCAGCATTTACCGTGGGCCTTGGTGCTTTCTTTAGGTAATTCCTTTGGAATTACATACTTTTCATGACTAAAGTTACTCACTGACAGGTGATACAAATTTTGCAATAGGGAAAACAATGATCATTGCAAGTTTCAGGTTTTTTCTTAAACACTATGCCAGCATAATGAATAATAAAATCCAAGTTAGGAGAGGAAAAATAAATTGATACACTCCCAATTTGTGCTAGAGCCATCAAGAGCAGTTGTCAGGATCTCCTCATACCTCCACATTCAGTGACATCATGTTGGTAGCTTGAAATCAGCCATGGTGGGAGTATTTACACTATAGAAATTGGCAAATGCTACAAATCAGAGCTCTCCCCACTCCACCAACCCAGAAAGCTGGTTGGCATACCACTGGCACTGAATTTCCATTAGTTGATTAACATCAAGATGTGGATAATTGGGGTAAAGGCATATTTCTCCTTACATATCTCTTTTCAAAGAAGAAATATTTCCTTTGTCTTCTTGGAAGGCATTATGAAGCATTATCCACCCCACGTTTTTTTTTTGAGTGGAGAAAACCTACTAAAATGCCCCGTTCTTTTTTTCAAAATTATTTTTATTTACTTAGGACAAGAAGTATAACAGTTAAAATATTTAATAATTTATTTTGATTAGTAGGATACTCTTCCAAACATTTCAAACTGCAAAAGACTTATGTGACAACCATAGAATTGTAAATTACCAAAGAGCATTAGCTGCCTTCTTTGATTGTACACCCTTCCTACACATACTTATTGCGAGCCCCTGTTTGTCAATTTAGTATGGGTAACTCATTGGGAATTGGTGTGACATGGCTGTCAATTCTCTATGTTCCATCTCACTGATTGCCACACTTTTGGGACACCTTTGGATGTGACATAAATAAAACCAATGGTCATTATCAGGGTGTATGTTCAAAATTCCTACCAAAGATTTACCATTATTTCTCCATTCTTCCATTTGGTTCTCACTATTTCTTTCCTTCTCTTACCTTCTTTCCTTCTTTCTTTTCTTACCTCAGTCTTCTTTGTTCTCTTAAAAGGGAAGAGGTGGAAACAATTTAGAGGTCAGAAATTAAAATGCCTCCAGGGGTCAGACAGGCACTTAAGTGGACAAGTGTGAGACTATGGGCTGCTATCAGACTAGAGAATGGAAAAAAATGCCTACCCCAGGAGCAGTGACATTCAGAGTTCTGGAAAACACTTCAGGCCAAACACAGACTCTTCTGAGAAAGCCTCTGTTAGCGGTCTCATTCTTCAGCTGAAGAAATTAAGTACTAGTGACCCTTCCACAATAATAGAAGCAGTTATCAGAAACTTGAGAAAAGCAACTAATCCAGCCTTCTTGGGATTTTACCACTTGGTCTGTCTTCCCTCTTGCTCTTATCCAATCCTTTCCAGTACTTGAGTGCCTGCTGTATCCAAAGCACTGTTTAAATTTCTGAAATTTCAAAGGGGAATGGGACCTATCTTTGCCCTGGAGGAACTCCAGTTTTAGTGGGGGAAAGGCACCAGAAGAGATTATCACAGTCCATTTGATAAGAAGTGTAGAAGAGGTTTAAAAAGACTGTTAATGCAGGCATTGAGTTGCTTAACTGATGTTGCCTAGGGATTGGGAAAAAATGTTGACTGGAGAGTCACATTTAAGGAGCTGGTAAAGGAAGAGTAGCTGTTTGAATGTCCCGCTCAGTCTTTAGCTCATCATGCTATCACTAGTTCATCTCTATCCTTTTTCAATATAGTCATTAAAAATATGAATTCACAAAACTCTGAAAAGTTGTTTTCCTAAACTCCTATTATTTGTTAACCATTTGCTTATGAGAAAGCCTTATAAACTTGCTGCCTTAATGTTATCGCCACAATCTGATTAACAACTGTTTCTCAGACTCACAGACTTAGAGAACCAATTTATGGTTATGGGAGAAAGGGTGGAGGGGAGGGATAAATTGGGAGTTTGGGATTGAAACTGCTATATTTAAGGTAGATAACCAACAAGGACCTACTGTATAGCACAGGGAATTCTCCTCAATATTCTGTAATAACCTAAATGGAAAAAGAATTTGAAAAAGACTAGATACATGTATATGTATAACTGAATCACTTTGCTGTACACCTGAAACTAACACAACGGTGTTAATCAACTATGCTCCAATATAAATTAAAAGTTATAAAACACACAATTGTTTCTGCATTGTAAAGACTACCCCAGAATTTGCCATTTTGTTTAGGATAATAGGACAAAATGACAAAACATTACTATAAAACATTATGAAATATACTCCTTTTTCTTAATTATATTTTATGCCAGTTGAAGAGGAAAAGCAATTGGTAATGCATTTCTCCTACAAGTGACTTAAACTTCACTCTTTCCTATATGTGTCATAGTGTAGTAAATGTATTTTAATGAATGTGTAATATAGTTATTTGTACTAAAATTTATGATGTCTTAAAAGAAACTTCCATTGTCACTTATGATAAATCTAGCTAAGGTGGGGAGTGGTCAGAGGAAGCAAACTACATTTAGAAAGAAAAGCTATAATTATCAGCCTTAATCCTGTTGAGCCTCTGGGTTAAGGGCAAGTTTTTTGGTAATATCAATACCAACTACTTTCTGGAAAAATAATATCTCCATGTAAATTTTTAATATATTCAATTATATCTATCTACTCCTGTACAATAAAACATGTCATTGTGTTCCTGAATTTCATTTTTTATGTATATCTGGATATCAAACTTCAGAACTTTGCTGAATCTGAATTTCCTTAATTATGCTTTTCATTCTATTTACCTTTGCTCAGTTATCCCTTATTCTAAATACTCCTAACAGAAAAGGATTTATCTGGTCTATGTCTCTGCATAATCCTATTTAGTTATTTAAATAATTAAGAATTAGTAATTAAATGAGAGTCTAATTTCCCTTATTATCAAATAAGTATTTTCCTTTTTTGTAAGACTATAGATTTAAAAGCAGGCCAGAACTTATTTTTTTTTAACATCTTTATTGGAGTATAATTGCTTTACAATGGTGTGTTAGTTTCTGCTTTATAACAAAGTGAATCAGTTATACATATGTTCCCATATCTCTTCCCTCTTGTGTCTCCCTCCCTCCCACCCTTCCTAGCTAAGTCACAAACCACCTAGTTGATCTCCCTGTGCTATGCAGCTACTTCCCACTAGCTATCTATTTTACGTTTGGTAGTGTATATATTTTTTAAAACCATAATCTAAATATGTGGTTATTTACTTCTAGAAAATAGTTTAACATAAACTAGAAGAATGTTAGCTGAGACAGTGTAAACAACACAGAAACCTGATAGAAGTATCCAGATAGTTCAGTCTGGAGAATGACTTTTCCAGAAATAAAAAGTTGAATTATCAACTTCATCCTCAGTTATTTGGTTAATTATTGAAACTCTTAACATTTGATGTATAAACATAACCAATATAAAGTCCATAAATAATGGAATTGGCAGTATTTCTAGTCATATTACTCTGTTGGTCATAATCACATTTTATACATTGAATATTTTAGATATACAAACAAATGTGGCTTAATGAGTTAAATTATTATTTTTTTTTTAAAATTTATTTTTGGCTGCATTGGGTCTTTGTTGCTGTGCGCGGGCTTTCTCTAGTTGCAGTGAGTGGGGTCTACTCTTCGTTGTGGTGTGCAGGCTTCTCATTTCAGTGGCTTCACTTGTTACGAAGCATGGGCTCTAGGCAGGTGGGCTTCAGTAGCTGTGGCTCACAGGCTCAGTAGTTGTGGCTCGAGGGCTCTAGAGCACAGGCTCAGTAGTTGTAGAGCATGGGCTTAGTTGCTCCGCAGCGTGTGGGATCTTCCTGGACCAGGGCTCGAACCGGTGTCCCCTGCATTGGCAGGTGGATTCTTAACCACTGCGCCACCAGGGAAGCCCTAATGAGTTAAATTATTGTGTAAGTTTCTCTTTAAGTAATTTTAAAAGGTATAAGTGATTTTTAAAAATAACTGTTTTATAAACTAAGCCTCAGGGGTTTTAGGTCATTTTTAAATCTGTCAACAATAATTAACTTGTTAAAGCAGACACATCAAACAAACGAAGCAAATATGGCCATGATTACCTGGTCACCCCTGTCTGGTCTCCCTGAGTCCAATGTTTTAAAGAATATTTGTCTCATTAGAAATGTTAAGCAGCCCCCTTGCAAAGGTCCCCACTCTTCAGAGTAAATTTTCCACTATCTTATTCGTGTCCTTAGCAGGTGGGCCCAGATTAAAAGTTGTACTTCACAGAAATTATATGACATTTCAGTTTGCCAAAGAAATTCTTCATTCTTACCAACCAGTTCATAAATATCATTTGTCTACTTTGGGTCCAGCCCCCCGGGATAATTGTTAAAAGAAAACACATGAATAGGGATAATATGGAGGAAGAAGAATCAGCGAAGGAAACAGAAGAATAATTTTTATTATATCAAGAGGACTGTATTTGCTTGTTTTTCTGCATCAGTTAGTTTATGAGATGAGTCTTGAACAGAAAATGAAATTGCCAAGAATGTCTTTATCAGAGATTTTTTTTTTTGACTGTATCAGTATGGGTTTATTGAATTGTTTCTTCAAGATTAGATTCAAGTCAAACTTTTTAATAAGAAAAGTCGGGGGTGATGCTGTGTACTTCTGTTGGGTGTCATGGTATCCTTTTGGCCTATTGTCCATGATGTCAAGCTTGATCACTTGGTCAAGGGTGATCTGGCAGTTCTCTCCACAAAGGTCCCATCTCCCTCTGCAACAGATAATATCTGCAGCGCTAGGCTGAAACCAAGTGTGTATTTTTGTCAGAGATTTTTTTTAAAGCATCCTCATGTTTAAAAATTCTGTGTGGGGCTTCCCTGGTGGCGCAGTGGTTGAGAGTCTGCCTGCCGATGCAGGGGACACGGGTTCGTGCCCCGGTCTGGGAGGATCCCACATGCCGCGGAGCAGCTGGGCCCGTGAGCCATGGCCGCTGAGCCTGTGCGTCCAGAGCCTGTGCTCCGCAACGGGAGGGACCACAACAGTGAGAGGCCCGCGTACGGGGGGAAAAAAAAATTCTGTGTGTATCTTAAATTGAAGGTAGTGTCTTATTAACTGTATCTTATGACACTCGAAGTCATTTTCCAAAAAATATTAATACTGTCATAGAACTACTGTTAAATGTTTTAAAATTCTTCATCAAAAAAAAGTGAGTTGATATATTTGGATAAAGCCACTGATGACTTTATTGCTATCCTGTGGTTAAAGTTTATGCCGTCATGGACCTTGAGGGTATTACACTAAGTGAAATAAGTCAGATGGAGAAAGACAAATACTGTATGATTTCACTCATATGTAGAAAATGATTTCACTCCTATAAAAAACAGTCAAAAAATCAAAATAAGTAAACAAACCAAACCTAGCAAAATAAACACATAGATACAAAGAACAGAGTAGTGCTTACGAGAGGGGAAGGGGGCAGGGGAGGGTTAAATGGATAAAGGAGATCAACTGTATGGTGAAGGATGAAAACAATTCTTGGTGGTGAGCACGCTGTAGTGTATACAGAAGTAGAAATATCAGGCTGTACACATGAAATTTGTATAATATTATAAACCAATGTTACCGCAATAAAAAATAAATTTTAAAAAACATATGCCTATCTTGGAGGCACAGGCTGTCTGAGCACCATATTCTAGAGTAGAATACTACTCTAGATCTTAAGCATCTTCATCTGTCCTAGTCTAGCATCCCAAACCTCTCCTTTAGGTGTTAAGAATGTCTACTCAAGTTCCAGTGGCTCCTGGGCATATTTTTAAAATTAGTTTGCTGTTATAATTCATTTAAAATGGAATTTGACATTCTACCTTGAACAGCCTGCTAAGTCAAGGGGAAATGACTCTTGCTGACCAACCAGATGATTTCTGGCTGAACTCTTTTTTTTTTTTTTCATGAAGCTGTTTATTCTTGTTATTAAAAGTTGGACTCAAGTAATCCTGGTTATTCTGGAAAAAGCACCTTGTTGTAGGGATCATTTAATCATCCTTTTCGACAGTCACCCCTCCGTGAAGCACCTTTCTTCTCTGACGTTAACGTATGAAAGTAGAGTTGTGGAAACAATGGTATATACGAGGCCATGGTTATAAGAAGAAGATAATAGTAGTCAAAAGAGACATTGTATTTATTGGGAAGTCTTATTGAGAACATTCTTGTTTTCTTCACATATGGTAAGGCAGCGTATATTGTAAGAAGTTCACCAGCAACTCCAACAGGATATAAGATGATAAAAAAAAATTATATTGGTTTTACACTGTAACGAGCCACACCGTAAAGATTCTTGAACTCACTTGGACCCCAGCCACAAGCACAGAAGTAGGTACAATTCCCATTAAACAGTGGACTACCTCAAGCAAGGCAGATGTCTGGAAAAATTTAAGTGTCTTCTGAATACTTTTATACAAACCTTTGTGTGTTCCTTTTTCCATATAAAAACGTATCATGGCAATAGCTAGTACCAGCCACCCCGCAGGCATAGCAATGTTGTAGAAGGTGAGCCAGGCGGTGGCCAGCAAGCCCCGGCGCCTCCTCTTGCCCGCGGCCTCCCTCTCCTCGCCGGCCTCCCTCTCCTCGCAGGCCTCCGAGGCGCCGCCGTTGGTGCCGGCCTCCTCGCTGGACGCCATGGTGGCCGTGCAGACGGGGGACGTGGACGAGAGGGGCAGGGGAGCGGGAGGGGGCCCGGCCGTCAGGCGCCCCATGTGCCGCGCGCAGGGGTCTCTGAACTGACTCTTCAGCATACTTTTGGAAGACCTGAAAATGTAGGAAAGCAGAACTAAAGGATTTTTAAGGATAGATTTTCTCTTCCTACACCTTCTAGTTTCTTGATGTGTAATAGATGCTAGCACATCTTTATTAAGTTGATGTTCCTTGTCCTGGAAGGAACAAGACGTGTAGGTTGTACAGCTTTGTTCTATTCCCAACGTTGCTTCCTTTTGCAGAATGAACAGCTGACTTTGGCTGATGTTTGCGGATACCTGCAGGATCTGATGTTGACTCAGAATAACAGACAAACCCTTCTTTTGACCTAGAGTTTTTGTTCCTCTGCCAGTTCAAATGAGGCTCCTCTTTTGTTCTGTGCAACCACAAACTGCCTATGCTGTCTTCTCTAGGTTAATCACAGACAAGGCCCAACTGTTTGATATGTATCAGCTGAGAGTTAAACAAAAACCCAGACCTAAATCTCAAATAACCAGAGGAAGAAGGATGCCTCCTTATCAGCTAATGTCTTATCAAGTACCTATTGGGTCTTTGAATGGACTTGGACCAAGCACCTAATTGACTGGTACCACTTGGGATATAATTTATAACACATGGTATTAGGAAGCCTATAATTATTGATGAAAATGAAGATACAGCCACAATTTTTTAAAAACCACTGTGGTGCTCACTATCTCAGTATGCTGGTTAGACCTTTAAGACAGGTCACATTAATACACATGTAAATTGTATGTTAGTAGGAAACCACCTATTATCAGTAGAAATAGCCCCATTTTTTAATAAAAATCTCTGTATCTTAGAATTACTTGTTGGTGAAATGTCTTGAAAAGATTCACTCCTGCCTTATTATTGCCTGCCATTCTCATGCCCTGGTAACTAACTATAGCCTTTTACTTTAAACATTTCATATTAGCTCATCATTTCACCAGGCCAGTTGTCCATACCCCAAGTTTGGACATTCTGTGTTATAACAAACTTCCTTCCAGTGCTGGCAGACTAGCTGTATTTGACAACATGCCTGCACGTAGCCCCACACAGATAACTTTTTATGGAAGAGGCATTAAAAATCCCATTAGAAGCAGGTAATTCTGACTTTAAACAACAGTCATAGGTCAGGGTTCTGAATGAGATTCTAGCACACCCTAATTTAAGGAATTTTGTAAAAACATAATATTTGCAAGGTATCTATAATAATGTCTAGCACACATACTAAATTGCAGTTATTCTTATCATTTGACACCGTTCACTCTTTGGTTTGCCATACAAATTTAAGATTTAGTCACACTGTCCTTAATCTTAACAAAGACCATTCTTTATTTTAATTCTAGCAAGGTCCAGGGTGTTTGGTTTTCTTTTCTCCTTTTCATTGTGACACTCAGGAATGTGTGAGATAAATGGTCCTGGAGAGAGTCAGGAATCACTGATTTGCTTTCAGATAAATCACCTGAAGCCTCCTAAATATGTGAAGTTTTGTTCAGAGACATACAGAGGTTCAGATTCTATTTTTCTCACCCTTTATAAGTCATATTAGCAGAAAAATTCTTCTTAATATCAAACACAAGCCACAGTTCGCGCTGTTATCCTCCCACTCAGGGCCAGTGAAGGTGAAGAGCTCTGAAACAGTCCTGCTTTTATGTTTAGAGTAGTTCACATCCTTCTTTACCCACCTCCTCCCGAGGCCCCAACCCCTAGTCCCAAGGACCTGGTATTTAAATTTCAGTATACAACAGTGTGCAGTTCTAATTTCCTAAAAGGTACTCACATATTTACTCAGACTTCTGCTAGATTATACCAGGGGAAATAGACTCATTTAATCAAATTCAAACCATAGACACTGAATTAAACATTTCCAATATGTTCATTGGTAACTCTGATAATCAACTTTTATTGAGTACTGTGGTTTTTATGCTCTTTCTTTTTTACTTTTCAACAAGATAATTGTTTTGATATATTTCATGTATAGTTTTGAGATAGTTTTCCAGATTAAACCTCTATTGGGCTGCATATAGGAAACAGTGATAGATAAATGTTTCTCGGGACTCAGGAGATACAGTGTAAAAGGATCAATTCTGCCTAAGATTGGCCATGTTAATTCTCTGATTCCAAAAAACTTATGTATTAGCTGTTAAAAAATACTTTAAGATGAATATATCATTTTCTAATAATTTCTGATTATTTTCAGAGTGGTACAATAACAAATTCCTTTCTGACTAGTGACCTCTATTCATGGATGTATTGCTATAAAATAATCCACCCTTATCATTCATATTTCTGGGTAGTTGAGTAAGGTAGGAACTATTTTTGATATGCAGGAGCAAATACTGAAGCAGTGGGGTTCCATGCACTTTCTGTCAGCAAAGGTATCAACTGTCAGGAACCACTGATAAGTCCCATTTCAAGCCAGTAGAGTCTGGATAATACCAGACTACAAGACAACAGTTAGTGTGTGTGAACTGGCAGTACTGCCAAATTGAATTACCATTCTCACCCAAAATAAACAGACTTGAAGTTAAACAAAGCTGAGTCATCCATCTGCAAGGTATGTAGTGGGCTTAGCTAGGGAGAGAGACCTTTTGATTTGGCAAAGCAATTTTAAAACTACTGCCGTCTCTCAAAGCCAGATGTTGAAAAGGTCAAAGGGAGCTTTAAAATATGATAACGCTGTCTTGGAGTTGGGGGACATATGGTACTTGCTAAACAAATGGCAGACTGAATGAATGTTAGGTAAGGTTTGCTCTACTCTGGAGCCGCCCTTAGCACAGAATAAAGAACAGCTCTCCTATCCTGACTTCACCAGTAATTTAATCTCACCAGGAAAAGTAACTTAAACTCTTTGGTCCTCAGTTTCTCCATGTGTAAAATAAGGAGACCGTAAAAGATGCTTTTTCAGTTTTGTCAAGCTTCTTAAGATCCCATGACCATAAAGGGCTCAGAGAGTAGATAGAGGATCTTGGTTCAAATAATCATTTCTTGAAAAACAAACTGTACGAAAAATGGTTTTATTTACAGCTTATGAGCCTATTCATTATCTTTTTTTTTAAATGGACTAAGTGTGAAAGTCTTTCAGGTACAGTGAAAAATAGGATGGGAATAATTACATTAGAAACCTCAAATGAGAACCAAAGTCACAGAAGGGATTTTGTTAAAATCAGAAACTCATTGTGTCAATTCAGCAACCACTAAATTATTAGCATATCCTTAGTTTTAGGTGTATTTGTCTTATCTCCTCAACTATAGGTTGGATTATGAAATTGCATTTTCATGGGTTAGAAACAGTCAAGTATTATAGATGTGATCTCCCTGGGAGCAGGATGCAATGCTGGATACTCCTCCCTTGTTCCCTGCAGTTCTTGATATAATGCTGGGCACATTTGTTCTTTGACAAAATGTATTGAAAACAGTATTTGGGAACAGAAACTTTTTAAAATCACTTAGTGTAATATATTATTTTAAAGAAGAAGAAAATGCTACCCCAAAATTTCTCAGAATTGTAGTTCTTTTGATGTTCAGAATCACACTGAGACATTATACACAAAAACAGTATGCTTTGTGAGCCACAGAACTTCAGTTGAAAATTTTCACTTTTTAGCACGCTAACTATATATCTAAGTTAAATATCCTGTTTAATGGCCATTTATAAATTCAAACACTACCACTGGTCAGTTTTGTAAAATAGAATAAAAGGATGTTATCTGCAGTGTAAGTACAGCACACTGTCGAATTCTTTTCCTTAAGGTGCATAGTAAATGTACAGATAGTCATAGGCAACTGTTTTGTAATGTATTACATTTCTGATCTGTTATTCCTAACCTATTATAAATCTTTGCAGAGACAGAAGAATTGAATTTTTCTAATCTGTAAAATGATGCCAACTTCAACAAATAGGCATTCTAAATAAAATTTTTAAAAAGGAGCAAACTAAAAAAAAAAAAAAAAAGAATATACTTTGAATGTTCTACCTACCAGTGAAAGGAACTGGTCTGATAAAATTTATAGGAATAGTTCTTAGCAAGTGAAATTAACAAAAGGGAATAAGGGTGGTTCTCAAAATTCTAAAAACCTGAATGCATTGTTCTTTTGCCATTCTTGTTGATGGAGCTGTTAACATTTTTGGAAAACAAAATTTTTTAAATAGTTAATGCCGACAAGAAGAACTTAATGCAAAGGAACATAGTAACAGTAATACCAGAATATAAACATGATGTGAATCTGAAACATAATCCCTACATGTATTACTTTGCTGTGTTTGATAAGCTTCAGTCTCTATAAGAAAGCAACTTGCACTTGTAGATTTAATCACTGTTTATAGAAAAGTGTCATGGCTTAGCCAAATTAGAAATAGAGGACTTCCCTGGTGGTGCAATGGTTAGAAATCTGCCTGCCAATGCAGGGGACACGGGTTCAATCCCTGGTCCAGGAAGATCCCACATGCTGCGGAGCAGCTAGGCCCACACACCGCAACTACTGAAGCCCATGCTCCACCACAAGAGAAGCCACCTCAGTGAGAAGCCCTCACACCACAGCGAAGACCCAATGCAGCCAAAAATAAAATAAATAAATAAATAGATAAATTTATTTAAAAAAAATAGACTAATTGCAAAGATGTTTATAGGTCATGCTTTTAACTTAGGTCTTACACAGTGTAAAACTACATTTTTCGTGACATCACTCTGCCATTTTAATTATAGAATTATCACATTTTAGATCATTTGGTTTAATATTTGTCAATAACAGTTTATGCTGAAACCCACAAAACCTCCAAATAATATAGTCTAACACCCTGTATTTACAAATGAGGAAACTGAAGCCCAGAGAATTTAAGTAGCTTTAAGTTACTTAGAATTAAGGCATGGCACAAGTTGGGACTTGGACATGTGTATTGCTATGGCTAAGGTGCCATTTGTTCCCCTTTTAACTGCAAAATGTTTTCCTCATATATTTATACCCTCTCCAAAATGGTGTAAAGATTAAATAAATAATGCTCTGACCTTGGTGCTTGGAATGAAGTAGACAGAAGACTTTTATTGACATAATAATGTGTTATGAATATATTTACAAGTTGTGTCTAGATTTGATGACCATAGGCAGTTGATGATTTATTGACCCCAGGACAAGTCTGTCATACTTTGACAAATTTGACAGTTTTCCGAACCCTTGGAAGAAACTTTGAAACAAAAACCTATTAGATACACTGCCTGTCTTATGATTGATCGTTTATTTGTTTGTTTGTTTGTTTTTCCTGATAGAAACATGAGTTCAGCTGGCCCTGAAGGGAGGAAAGTGATGAGAAGGTGTGATGGACTGATTGACTCACTGGTCCATTATGTCAGAGGAACCATTGCAGATTACCAGCCAGATGACAAGGTGATACAAGAATTAGATGTCTCTCATATTGACTTACTTATTTTGTCTTAGTAAGACTCTTCAGAGTATTCTTGAAGTAGCTGTTTGGGTTTGGCTTTATTTATTAACTGATTTGCTGAGCTTAAGATTTCCCATACATGCTCATAAATATTAATATCTATCTAGCCTCATTTTTTTTTCTACTTTCCAGACCCAAATTTCTAACTGTTTAACAACTCTGGATATTTGAAAGGAGCCCAAATGCTACATATTCAGCCATGAAATTCATCTCTTCCCTCATCTCTGAACTTACTCCTCTGTATAAACCTTCTTAATAATTATTACCATCTACCAAATGAAAATAGAAACCTGAGTAATGTTGAACTTCCTCTCTTCCCTCACATCCCACATCCATTGGACAACAAATCTTGTGCATTTTACTTCTGAAATGCTCTTTAGTTTAACCAGTCCTCTTTAATGCTACTACTGCTGTCATAGTTTGTGCATCTTTTATACTGATTATTGTAGTCGACTGGTCTCTATAAGCAATATCTCCTCCTATTTTCCAAGTCCACGTGGCTACTAAACAATGTACCTAAAATCTAAAATCATTCTGAACACTCTTTAAAAGTAAACTAGAACTGCTCCTCAATGTTTTAAAACATTCAGCCTCTACTTCTTAGCATTGTGCTCATGACCATTTATGATTTAGCCCTAGCCTTTCTAGCTGTACTCATTTCACTCCCCAGCCACCCTGCAGTCCAAGCGCACCCTGTTGCATCCAATTAACCTTGTAAGATCTAAAGCCTAAGAGGTCCTGTGGTATAACACTTGCAAAGGGATATCTATATGTATATGATCAATATTCATGTCCTGTTTTCTCAGGCCACAGAGAACTGTGTGTGCATTCTTCATAACCTCTCCTACCAGCTGGAGGCAGAGCTCCCAGAGAAATATTCCCAGAGTATCTATCTTCAAAGCCGGAGTATCCAGGCTGACAACAACAGAAGTATTGGGTGTTTTGGCAGTAGAAGCAGGAAAGTAAAAGAGGTATGTTGGGGGAGGCCTTTGAAAGTATAAGTGTGTGTGTGTGTGTTTCTGAGTACTTAGTGTATGTCAGGCTCCATTTTAAGTTTTTTTAAGCCTTGTATCTACCCTATGAGGTATGTATTATTAATACCCTCGTTTACTGATGAGGAAACAGAGGGTACAGAAAGGTTAATTCAGAATAATTCAAGTTAGTGGAGGAGATGGAATTGAATCCCAGATAATCTGGCCCCAGATTTACACTATTAGCCATCAAATCATACTGCTCTATGCCCTGCAGGTTAGGAAGTAAGCTTAATGCCACATGGCCAGTGGCATAGCATTGTTTTAACATTAAAAGCAGCCCTGACATTCAGCTTTAAACATTCTAAAAACAAACTTTTACATCCGAAAAGCAAACCCCATACATAGGAAGGACTGCTGTCCAGACTGGCATTTCATGAAATAGAAGGAATGTGATCTCTCCTACTCCTCAAGAGTATCACGGTGTATGTGAACTTGGAGGACGACTGGTAAATTTAGAATCCTGATGCTATCCTGGACAACTTCACAAGACTCTGAGGGAAGAGGCCTGTTTTTCTTATCTTCAGAGTGGATGTGACTAATTTAGCTTTTAGCTTAACAGCAGCCTGAAAACTATTCTAGAACAGTCAATGCTTAATTCTCTGCATTCTCTCTCGCTGTGAAATGTAAAGTTGTGAGTATGGGGTATTGTGAGAGAGAAATAGTCATTATGGGCTAAAAGTTAAATGATTGTGAATCATACATATTTGCTTTTTCATTTTTATTTTAAGGGCTTCTTATTATGCTAATTATTAGTCTCCCTAGACAAGACAGTACTTCTGGTCTCTTGGTTTGGGTGTGGAATTATAGAAATGACTTGAAGGCATTAATTTTGGATTTCATCGTGTGTGTGGTTAGCAATACCAGGACATGCCAATGCCAGAGGAAAAGAGCAACCCCAAGGGCGTGGAGTGGCTGTGGCACTCCATCGTGATACGGATGTATTTGTCCTTGATTGCCAAGAGTGTCCGAAACTACACTCAAGAAGCATCTTTGGGAGCTCTCCAGAATCTCACGGCAGGAAGTGGACCAGTGAGTATCATGCTTACTTTTAAAAATAATGGCATTGTAGACACACCTACATTAAATTCAGAAATGACAGTGAAGTAAGAACATAAGTTTTCTCGCTTCAATCAAGACGGTTCTCAGGAATTGCCAGAGAGAGTTCGGCTTTGCAGGACTTTCAGCCTCAGCTTCTGCAAACCCAGGTCAGACTGCGAGTGAAAGACTCGTTGGTATTTATGAGTATCAGTCAGAACTCTTTCTGTTACAAGTCTCAGAATCCTACCTGAACTGGCTTAGGCAAAAGAGAGGAATTTCTTGACTCATATAAATGAAGAGTCCAGGGTGGGTTTTCCTTCTGTCATGGTGGGACATAGGTGCCCAGCAATTGTATTTGTGATTCTCTATCTCTGGACTCTGTTTTCCTCTGTTGGTTTCATTCTCAAAGGCTAGCCTCATATTACGGCAAAGATAGCCACCAGTGATTTCAGGCTTACCTCTTATCCAGTTCAGTGTCTCCACAGGAAAAGAAACTACTACTGTTTTCCCAATAGCTCTGTTAAGAACTGGGGGAATGAGTCTCACTTGCCCATTTCCAAACCAGTACCTGTGGCCAGGAGCCTGTGATGTTCTAATTGGCCAAGTCTGGGTTATGTGCTCACATGTGAATTTCAGGGGCAGGGGTTTCAGTGAGCGAGGGTCACTACCACTTGTACCACATGGAGTGGCTCCCTAATGGAAAGTCAGAGTGTTGTTACCAAAAGGAAGGATGAACGCTAGAAGGCAGAGACAACACATGTCCACTGCAGTTGGAAAGGCTATCTGTGCTTTTGTGTCCCAGAAAGTCAACTATAAAATAAAGAGTTACTTCTCTTTCCAGATGTACTTTATACCAGCAAAATCAAAATATTAAAAAGAGTAAAAACTTACAAGGTCCTGTGATAAACCATAATGGAAAAAAATATGAAAAATAATGTATATATATTTATAACTGAATCACTTTGCTGTACAGAAATTAATACAACATTGTAAATCAACTATACTCCAATAAAATAATTTTTTTAAATTACTTTAGAAAAGAGTAAAAAGTTGTTCCTTTCCCCATGTATTTTACAGCTTGCAACATAATAAAGGATTCTATAAATATTTAATTATTTGAACTAAGCTTGTATTCTTTGCCTTGATCATAAAATGATTAAACTCTCCCCAAGTAGTTCACTCTATGGCCAGTCTAATTATCCATCATCATAGAGGAAAGCACTCTTGTTGATAACAAAAATATTATTTATTCTTTACTTGAGAAACCATGTTCATTCTTTAATGAACCATGTTCATTCTTTGCTCAGTTTTGAATTGTGAAATACTAAAACCAGTATTTCTCTAATTTTAACACCGTGGTTAAGAATACAACCCAATTTTAATCTCTTTGAAATTCTTCAGAATGTACTTGTGCGCAAAGAGAAAGAAATGGGGAGTGACCAGGGAGCCCTGACAGACAGAAAGACATAATTTACTGTCTTATCTTCCCATTTCCCCATGCTTGGTTTCCCAAAACCATTTCTTTCATTTTCCCAAACTACAGAAGCCCTCTTATTAACTGACTACCAGCCAACTTAATAGAAAAGATCAGAAATTAAATTGCTGTATCTGTATGTATTTAATCTCACTGTGCTCTGAGGATGGTTCAATATGAGCTAACCCTTTAAGCTTGGATTTTAGCCTCTTCCACTCCAGAATCTTTCATGGAATCCAAACTATCCAGAGGTGTTTCCATGTTTCTGTCAATACAGGAATATTTGCCACCCAACATACAAGAATATGCCATTCTGAATATGTAGTTTATTCAGACTACATAATTCCTTTATTCATTTATCAAACAAACAGTATTTGAGCACCTTCTACATAAAAGGCACTAGCCTAGTGCTAAGTATATGGTGGTGAATAAGACAAAATCCCTGTGTTTGGTAATAATCTAGCTGGGAAAAAGAAATAAACAAACAGAAATCTAAGAGTTCCAAGTTCTAAAGGAATCCAAGCAATGGATTTTAAATCATACCTAACCTTAGACCAGTCCAGTCCCCTGAAAGGAGACCTACACTAAACTGGTATTAATCCATACTCAAGGCTATTAGAGTTGATCTTGACTAGAGATTTATAGGAGAAAATCATTAGCAGCATGGGACAATGATATGAGGACCCTTTGTTCTTTTAAGTTACAAGATGCTTTTTATTAAAATTTTGACTTACATGTATATTTTTTCTAATGATTACTTTCCCTAATTTTGCTATGTTTAGATGGTGTGATAAAAAAATGCCTGGCTTTGTAATTTCTAAAAGGAATCACTGAATAGAAAAACATGAAAAGCAGACCATTAAACATAGTTCCAAAAAATACCCAGTCCATTCACCTGTGTTCATAACTGAGACAGCACTGAGCATTGATGGCCATGTGCCTTAGATGGCAAAGAACCTGAACTGGACTGAATAGCTTCTAAACGATAAATTCTATAATTTTAGTATAAAATTATGGCAGTAATTTCTTGCTGGTAAGAATACCTTAATGTAAACTTTATTAGTTCAGGTATAATGGTCATTATTTTTTAAATGATACCAAAAAAACACAAAATAATAAATAAGGAAAGGGGATGGGTTGATAAAATTTACCCATTTAGCAAATTCTCTAAGGATAGTGTAAAGTATAAAGTATAAAGTACAGTATAAATAACTCCTGGGGGTGTAATGTACAGCATTGTGACTATAGTTAACAATATTGTGTTGTATATTTGAAAGTTGCTAAAATAGTGGATCTTAAAAGGTCTTATCACAAGAAGGAAAAAAAATTTGTGACTATGTGTGATGATGGATGTTATCTAAACTTATTGTGATAATTATTTTGCAATATATCAACTCATTATGTTGTATATACATGTAAAATTAAACATTCATTGTACAAGTTAAAAATCATTGAAATAAACAGTTTTCAAGTTTCTAAAACACTTTAAAGGCACTTAATTTGATGTCCAATGAAAAAAAAACAAAACGTGTTCCCTGTCTCACACCTTACACACAAATCAGCTCCAACAGCAATGAGATTTAAATGTGGAAGGTAAAACAATAAAGCTTCTAAATGATAACATAGAATATCTTCCTGACCTGGAATAGGGTAAGATTTCTTAACAGTAGACATAAAAAGCACATAAAGTCAATATTTTATAAATTGACATTAAAATTATTAACAAGCTATCAAAAGACAGTAAAAAGGCAAAGCACAGAGGAGGAAAAGATTTTTGTAACATATATAAGTAACAAAGTTGGTATCTAGGAAATAAAAGAAAACTCATCGATTTAACAATAAAAAGATAGACAACTCAATAGAAAAATGGACAAGAGATTTGAACAGGCACTTCACAAAACATAATGTATATATGGCCATTAAACATTTGAAAAGGCGCTCAACCTCAGGGCAATATGAACTAGAAGTGCTGTTTGTAAATAACTAACAGTCATTCTCACAAATTCCCTAAAGCTGGAATATGAAATCTCTATTTGGTAAATCTGATTGTTTATTTTCCTTTATGAGCAAATTCTAAAGACCATTCCACATCAGCCTCTCCCATTTCCCTCAATGAATCAGAATTCTGTGATCATTTTTATATACTCGGCCTTGAGATGACAAAGAAAACGCTATGAGAGAGATAGAGCTGGACGACATTGACTCAGAAGAGCAGAGCTTTTGCATATGAGGAAAGATAATCACTTAGATGGGCCATTGGGAAGAGAGAGGGATGCTAAATCTACCTCCATGTCCAAGGAGGAGTTGTACAGAATGGCTGCAGGTGAAGGATTCTTCCCAGAGGAAAGAAAAGAGTCTAATGGAATGTTCTGCAAATTAGTGAAAGACAAAGTGTAACTTTGGAACAAACATTGCAAAATAGTGGTTATTAAACTTCTTTGAGTCATGGACACTTTGAGTATCTAATAACAGTTATGGACTCTTTCCCTGAAAAAGATTACTATAAACACAAAAATAATTTTAAGGACCTCCTGTTCCCTCCCTGAAACCTATCCTGGATCCTGTATTAAGAACCCCTTTTTTAGACGGTACGGTGGAGAATGTAAGGAGGGTGCTGTGCAGGAGGTAGTGGAAGCAAGCAGAGTTTAGATAAACAGAGAAGATAGACACCCTGAAGAATGATCAAGAATACACGGATTTTTGGCATGGTAGCCTCATGTTAGCTTCAAATAAAAATATGTAAAGTTGCAGACACAAGCTAAGGTCTTAGTATTGTTGGACGTTTGCTGATGCTAGGAAGGGCCTAGTTGGTACTCAGACCCTGTGAAAGTAGGTGACCAGCCTAATTCCAAACAAGGTTTGCCTCTGGTGGACCTAGACCTGGACCAGCAACTTACCCATGCAGCCTCTGATACAGAGAATAGAGTTACAGGTAATCTGACTAGCCATACATTCCTTTCTTTAAAAGCCCAGTATCTCTTTCAGAATAAACTAGCTTTTTAGAAATGAATAAGTTTATTAAATATGTAAAATGCCAAAATTTGAACAAGACAAACAGAGAAGATGAATAAGCCAACAACCAGTAAATACATTGAAATAGTAATCAAAGACATCTCCCTTTAAAATTTTTCTCAGCTCAGTTGGCTTTAGAGCTAAGTTCTACCAGACCCCCAAAGTTGAAATTATTCTTATATTACACAAATAGTTCAAGAAAATAGAAAAAGGGAAAAAAACTTACCCACTAAATTTTGTGACATTAGTGTAACTGTGATTGTAAAACGTCCTTTTCTTTTCACAATGATGAACTGAAAATGTGAATAAAAAGATTATGATAAAAAAGAAAGGAAAGGGAAAGACAGACCCATTTTATTTATAACCAGATGCAAAAAACATAATAGCTAACCAAATCCAGTGTTATATTTAAAAATACTGAATAAACTGTCTGTATCCAGTAATTAAATTGAAAACCTAATAAGAATTTAAAGAAAGTATCTCTAGCTTTTAAAACATTTCACTCAATCTCTAGTAATCTACAGAAATTAAGAAATTTTAACCGTGAAGTAAAATACAATAGTATTTATAGAATATGTCTCACAAAACAGATGCCAGCATCAGTAGCTCAGACAGTTGTCCAGAAAGAAAATGGCCTTCAGCACACACGAAAGATGCTGCATGTTGGTGATCCAAGTGTGAAAAAGACTGCCGTCTCTCTGCTGAGGAATTTGTCTCGGAATCTTTCTCTGCAGAATGAAATTGGTAAGTCAGTATAAGTCTCTAGATGTAAAGTGTATATATTGAAAATACAAATGCAATAAAACATTGTCCTTATCACATTCTTTTTACAATGATGAGCTGAAAATGTGAATAAAGAGCAAAATGTGATAAATACAACTGGTTTTTGTGTACCCAGACATCAAGCGTTGGCTTTCGCACTGGCCTCAAATAGGATTTTTCTTAATATCCAGCTTTGTTTTTGTTCTAATTACTACCAAAGAGAAATTTTAGACCGTACTAATAATTAATGAGATAGGTAATATATTTGATATTTCCCAGCCCTCAGCTATGCCATCCAGTGAAGTCTTTAAGCCATGTCTTTCAGAATGTTCTCTGTGTGGCCTGCTTAAGCACCAGTCTTCTGAAACATTAAAGAAACACACACACACAGCGGTTGTTCACCTCAGAACCTTGGCCATTGTTGTACTAGAAAAAAATGGTATGGTTGGACAGATAATCACAAAAAGAAGGAATCATGAATATAACAGATTTGGCATAGGTTTTAGAATAAATATGATGAAACACACTTGCCCCTTTTTTTCTAAGTCCGTATTATTGACAAAGATGATAACTATGTTACACTTTCAAATAACATTTTTCATTCATTTTCTTTATACCTGAAAATGTGTTTTGAATTAAGTCATAAACTATAAAATTAGATAATAGGAAGATAATGCTAAAATTACTCATGCTTTCTAATGCTCCATAAATTAGTCATTTCTAACAATTTAAAACTCAGTTTTTCAAAAATTCCACTAAATTTTTTTTTGTTTTTTTAATGAATTGGATTATTTTGAAATCTACACACACACACACACACACACACCGACACAGTGCCAAAAGGTCTGTGGTTATGTTTTAACAATGTCATTTTCAAAAACAGCCAATAGTACAACATGGAACAGGAGGTTTCATACAATGCCTTTGTGCCCATTATGAACGTAGAGAGCCTGGAAATTTTTCCGTGAATCTGAAAGAAACCTTGCCAAAGGCACTGTCTCAAAATTATGAAAGTGTTCTTCTCATTGTCTTTCATGGACTTTTGTGCTGCACTTCAATCAGGTGTATTATCCTTTGACTTATTTTTTCTCAAATGAAATGTTAAGTCCATCTTTAGAGCATAGCTGATGAGAAGAACTGCGCTCTGCACACTGTGCCTATGCCTTCAGGGCAGAAATGCTGTTGTCTTAAGTTCCACAGTCCTCCAGCTGTTGGAACAATACAGCTGTAGCCCCACAATATATATAAGGTGATTTCACTGATCAACCTCCCCATGATTGTTTTAAGGACAATCGTGAGAAGAGGCTTCAGCAAGATAAATGCAATTTTTGAATTCCAAATTGGCTTTATGTCAAATATGTAATTTGAGTAAAAGTACTTGTATTAATTCAGGGTATTAATAGCCAGGAATAAATGAAAATCAGTTTGAAATACAAGCTTTGTGTTTTTCATGAGAGATTTCTAGGCCAAGTAAAACTTCCCATGGGCTGACCTGGAATGAAGTCATCACATTTCACTTAGATTTAACAGAAATAAACTTGAAACATATTTTCTTAAAAACTTGAAGATAGGCAACTTAGCATGGTGACAGAGTAACAGGTCTCATGCAGAAGACATTGGTCTGCATCCTATAATGTTACTTTGCCACATGTCACCTTGGATAGTCATTTAACTGCCCTAAACCGAATGAAATTAGTAATCACTATAGAACAGTGTTTTTCCAGGGATCAGATAACATAATGTATGTGCAAGCACCAGCATTAACTAAAATCTCCTTCAATAATATGACATTGAGCTATAACCCTCCAATATCATGATAGGGCCTTTGATTTTATATTTCACTATTAAAGATCTAACTTTGTCTCAAAGTGAATGTATTTACTCAGGCCCTCAGGGTGTGTGTGTGTGTGTGTGTGTGTGTGTGTGTGTGTGTGTGTGTGAGTAGAGAGATGGAATGACCCCTCCTTTACTGTACTGTAGTGTTTAACTTTGTCGATATAAACAGTTATACTACTCTTCTAAGAAAAACAAACATGATATAAAATGTTAGAGATTCTAACTTCTCTTAATTCTCACTCCTCCTCAGACATAACCCAAAGTTTCGACCGTAAAATTGATCTGTAGAATTGAACATTCTTGTTGGTCATACTGAGGGAGGAGAGGTGGAACTCTCTCAGCAGGGATCAGTCTCAGTGTGGGCAGCCTGGTCTCAGCCAGCCATTGATGCACCCTGCAGAGAGATCAGTTGTACATTTTCTGTTGTGATTGTCTCACACTTGTTTTCATGCTGTCGACCTAAATTCAGCAAAAGGAAAATTCAGGTTCTCAAGGCCTTTCATTCTGTGGTTTAACTTACTAAGAGGAGGAAGCCTTCTGGTAGTTACTCACATCTGTGGAGAGCTTACTATGTGCCGGGAACTGTGATACAGTTAGCACATGGTAACTCATTTAATCCCTCAAAACAGTCCTGTGAAGTAAATACTATTATTATTCCATTTTACAAATTGGGAAAATGCAGCATAAAGAGGTTAAGTAACTTACCCAGACCACACAGCCATGAAGTAGCAGAGACAAGACTAAAACTAACAAAGTGTAGCTTCAAAGACTGAGCTCTGAGCTCCTAACACTATGCCAAGATGCTTAGACAACAGTGAAAAAGGAAGTGTTCAGGCCTTTGAGCAGAAGGTATGTCTTTCCTGTCAATCAGGTCCAGGTATTATCAAAGGAAGACATATGGTTCCGTTCCTTTTATTGAGTACCTTTCTATTTTAGGCATAGTGATCGATGCTGGAAATCCAGAAATGAATACAATAATTGTCCTCAAGCAACTCATGGCTCCATTTGGAATTCAGACAGGCACATAGCTAATTACAGTCTGGTATCAGAGAGAGAAGTGCAGTTCAAGGTGTCACATAAACTCAGATGAAGAAAATAAAATTAGGCAGAAGTATTTGTACAAAGCAATAGAAGCATGCTCTCTATCTTTCAAGGAGAGTCCAAAGTAGTTACAGGGAAAAAAAGCATACATGGAAAGAACTTTTGCAAAATATCAAGCATAAATTCATATTGCCTGAAATATATACCATAGGACAAAGTATAATGACATCATCAAATATTAATACCTCTCTTGTTACTACAGAAAAAGCTAAACGAAAACCCTATAACCAAGATTTTATATATGTAGTGAAAAAATAAATTTTAAATAGTTTCTTTACCTTTTTTTTTAATAACGGTTATTTACGTATTAAAGAAACTTTGGGCAGTACAGATAATTTTTTTTTAATATTTTTAAGTCACCACTAATACTATTGTAGAAGAACAAGGGCTGTTACTGTTTTAGTGTATTTCTTCTCAGGTTTCTTGTATATGTGTTTATCCTTTAAGTATACCGGTTATTTTCACATAGAATATTAACAAATATTTTCTTGTTATTATACATGCTTCATAGATATGTTTTGGGGTGCATAATATTCTTTGCAGATGTGCTTTAGTTAATCATATTCATATTATTGGGATGTTTAGGCTTTTTAAAATTTTTTATGATATATATAATACTATAATAAAGATCTCTGCTTTTACCATTTTTAAAGTGATGTCTTCAGGATGAATTCTCAAAAGTGGAAATACTGAATCAAAAAATGTGAAAATTTAAAAAAAATTTTGACATTTCTGTCAAATTGCTTTCTGGAAAGATCTCCAGTACACTGAGCACAAAGTATCATCTTTTTAAAAATCTTTTTTTTTTTTTTTTTGGTAATTTGAGTATTAAAATGGTTACATCCTTCCATACGTTTGTTAACCAAATGTTTCTTCTTAAATGTTATTGGGATCTTGAGGTTAAGAAACAATCTTTTTAATCAAGTGTTCTTTTTTCTTTCATTTGTAGCCAGAGAAACTCTACCTGATTTGGTTTCCATAATTCCCAACACAGTCCCAAGTACTGATCTTCTCATTGAAACTACAGCCTCTGCCTGTTACACATTGAACAATATAATCCAAAATAGTTACCAGAATGCACGGGATCTTCTAAACACTGGGGGCCTGCAGAAAATTATGACTATAAGCACAGGTGACACGTAAGTCCTTTAGCATCTGCCTGTCAGCGTCTCGCCTTTCCCCACCACCACTCTCATATGTAAATAATGCAGTTGTGAATGTCCAGGCATTGAGTACCATGGGCAACATGGCCAAAAAATAAGATTGTAAAGCCGGACCGGATCATCTGTTCCAGTCCTTGGTGATCGGGCAAGTGAAAGCTGAATCCTCTAAGCCAAGTAGTTGCTCATTCTCTTCTAAAATATCCAGAAATAGTAAAACTCCATAGCTTATCTGGGTCGTGCATTCCAGCATTTTATTGACCTAATTAATTGTTTCCCAGAATCACAGCTGTGATTTAAAAAGAGAAGAAAGTAAGCAAATTGGAGTCCTATGGACAAGGAATGCCCTTTTCCTCACTTAAATATGTGAAGCAGGTGTCACCCGTAATAGCATGAGGAGGGGAAGTAGGAGGCAGCGTAACAAGAAATCCTTGCTTTCTCAGTTTTCTTTATCACATCTCTTCCATCTCTTATTCTCTTTTGAAGTAGAAGGTTTAATGCATGTAAGTCATCCCACATCCTTGTGTCTGTGTCTTCAAATATTCCCCATTTTAAAAATAAAAGGTGAAGAAGAGAATGAAAAACATTGTGTAACCAAATTATTACTGTTAGTTAACTCAGAGTGATGGGATCCCAAGGGGGTATGAAGAGTATTATTTTTTTCTCTTTATATGACTCTGAATTGTTTGACTTGTTAAATAAAGTTAGTTTTGTAAGTAACCAAAAAAGAAAACAAATGTTATTATAGGCCAGTTCTAATGAGTTGCAAAGCAAACGGACTTGACCTGTAGTAGAAAAATGTGTGCTTGGCTGTGCAGAGGCTAGCATAGGGATCTGTGGTATCCCGAATGAGCACAACCCTTCCCCCCACAGCCCCGCCCAATTTAGGCCCCTTGTGCTCTGCAGTTCCCCTTTGGCAAAGCTCACATGGAAGGAGGACTACATTCAGAGTCACATGATTAAAAGGAGCCCTAGTTAGAATGTCCATTTCCCAAAAGCAGGGAATATTTACCTGCTCCCAAGTAGCAGTTGCTCAGCCTTTGTGGAAAGTATGAATTATTGCTGCAAAGCAGAAACGACTATTCCAAGTTGTCATCCAAACTTCTAACCAAATCTCTATAAGACAGTATGACTTTAATTATTTGAGTATTCAGATGTAAGAAGCACATGGGAATACACCATCACTTTTGGAAATTGCTTGTAGCTTAGAAAATTACAGGGTGTGCTATTCTGTTATTTTTCATTGCACTGAGTGTCCCATTTGTAAGCCAGTCCTCATATGCCCTGTCTCCAAAAAGAAAAAAAAAATTCAACAAGGAACTCCTACCAGTTGGGTCTACTGTCTCTTCCTTGCTAGAGTGTTGTACAGCTAACCCATAATTTATGGGCTAGCCTGATAACCAATCACCATTTACATTTCATCTTTGAATAAATGAGTTCCAAGTGCCAAGCAACCAACTTAATGAACAAACTTCATGACTATAACACCCTTGCAATTTAAGAACTTACAATTTTAAATATTAGAGATCCACAGTTTTCATGGATTTATTAGTACTTCAGTTATTAGCAAGTGATTCTGAAAAGTCCCTGAGGTACTAAAAAAAAATCTGTAAGGTGCTAATTTTACTTACCCTCCTTACACTGCTGGTATGAAAGGCAAGGTCTTTTAGCTATTAAATGAACCCAGCATGGGCTTCTTCATACAGCTTTGCATTCTCTGTTCTTGGTTGCATGCTTACAAACTCCTGTGATAGGAAAAATAAAATCTTTGTTTCTTTGTTAAAAGAAAAAATGCAGCCATGTGCTAATTCAAGTGATGGAAGAGAGAGAAACCTAAGAAAGCACTGATCCTTAGCCAGAAACAAGAAGTTTGAGACAAATTTAAAAGCAGAACATCAAAAACATATACAAATAATAATAATAAAGTTTAAATAAAAAGTACATATAATAATAATAAAGTTTAAAAAAAAAGTAAGGGGACTTCCCTGGTAGTCCAGTGGTTAAGACTCCAAGCTTCCAATGCAGGGGGCTCACGTTCAATCCCTAGTCGGGGAACTAAGATCCCACATGCTGCACAGTGTGGCCAAAAACAAAAGTAAGTACAATGTCAAATTCAGTGCGGACTTGGATTTATAACAGGAACACACTTTCCATTTGCTATATACAAAAACATAAATTTTGAAACTGTATTAAAATAACAGCTGCTCCAGTAAGAATTTATTAATTTGAAAAAGGTACATAATCCCTACATTCATGGAGTCACTAAGTCTAAGAGTTACACATATTTTTCAATCATACTTTCATGCGTTTGTACTATATAAATATGCGTTATAAATATACAAGTATTTTCTAAAAATATGTAATATAAATGTACAAATATAAATTTTATGCTATAAATAAATTCAAGAAATTATAAAACTCTAAGAATACATGCCTTATAAATATCAGGAATTTGCTTTATAAACTATTTGTTAGCACTTTGCTAGTGGTTTGAAAAGATTTTTAAAAAAACAAAAGCACCAACGTGGCCCCTGGCCTCCTAAAGCTCACCATCTAATCTCTTGTCATGGTGAGTGGCCTGACTTAATGGATGGCTCCTGAGTGACAGCAATTGAAGAAGATTTACAGAACGTCCAAAGACAGCATCCAGAAGCCTCATACTTTCTCACTGATCTCCGAAAAATGTCCTTTTCTTCTTTTCAGCTGTGCTTCCAACAAAGCAAGTAAAGCTGCTTCTGTTCTCCTATATTCTCTGTGGACCCACACGGAGCTCCATAATGCCTACAAGAAGGTAAGAATGCTAAAAAGAGCCAGATAATAATGTCCCGCTTGACTTGACCCTGGTGAGAATTCACTAAAAACTGCATTTTCTTGTGTGAAAATGTTGTTAACCTTTCACATTTCTGTTTGCTTATTCAAAGGCTCAGTTTAAGAAGACAGATTTTGTCAACAGCCGGACTGCCAAAGCCTACCACTCCCTGAAAGACTGAGGAACATGAAAAAGTGCTCTCAGAAATATGAACCTCATCATTCTCAGTCACAAAAAGCCCCAAAGGAAAACACCTATTTTTCTACTTCCCAGCCCAATAAACTTCAAAAAAGCGTGTCCTGTTGCTGTCCTTTTCTATATCCATGGTCCCCAGGATCCAGAAAACAAATAATCAAACTATAATTTTATTAGTTTTCCAGAGGACATTTGCAAGTTTGCCACCAGTGGATACTGGCAACAGGCTCGATTTTACCCTCTACAAATAGTGGTCTTTTTGATCACGGCTGACAGTGTATGTCCTACTGGAATCGAAATGTGAATTCATGTGGAATGGACGTTAACAGAATAAATAAGGAAGGAAGCTGCTGTATTACTAGGATTTTAAAAGTTTGATTTACATTTATATTCCTTTTCTGGTTTCCATGTTTTGTCACTCACATGCACGTTGCTTCACCATTGAGCCATGAGTGTCTTGTTCTGCAGTGTTGAAACAGAATGGAAACAACAAGAAATATTTGTGGGGTTATCCAGGTGAAAATGTAATGACAAAATTACTTGTTTGTTTACTTTGTGCTTGTTTTTATCCTCTTGAATTTTTTCTCTGATTTTCAATGAACTTAAGGAATTTAGGTCACAGAACATGCATGACTATAAGGAAAAGAAATTGAAAGGAAGTGATCATAGCAAATGTAAAAGTCTTTTCTACAGAGAAAGTCAACTATGGTTATGAAATTCAGTGTTCCCTCAAAATACTGAATAAGTAGGATTTTTACTCAAGGAAATACTTCACCTATATTAACACCATTAAATGCAAATCTCTTCTGACAGTAGCATTCAGTGTAATCTATTTCCTGGACTTCTTCAGCCACTGCTATGGGCTGGTGGAAGAATGGACTCTACTGTTTGGCTACAAAAGAAACCTAGGCCTCTCAGACTACTGGACCAGCCAGGGCCCTGAAAACACAGCTCATTTTAATGAAGTACATTATCAACCAGCCCTACTTTGCCCAACATTTAAAAAATAGAACCACTAAACTCATGTGACCTTCCTTAGGCCATTATTTTAAGTCAAGGAAAAGCTAGAAAAAAAATGAAGTTATGTTGAGGAAAAATGTGTCTAGGCTGTCCAGAAATGATACGAGAAATACCAATGTTTTAAAGTTGACAGCATCATCTATTGAAGTGAGTCTATATTAAGTGTTATTTTAACTGGGCTGTGATTAATACCATTCAGATAGAATTAGTCTTCTTAACTATAATTCTGTTATATTTTGCTTTTTAAAAAAAAAATCTGACAATATCTGTTGTAAGAAAGTAAGAAGGAAAAAAATCCTTCAGCTCCTTTTGGCCAGAAAAGTGTAATAGGAAATAAATTGCCACTTTCAATTTGAATGTGTACTTAAGTGTTTATTATATTTGTTTTGTTTTGGTTTTTTTGGCCAGACAGCTTGTGGGATCTTAGCTCCCCAACCTGGGATCGAACCCGAGCCTACGGCAGTGAAAACACCAAGTCTTAACTACTGGACCACCAGGGAATTCCCAAAGTCTTTATTATATTTGGAACTTAAAATTTTTTCAATTTCAAAAGCTCAGTGAAGAAGACTTAGGTTACTAACCTAGTTCAAAATGAAATTATTTAGATACCAATTTTTAAAATACTGAAGAAAGAAATTATATCCCTTTTATCAGAATTCTGATGATAAGCATTTGGAGTATATTTATTCCTCCAGAGAATTAATGTATATTCAAGAAGTTTCTGTGTTTTTAAGACATTAGTAGAGCCTTCAATAATATTAAACACAAAATGAGGCAAAAATAATATTGCCTGCCTTGGTATCTGTGAGTATCTGATTTATTTGTGTATCTTGGTGTATGTGGTATGATTGACATGACATAAATTCAACTTTAATTACTAAGGGTTTAATACTTTTTAATTGCTGTATTTCTTCCCTAATTAGTCCTAAATTCTTTACCAAGAAACACTTCCTATAAGAAAGATGGGACTAGCTAGCGACTAAAACATGTGAAAATGGAGAGACATACAAATCTAGGTATTGCTAGATTTCAGTAAATTGAATGGGTCTGTGACCATGAAAAGATAGACTATGCTTGATCCCCATGTCCTGCTTTGTCCCTTTGTTTACAAAAACCTCACTTCTTTACTTTCTATGAACACTTCTGAAGGAGGTCCTTATGCAGTTGAATATCACTTTTTTTTTTATATATAAATTTATTTATATTTCTTTTTGGCTGCGTTGGGTCTTCGTTGCTGTGCGCGGGCTTTCTCTAGTTGCGGCGAGCACGGGCTACTCTTCGTTGCAGTGCACGGGCTTCTCATTGTGGTGTCTTCTCTTGTTGCAGAGCACAGGCTCTAGGTGCGTGGGCTTCAGCAGTTGTGGCCCTTGGGCTCAGTAGTTGTGGCTCACAGGCTTAGTTGCTCCGCAGCATGTGGGATCCTCCCGGACCAGAGCTCAAACCCATGTCCCCTGCATTGGCAGGCGGATTCTTAACCACTGTGCCACCAGGGAAGCACCCTGAATATCACTTTTGATCACAGGTCTATACACAAAGCTTTTTTTCTTTTCTATGTGTCCCAGACTGTACCCATGTCATCAAAGGAACAAAGGGACTGAGCTGGGACTCTGCATGCATTTATGTTAAGAGATCTAAAGGCCTTGCTGCCTTGTCAAGAATTCTTAACGATCTTCTGGAATATGGGAGGTTGCTGCCCTGGATTTCTATCAAATGAAAAATTTTATACCAGATGGAAAAAACCCAAAGGGTTGTTTGATACGATAAAGAGGGGATTAACATGTCAAATGGGAAAATAAGCAGCATGAGTAGATAAACCACTTTAAAACCAATTTTATCACCCTATGAAGAAGCAATTCCTTAGAAGAAAGAAGGAACTGCTGGGGGAGAAATATATATATATACACACACACATATATAAATAATATGTATGTTTAATATATATATTATATATAAATATATATAAATATATAATATATAAATAATATGTATGTTTTATATATTAATATATAAATATGTATATTTATATATATAAATATGTATGTTTTAATATATATTGAAATGTATATATATACGTTTATATATATAAATAATATGTATGTTTTAAATATATAAATAATTTTAAATATATAAATAATATGTATGTTTTAATATATATTGAAACGTGTATATATATATGTAATTTATATACTATAGTTACAAATGAAATTTCCTCTGAATAAAATATATAATGAAGGCACTGCATTGGAATGAGCAGGACTTCGGTATGTGTGTACTTTGAACAAAATTGCAGAAGCCTTGAATCACAGAATCTGAGGATTAGGAGGGAATTTAGAAGGCATCTGGTCAAGTCCTCTTTAGAGTATCTTCTTGTATCATAAAAGACTCAGTTCTTATTAAAGTAACAGAAGAAAAACATGCAATCATTCATTCAACTAATGTCTAACATGACCCTGTAACTGGCCTATCTTCAAATTCAGTAACTGTTGCATTTTAAAGTATTCATTGTGGAAGTGAAAATAGATTAAAAAGGAAACAAACTCTTCAAAACAAAACTCGGCTTTAGATTTAATGTTTTATTTATAGTGGAAATGACAGTTTCATCTCTTATGAAATAAACTTCAACCCTTTAAGAACTGTAACTAAAATGAAAACTCTTTTTTTTTTTTTTTTTTTTTTTTTTTTTGAGGTACGCAGACCTCTCACTGCCGTGGCCTCTCCCGTTGCGGAGCACAGGCTCCAGACGCGCAGGCTCAGCAGCAATGGCTCACGGGGCCCAGCTGCTCCGCGGCATGTGGGATCTTCCCGGACCGGGGCACGAACCCGTGTCCCCTGCATCGGCAGGCGGACTCTCAACCACTGCGCCACCAGGGAAGCCTGGAAAACGTCTTTTTTTATGATGTACTCAGAAAGAGAGACCAAAATGCCACACATTGGCATAGAAGTTGTTTAAAATATGTTAAGGGAAAGCATTTTGAAAGTCATAGGGAGACACAAAGAACCCAGCAATATCCAGCCTGGAAGAAGGGTGTTGTGTTATCTGTCTTTAAATATCTGAGAGACCACGGTGTAGAAGATGACACAGTCTTCCTGACAGAGTAGAAGACAGACCAGGGTGAGTAGGCAGAGGCTTGTGTGACTGGCTTTGACTGAACCAGAGTGGACATATGTTGAGCACTTCTCACGGCCTCCTCATGAGGTATGTACTTCTTTTTCTTTCTTTTTTTTTTTTTTTAATACATTTTACACATGAAAATAACCTGAAGCAGAGAAAGGTTAGGTCACATTCCAAAGCTGCATAGCTAGAAAGTGCAGAGGGGCCATGTAAACCCAGGTGGGATGGCTTCTCTCTGGGTTCCCTGGGAGCCAAGAATGCAAGACTCAGGTCTCCGTGCTAGGGAAACGTGGGGCTCTCTTTGGCTTGTCTCTTGGCAAGTTAAGAGGATAGTCTGACATAATGGTTAAGAGGATTGATTCTAGGACCAGCCAGCCTGAACTCAAAATTGTGACTGTTCTACTTACTGGGAGGGTAAGGGTAAGGGTTAGGGTTAAGGTTAGGGTTAGTTGGGGGAAGTTTCTCACTTCTCAGATAGGTTGGTTCAATTAAAAGCCCGACCTTCCCCCCAGCCATGCATTTTGTACACCCACACATACACATACTGATTCATCCCTCAGAAGGCCAGGTAGAAATGAGGAAAATAAATATGGCCCAGACAAGTGTTGCTGAAAGTCTGTTCTTCAGAACACAAGATCTTTGGGAGTATTTATAAGTGTTATGCGCAAAGAAATATCCCATACTTGAAGTCTGAAAAGGGCTGAGTTATACAAATATTGAAAGAATCTGGATTACAAGACTTCTCACAGCCCCTAATATGCAGCGTACATTGTGAAATCTCCAAAAAGGGCTACAGTATGTTGCATGTCACAAACCTTTGGTTCAATCAGTGAACCTAGATGATTCTTGAAGCTGTGCTTCTGTTGTAAACACTGTGACCAGCAGTGATGTGAGCCATAGTCAAGAGGAAAAAAGGCATTTATCTTGTTCACAGTCTAGCCCAATTCATCTTGCTAAAACCTGGACTACTAGTAAACCATACCTGGGCTTAGTCATCATTTAGTAAAATCTGAAAATCAGCGACTTCAATAGATTTAGGACTAGTTCCTGAACATTTTGTCTCATTCCCACCTGGAGTGCTGCATCTGTGGATGAGAAGGTAACTCAGGAGGTACGTATTAGCCCAGAGAAGCAGGTTGAAACAGCAACAGACATTCTTACATCTGGCTGATCAGACCGCTTCATAAATCCCACTTCAAAAAGCAGTTAAATCTCTCCGAAGCCTGAATTTTGCTTGTAAGCTGCTAACACACATCTGGCAAGGAATAAAAATCAAGTCCAAATTGTTGCAGATTTTCTTAGAACCATTGCAGTATGTTCTTCCCAGTAACAGTGTTTTGGGTGTTTTCTTGTTTTGGAAAGGAAGTTAGGGGTATCCATTTTCAATTAGGATATCTTTCAACATACATGTATTGAGCACTTGTTCCTGGAGCTGAGGACCAGTGAGATGTACCTTTCTGAGGAAGCTCTCACAGCTCTTCGTGAAACTGACTTCACTGTGACAGTTTACAGTGCCCTTCGCTTCACCTGGGAAATGAAAAGTCATCAACTGTGTGGTGAGGGTTAAGGCACTCTAGACCTACACAGGTCTTCTGGAATAGATCTCTCTCATAAAACAAGAAATGGTTAGAGTGAGAAGCAGAGAATAATTAAGAAAATACCTTTGTTTTTAGCCAGAAGGGGTTAAGTCAGAATTGACACTCCTGTAATGAGTGCATGAAAATTCTAATATTTTGAAAATAGACAAAATTTATTTTCCTCAGGAACTTGTTTCTTTTACTCCTTGCTCTAATTGGAGATTTTTGCAGTCCTAAATTTAAAAGACATAAATAATCTATTTTAGTGGTACGGTCAAAACAGCTTTTTTTAAAAAGAATTAGGTGTGAACATATTAAATAGCATATTAACATACTCCAACTTTTGGTGTCTCATCTCTAAAATGACCCAATTCTTCATCTCATGTTGTGTTTCTCCTGTTTTAGTTTATCACTTAAGATGCTTCATTTGCAGTTGAGTAAGTAGAAAGTCCAACTCAAAATGGCTTAGGCAATAAATGATTTTTGCCTAAGTAACAGGGACATCAGGTTTAGGCTCAGGTTTGGTTATTTCAGCAGTTCATTGAGGTCATCAAGAACTCAGATTCTGGGACTTCCCTGGTGGTCCTGTGGGTAAGACTCTGCTGTCCCAGTGAGGGGGGCCCGGGCTCGATCCCTGGTCGGGAAACCAGACCCCACAGGCATGCCAAAACTAAAGATCCCACATGCCGCAAATAGGACCGGGCACAACCAAAATAAATAAATGAATATTTTTTTAAAAAAGAGAGAACTCAGATTCCTTTAATCTTTCTGCTGTCATCCTCACCATATTAGGTTTTGTCTCCAGGTTGATTTCTTCATGTTGACAAAATGGTTGCAGCAACTCCAAACATCTCACCTTCACAGAGCCACGTCCAAAGGCCAGAAAAGTAAACATTCCTTTCTTGCATTCTTTTTTTTAAAAACAAAGAAAAATTTCCCAGAAGCTTCCATCAGACATCCCTCATTTCATATTGCCCAGAATTACATCACACATCCATTCCTAAATCAATTCCTGGTGAGAAAAATGAAACTACTATTCCTTTCTCTTTTTTTATAAATTTATTATTTTTAAAATTATTTATTTATTTGGCTGTGCAAGGTCTTAGTTGCAGCACACGTGATCTTTTTTGTGGCGTGCAAGATCTTTAGTTCTGGCATGCGGGATCTTTTAGTTGCGGCATGTGGGATCTAGTTCCCTGACCAGGGATGGAACCCGGGCCCCCTGCATTGGGAACGCGGGGTCTTAACCGATGGATCACCAGGGAAGTCCCTACTATTCCTTTCTTAAACCAATCATATTTCACCGAAGGCAGGGGCTACCTTCCCTGAGACTCATGAATGGTGAATACTTGAACAAAGTCAGTGTATAATTGAGCAAGGAAAAAGGGGGCTGCAGAATAATCAACCAACATTGCCTGCCCTATGTAGAGACACTCAAAGAAAAAAGAATTAACATTTTTTAGCAAACTGATTTCATTTGACTTATAAGACAACTGTTCTTTCAAATGCTGCAGATAAAAGAGCAAGTTTATCTACTATGGCTGTTGCATTGCATTTAGGACAAAGTCCTTGAAAGTTTATGGTTGAAGAATGATAGGAGAGCTAGGAACTGCAGTTAAGCGAATAATCATGATTTCAAGGAGAACAATAAAAGAAGATGATGCTCAATTGAACTGTAGAGGTAGAATAAAATCATTTCAGAAACTACTGTGTCTCTTTTTTATTCTCTCCTTTTTTTTTTTTCATTCTCTCCTTTTCTTGACATCTACTATTCCTCACCTTTACCTGCTAATTATGGAACAGAAGTTGTACCTTCATTGACCAAATTACCTTGGAAGAAAGTTGGCTTGAGCTTGAGGTGTTTGGATAATCTCCAGTTACTTCAATGAGACATTAGTTTAGCTGAGTAGAAAGAATTGGGTTTGGATTCTGACTTTACTTCTCAATGGCTGTGTGACTCTGGGGAGTTTAACTTCCTGAGTGTCAATTTTACCTCATTGGTAAATGGAGTTGAAAATTATTGATTATAGGATTGTTGAGGGAATAAACTGAGATGATGTTTTCAAAATGCCTGGCTCCTAGTGATTACTTCCTTTTTGTAGATCTGGCTGCTGCCCAGAGGTCCCCAGGCTTCAGTTTCTGCCTTCAGTTTTATTCCTCTGCTTTTCGGTGTCCCAGGGATCACCTTAAAGCAGAAAGCAAACTCCATAGTGGTAAAACAGGAAATGATAGAGGAAGGAAAACCTGGGTGTTGAATTTCCTTGCCCCCTCCAGCCCTTCCTCATGCCACCAGGTTTCGCTTACTGTTCTTCTGCTGACCTGAGATCCACAACCCCACAGTCCCTTATCCTGCCCATTTTTACACCAAACTCCATCCTCCTGAAGAATTCAAATCAGGGGAAACTTCGAGGGGCACAAAGTGAAACAATTCCCTTTCTTGCTGCTTAGGGGTGCAGCAGGAGACAATGTGTTCTTGCTAACCTAGGTGGAAATATTGAGTATGTTTTTCTATTAAAATAATTTGTTCTACCCAAGGTAAATAATGTGTCAGGTCAGCCAAACAGTAAAACTTAATTTCCTTTTCTGAAAAAAGTGATTTTGCGGGGAGAGTATTCAGATAACCTTCAAGAGTAAATATTTGTATGAAAGTTGGGTAAGGCATACACTTGACTTTTAACAGGACACATGGTGCCCAGCATAAAGACTACATTTCTCTGCCTCACCTGCAACTGAGTAAAGTCATATGACTAAGTGCTAGCCAGTGGGATGTAGGTGAAGTGTAACCCAACAGCTCCTCAAAACCTTCCTTAAGAGACAGTGGACATGTGCCCTTTGCTCTTTTTGTCTCCTTTACCCATTCTTCCTGGAATGCTGATGATACTCACCTGGACCACGGGATGAAGGCCACGCTCTGGTATGGCAGCACGGTGACCTGAGTGGAACCTGGTCACACTAGCTCTAGACCACTTTTTTCAGACATTGCACACAAGAGAGAGAAATAAAATTTTATTGGGTTTATGCTATTATTATCTTAGTTTTTATAACTCACGATAAAACTTAATCCTAACTATTGCTTCTTGATACCATTATCTAGCACAAAATCAAATTTTAAAAAAATTTCAAACCAGAAGATATCAATACAATGCCTCTGTACTAGATCAAAATGCAAAGTACACAGTTAAACTGTTAGCAAGAATACAGAGAAAGGGAAGTTAATTCAATGAGTTAATTTTGGACCTCAGATCCCTTTAACCTGTTGATAAAGTCCTTTACAAAGCAGTCTTCAGCCATGTTGTGGAATTAATTCTACTCAATGGAAAAATAAATAATGGTATCAGATTTCCTCAGAGAAGCATGTTCTGGAGCATATTGCCTGGTGGGGGAAGAAGTAGTGGCTGAAATACAGTACATAAAGCTATGTGACTATAAAAGCTTATTTTCTACGATATATTTGCTGACAAATGTCAAGAGAAAATAGTTTCTATGCAATGAAAAGAGACTTAAGTAGACACCTAACTTAGGTCATAAACATTTTTAAAATGTCAACTGGAAAACCATCTACAGTTGTCTAATACCATGCGTCTCACAGGGGCTCTGTCTGACAAAAGGCATCTAATATCTGACCTACATATCATGATATTTAGGAAACATTACCAAGTCATGATAAATAGACCTATATAGATTTGTGGAATTTTTGCTTCATGGATCTTATCTTTGGACACTTAGCACCCACTCCCACCTCTTCTGAATTCCCTCCTGTGCCATAGGGGCTAGAAGGCAAAAACCTACATTTTTCAGACTGTCTTATAGCTGGGGTTTTAGATGCAGCTTAGGTTCCTCAAGCATGACACAGTTGGGTATGAATGTGGAGGCCATTTTCCAGCTGCTGTTGTGTTTGGGAAGCGAGTCCCAACAGATATAAGTGTGCCAGTGTCCAGTTACCAGCTTTGTGAGTTGTCAGCCGTGTCAGCGACACATGTGATGGCAGGAATAGCAGCAGCTGGCCTCCTGATTTCTGCTCCTCCAACTCTTTCACAAGTGTGTAAACACCCAAATTCCTGTGTTAAGTCCTCTCTACTCAAATATCTAGAGTGAATTCTGTTTTCTTCACTGAATCCCGATATGGTATTCCAGTCACTTATGTTTTCTAGGAATTAGGGAAATTAGTTTCCCAGAAGAGCCTAATTTTGTTTGTTAACCGAGTTGTTTAATGTTAAAAAGGGATCTTTGGCATATCATAAATTTTTGTATTTCTTAAACATAAGCGTAATTTAAATATCTGGTCATTTTCAATATAAATCTAGTAATTTTTCCATAAACCTTTTACTTGATCTTTGACTACTATTTTAATAACTGATAAGTTTAACAGAATAATTAATCCCAAATAATTAACACCGTCATTAATTATAAGCAGTTTAAACTACAATCACAAAATTTCAATGTATCTCTCTGGGCCTTCATAGATCTAACAGGGTAGACCTAGACATTTAGCAAACTAAAAGCTATTGATTTGTTCTGTCTTTAGCTACTGGAAATTACATTGAAGGTCAAGGTTTCCTGTAGGAATTTCTTCTGCATGAGAAAAACCATTAGAGAAAGGCCATTTCCAGGCAAATTAATCTTTTTTGAAAAGATATTCACCACATTAGTACAATATGAAAACCCAAGCAATTAGCAGAATTCTTCATTCTTAGAGTTGCAGGCTTAAGTTCAACATTTCTTGATTCATTGCCCATGATTCATTATTTTGAATAGCTGTGTTCCAGGCTAAGACCCCATGTTTGACAATCACAGCAATAAAACTCAGAAATGATGTTCAGTATTATTCATGAGGTGCCCATACACAAAATTTGTTTCTATATACCACAGTTATTTACTGACTCCTGGTTAACTTTTCAATCTCATTTTTAAAAATGAGACGTCTTTTTTTTTTTTTTTTTTGCAGTACACGGGCCTCTCACTGTTGTGGCCTCTCCCGTTGCGGAGCACAGGCTCCGGACGCACAGGCTCAGCGACGATGGCTCACGGGCCCAGCCGCCCCGCAGCATGTGGGATACTCCCGGACCGGGGCACGAACCCGCGTCCCCCTCATCGGTAGGCAGACTCCCAACCACTGCGCCACCAGGGAAGCCCGAGACATCTTTTTTAAAGACGGTATTCCTGAATATAGTCTTTCAACTGTAAAGTCACAAAATGTTGAATTTTATAATGTTAACTGTGCCCTGACAAAAATCAACCATCCTTTGTGGATCAACAGAGTCTGATTAGGTGGTATAAGGAAGATATTTCTATCAAAATAAAAGGTTCCTACTTGAATAAGATATTTACATCTAGTTTGTCACAGTACTTGGAAGTCAACAATTAGAGATTAAGGCTTTGGTTAAATTAGAAGCTCTTAAAATACAAATTCTCATAGGAAAGGTAGCGCCAATAAAAATTTTTTTTAATTTTAAAAAAATTTTAATTAAAAAGGAAAAAAATTTTAAAAAGGATGTCTATATGTGGATAACTGAGTCACTTTGTTGTAAAGCAGAGATTGCCACAACATTGTAAATCAACTATACTTCCATTAAAATTTAAAAAAAGAAAGGAAAGGTAACACCAAAAGTCCAACCAACAAAACAAGACCATATAAAACAAATCAGTGGCATTACATAATAAATCATCATACAATGAGATGATATACAGTAAAGAAGAATGAGCTACAGCTACAAGCATCCATAAAAATAAACCTAAATGAGATCATGTTAAGCAGAAAAAGGCAATATAAAATGGGGTGTTTCCATTTATATAAAGTTCAAAAACAAAACTAAACTAAAAAATATATTGATTAGGAATAGTTACTTATATGGCTTTAAAAAGCTATAAAAAAGAGAATGGACTTGAGGACACAGGGAGGGGGAAGTGTAAGCTGGAACAAAGTGAGAGAGTGGCACTGACATATATACACTACCAAATGTAAAACCGATAGCTAGTGGGAAGAAGCTGCATAGCACGGGAAGATCAGTTCAGTGCTTTGTGACCACTTAGAGGGGTGGGATAGGGAGGGTGAGAGTGAGGGAGACGCAAGAGGGAAGAGATGTGGGGTTATATGTATATGTATAGCTGATTCACTTTGTTATAAAGCAGAAACTAACACACCATTGTAAAGCAATTATATTCCAATAAAAATGTTAAATAAATAGTGAAAAACAAAACAAAAAAAAGCTATAAAAAGAAAGCATGCAGAGAAGCATTTAAGAACACATATAAGAAAGATGCTTCTAAGAGTGCTACTTGCTTGCCATGTTGAGAACAATCAGTACTATATCAGTGAATGCATGAGGCAGCCTTTCTGTAATGCATGTACAAAAGTGCTTAAGAACACATGTGGACTTCCCTGGTGGCACAGTGGTTAAGAATCCGCCTGCCAATGCAGGGGACACAGGTTCGATCCCTGGTCTGGGAAGATCCCACATGCCGTGGAGCAACTAAGCCCATTCGCCACAACTACTGAACCCACATGCCACAACTAGTGAAGCCCGCGGACATAGAGCCTGTGCTCCGCAACAAGAGAAGCCACCGCAATGAGAAGCCCATCCACCACAATGAAGAGTAGCCCTCCTCGCCACAACTAGAGAAAGCCCATGCGCAGCAAGAAGACCCAATGCAGCCAAAAAGGAAGGAAGGAAGGAAGGAAAGGAAGGAGGGAGGGAGAGAGAGAAGGAGGGAGGGAGGGAGGAAGGAAGGATTATTAAAAAGAACACTTGTAATAAAGATGTTTGTAAGGAAAAAACAATCTTGTTATAGACTGAACTGTGTACCCTAACCCAATCTGCCTGACATTCTTATTAAGAAAAAAAAAAAAAAAAGCTGTGAAGAGTAGCCAGTAAATGACAAACACTAAACTTAGGCCAGCAGTTACCTCTGGAGAGAATACAATTAAGGAGATTCGTGTGGGGGCTTCCAAGTTATTGAAAATGGTCTATTTGTAATACATGTATTATAAGTTCTCTAGTATGTTAGATGTCATGATTAAAAAGTTTAAAACTAATTTTAAAGTTAAATATGAGCTTCCATGATTAAAAAATGGAGGGAGCCCGAGCTATGGGCAGTCACACACACTTTTTGCACCTCCATTTCTAGTAGAGGCCATTGTGTACCACCAAGATCCCTTACCCTGGGTCTGAAGTACACACACACACCTCCTAGGAGTGCTGGCAACCACCATCTCTCAGCTGAGTCCCTCTTTGGGACTTGACTTTGGCCAGAGACAGCCATAAACCCCCTTCCCAGGGAAAGCCCATATCCACAGATCGGTTAAATTGAGATTATAAAGGTCTAGCCCCCTTTTTCCTCAGAAAATTTAAATGTGATGACATAAACATGCTCTAAATTGTTATGTAAAATATTAGAAATATTTGAGGTTCATTGAGAAAATATGACAGTTACATATTATTGAAAACAGGTATCATTCTATAAAATGACAAGTTATCAAAATTGCGTACTGTCCAGAAACTCTTTAACTTGAGGAGGTGTTTTTCATCAGAAACCTCTTATAGTAATAAAGGTGCTGTACCATTTTGAATACAAAACACCAAAATGGAATTTCTAGTTTTACTTTATATGGATGTGATACATTCTTTCTTAAATGTAATGAAAACAAAATATAAAAGCCTAATTTTGCCTTCTAAAGAAATATTACCAATGTAAGTAATTCCACGTTAGTTATCACCATGCTGCTGTTAAAAGGCTGATATATTTAGAGACAGGAATTCAAGGGAAAATGCATCTTGAACATGATACCAGCATTTGTCTTTCAGCCCTATTTGAGAATCAGGTGGTAACTTCTAAGGTCTGCATTAAACAGAAAAACTTCACCTTTTGTCAGTTCTGCTTAACAACGAGGTAAACTCAGAAGGGGCCTCCTAAATGACAAAACAAGTGGGAAATTTTGAGAGAGGCAGAAAGAATCTATTGTGGCTTAAAATACAAAAGAGTACAGAAAGCATCTGAAGGCTCCTAGGTTTCAGGTTAAAAGTGGAATGTAAAAACTTCATTAACGTTTTGATTCCTTTCTTCAGTCTGTTTGTATAACAATGTCCATTCAGATATGAACTCTCTAAACCTACCCACCTGGAATTCTCAAGAACTTCATCTGCTCAAGGATTCATCCAGTGAAATATTCTCTCACTGAAAATGGTACTAAGGAATATTTACTGGGATAGTATGACAGTTATTACATCAGTGTCAACATAAACAAGCCAGTATACCCAAAAAATACTTATCAACTTTCCCTCGGATTATGTTAAGGCTCTGCCATCTTTGAGCATACCTAAACCTTTTCAATACTATTCACCCTTCATTCATTTATTCAACAGATATTTGTTTGGTGCCTGTGATGTGTCAGATACAGTGCTCAGCACTAGGGATATGATGACAAGATGAAGATGACCCAGCTCTTGTGGGGTTTACAAGGGTCTGTGATTTCACTGAGAATTGGCAGTCACCATATAACATTAACTGGTAAAAAGTTTCACATAGTTATCATTTGCCCACTGTGTAAAGTAGAATTTCCTTTTCTTTGTTCTAAAACTATTTCAAAGAAAAACTCTCTCTTAAGCCTTTAAAGTGGGCACAGCATTCTTCTTAGTTTATACCTGAAGAACCTGGCAGTACAGCTGCAGAAGCAGATTGTACACTTATGGCCAGACCAAGAAAGCTATAAATCCATATATTTGCTATTTGGCCTAGAGTGCTACAAAAATTTAAAAAAAGAAAATCTACTCTCAAAAGTACTCTGAAAGAAGGACGTGGACCGACAAGGATGGTTCCAGGTGACTCAATATCACCCACAAAAGTGAAGTACAAATATTTTCTCCCATTCCCAAACAAAACAAAAGTTGTCTTTTCATTTTGTTTACAGTTTCCTTTGTTGTGCAAAAGTTCTTAAGTTTAATTAGGTCCCATTTGTTTATTTTTGCATTTATTTCCATTACTCTAGGAGACAGATCAAAAATATATATATAGCTGTGATTTATGTCAAAGAGTGTTCTGCCTGTGTTTTCCTCTAGGAGTTTTTTTTATAGTATCTGTCTTACATTTATATCTTTAATCCGTTTTGAGTTTATTTTTGTATATGGTGTTAGAGAATGTTCTAGTTTCATTCTTCTATATGTAACCGTCTGGCACCACTTATTGGCAACAAAAAGACAGCCTATGGAACAGGAGAAAATATTTGCAAATGATGCAACCCACAAGAGATTGATTTCCAAAACATATAAACAGCCCATACAGCTCAATATCAAAAAAACCCCAACACAATCAAAAAAGGGACAGACGACCTAAATAGACATTTCTCCAAATAAGACATACAGATGTCCAACACGCACATGAAAAGATGCTCAACATTGCTAATCATTAGAGAGATGCAAAGCAAAACTACAATGAGGTATCACCTCACACTCGTCAGAATGACCATCATCAAAAAGTCTTCAAATAATAAATGTTGGAGAGGATGTGGAGGAAAGGGAACCCTCCTACACTGTTGGTGAGAATGTAAATTACTACAGCCACTATGGAGAATAGTAAGGAGGTTTCTCAAAAAACTAAAAATAAAGTTACCATATGATCCAGTAATACCACTCCTAGGCATATATCCAAAAAAGAAGAAAACTCTAATATGAATAGATACATGCTACCCAGCAAGGATCTCATTCAGATTTGATGGAGAAATTAAAACCTTTACAGACAAGCAAAAGCTAGAGAATTCAGTACCACCAAACCAGCTTTACAACAAATGCTAAAGGAACGTCTCTAGGAAGGAAACACAAGAGAAGGAAAAGACCTACAATAACAAACCCAAAACAATTAAAATGGTAATAGGAACATACATATTGATAATTATCTTAAATGTAAATGGATTAAATGTCCCAACCAAAAGACATAGACTGGCTGAATGGATACAAAAACAAGACCCGTATATATGCTGTTTACAAGAGACCCACTTCAGACCTAGGGACACATATAGACTGAAAGTGAGGGAGGGGATGGAAAAAGATATTACATGCAAATGGAAATCAAAAGAAAGCTGGAGTGGCAATTCTCATATCAGAAAAAATAGACTTTAAAATAAACACTGTTACAAGAGACAAAGGACACTACATAATGATCAAGGGACCAATCCAAGAAGAAGATATGACAATGGTAAATATTTATGCACCGAACATAGGAGCGCCTCAATCATAAGGGGAAATCGATAGTCAACCATAAAAGGGGAAATCGATAGTAACAAAATCATATCATGGGACTTTAACACCCCACTTTCACCAATGGACAGATCATCCAAAATGAAAATAAATAAGGAAACAGAAGCTTCAAATGATACATTAAACAAGATGGACTTAACTGATATTTACAGTACATTCCATCCAAAAACAACAGAATACACTTTTTTCTCAAGTGATCATGGTACATTGTCCAGGTTAGATCATATCTTGGGTCAAAAATCAAGCCTTGGTAAATATAAGAAAATTGAAATTATATCAAGTATCTTTTCCGACCACAATGCTATGAGACTAGATATTAATTACAGGAAAAAATCTGTAAAAACTACAAACACATGGAGGCTAAACAATACACTACTTAATAACCAAGACACCACTGAAGAATTCAAAGAGGAAATCAAAAAATACCTAGAAGCAAATGACAATGAAAACACAATGACACAAAAATTATGGAATGCAGCAAAAGCAGTTCTAACAGGGAAGTTTATAGCAATACAATCGTAACTTAAGAAACAAGAAACATCTCAAATAAACAACCTAACCTTACACCTAAAGCAATTAGAGAAAGAAGAACAAAAAACACAAAGTTAGCAGAAGGAAATAAATCATAAAGATCAGATCAGAAATAAATGAAAAAGAAATGAAGGAAACAATAGCAAACATCAATAAACCTAAAAGCTGGTTATTTGAGAAGATAAGCAAAATTGATAAACCATTAGCGAAATTCATCAAGAAAAAAAGGGAGAAGACTCAAATCAATAGAATTAGAAATGAAAAAGGAGAAGTAACAACTGACACTGCAGAAATACAAAGGATCATGAGAGATTACTACAAGCATCTATATGTCAATAAAATGGACAACCTTGAAGAAATGGACAAACTCTTAGAAATGCACAACGTTCCAAGACTGAACCAGAAAGAAATAGAAAATAAGAACACACCAATCACAAGCACTGAAATTGAAACTGTGATTAAAAATCTTCCAACAAACAAAAGCCCAGGACCAGATGGCTTCACAGGCGAATTCTATCAAACATTTAGTGAAGGGTTTCCCTGGTGGCACAGTGATTGGGAGTCCACCTGCCGATGAACGGGACATGGGTTCGTGCCCCGTCCGGGAGGATCCCACATGCCGCAGAGTGGCTGGGCCCATGAGCCATGGCCGCTGAGCCTGCGCATCCGGAGCCTGTGCTCCGCAATGGGAGAGGTCACAACAGTGAAAGGCCCGCATACCATAAAACAAAAACATTTAGTGAAGAGCTAACACCTATCCTTCTCAAACTCTTCCAAAATATAGCACAGGGAGGAACACTCCCAAACTTATTCTATGAGGCCATCATCACCCTGGTACCAAAACCAGACAAAGATGTCACAAAGAAAGACAACTACAGGCCAATATCACTGATGAACATAGATGCAAAAATCCTCAACAAAATACTAGCAAACAGAAACCAACAGCACATTAAAAGGATCATACACCATGATCAAGTGGGGTTTTTCCCAAGAATGCAAGGATTCTTCAATATACGCAAATCAATGTGATACACGATATTAACCAATTGAAGAAATAAATCCATATGATGATCTCAATAGATTCAGAGAAAGCTTTCAACAAAATTCAATACCCATTTATGATAAACACTCTCCAGATGGGCTTCCCTGGTGGCGCAGTGGTTGAGAGTCCACCTGTTGATGCAGGGGACACGGGTTCGTGCCCAGGTCCAGGAAGATCCCACATGCTGCAGAGCAGCTGGGCCTGTGAGCCATGGCTGCTAAGCCTGTGCGTCCGGAGCCTGTGCTCCGCAATGGGAGAGGCCACAACAGTGAGAGGCCCACATCCTGCAAAAAAAAAAAAAAAAAAAAAAAAAACCTCCAGAAAGTAGGCATAGAGGGAACTTTCTGAACATAATAAAGGCCATATATGACAAACCCACAGCCAACATCGTCCTCAATGCTGAAAAACTGAAACCATTTCCACTAAGATCAGGAACAAGACAAGGTTGCCCGCTCTCACCACTATTATTCAACATGGTTTTGGAAGTTTTGGCCACAGGAATCAGAGAAGAAAAAGAAATAAAAGGAATCCAAATCAGAAAAGAAGAAGTAAAGCTGTCACCTTTTGCAGATGACATGATACTATACATACAGAATCCTAAAGATGTGACGAGAAAACTACTAGAGCTCATCAATGAATTTGGTAAAGTAGCAGCATACAAAATTAATGCACAGAAATCTCTGGCATTCCTATACACTAATGATGAAAAATCTGAAAGTGAAATTAAGAAAACACTCCCATTTACCATTGCAAAAAAAGAATAAAATATCTAGGAATAATCCTACATAAGGAGACGAAAGACCTACATGCAGAAAACTGTAACACACTGATGAAAGAAATTAAAGATGACACAAATATATGGAGTGATATACCATGTTCTTGGATTGGAAGAATCAACATTGTGAAAATGACTATACTACCCAAAGCATACTATAGGTTCAATGCAATCCCTATCAAACTACTAATGGCATTTTTCACAGAACTAGAACAAAAAATTTCTCAATTTCTATGGAAATACAAAAGACCCCGAATAGCCAAAGCAATCTTGAGAAAGAAAAATGGAGCTGGAGGAATCAGGCTCCCTGACTTTAGACTATACTACAAAGCTACAGTAATCAAGACAGTATGGTACTGGCACAAAAACAGAAATATAGATCAGTTGAACAGGATAGAAAGCCCACAGTTAAACCCACACACATATGGTCACCTTATCTTTGATAAAGGAGGCAAGAATATACAGTGGAGAAAAGACAGCCTCTTCAATAAATGGTGCTGGGAAAACTGGACAGCTACATGTAACAGAATGAAATTAGAACACTCCCTAACACCATACACAAAAATAAACTCAAAATGGATTAAGGACCTAAATGTAAGGCCAGACACTATCAAACTCTTAGAGGAAAACATAGACAAAACACTCTATGACATAAATCACATCAAGATCCTTTCTGACCCACCTCCTAGAGAAATGGGAATATAAACAAATGGGACCTAATGAAACTTAAAACCTTTTGCACAGCAAAGGAAACCATAAACAAGACCAAAAGACAACCCTCAGAATGGGAAAAAATATTTGCAAATGAAGTAACTGACAAAGGATTAATCTCCAAAATTTACAAGCAGCTCATGCAGCTCAATATCAAAAAAACAAACAACCCTATCCACAAATGGGCAGAAGACCTAAATAGACATTTCTCCAAAGAAGATATACAGATTGCCAACAAACACATGAAAGAATGCTCAACATCATTAATCATTAGAGAAATGCAAATCAAAACTACAATGAGATATCATCTCACACTGGTCAGAATGGACATCATCAAAAAATCTATAAACAATAAATGCTGGAGAGGGTGTGGAGAAAAGGGAACCTTCTTGCACTGTTGGTGGGAATGTAAATTGATACAGCCACTATGGAGAACAGTATGGAGGTTCCTTAAAAAACTAAACATAGAACTACCAAAAGACCCAGCAATCCCATTACTGGGCATATACCCTGAGAAAACCATGGTTCAAAGAGTCATGTACTGGGGCTTCCCTGGTGGCGCAGTGGTTGAGAGTCTGCCTGCCAATGCAGGGGACACGGGTTCGGGCCCTGGTCTGGGAAGATCCCACATGCCGTGGAGCGGCTGGCCCCGTGAGCCATAATTACTGAGCCTGCGTGTCTGGAGCCTGTGCTCTGCAACAGGAGAGGCCGCGGTAGTGAGAGGCCCGCGCACCGCGATGAGGAGAGGCCTCCACTTGCCGCAACTGGAGAAGGCCTCGCACAGAAGTGAAGAGCCAACACAGCCATAAATAAATAAATAAATTAAAAAAAAGAAAAAAGAGTCATGTACCAAAATGTTCATTGCAGCTCTATTTACAATACAGGACATGGAAGCAAACTAAGTGTCCATCAACAGATGAATGAATAAAGAAGATGTGGCACATATATACAATGGAATATTACTCAGCCATAAAAGGAAACGAAATTGTGTGAATTGTAGTGAGGTGGATGGACCTCAAGTCTGTCATACATAGTGAAGTAAGTCGGAAAGAGAAAAACAAATACCATATGCTAACACATATATATGGAATCTAAAAAAAAAACAAAAAACAAAAAAATGGTCATGAAGAACCTAAGGGCAAGACGGGAATAAAGACGCAGACCTACTAGAGAATGGACTTGAGGATACAGGGAGAGGGAGGGGGAATGGTAAGCTGGGACAAAGTGAGAGAGTGGCATGGACATATATACACTACCAAACGTAAAATAGATAGCTACTGGGAAGCAGCCGCATAGCACAGAGAGATCAGCTCAGTGCTGTGTGACCACCTAGAGGGGTAGGATAGGGAGGGTGGGAGTGAGGGAGGAAGATGCAAGAGGGAAGAGATATGGGGACATATGTATATGTATAACTGATTCACTTTGTTGTAAAGCACAAACTAACACACCATTTTAAATCAATTATACTCTAATAAAGATGTTTTAAAAAAGGGGAGAGATACAGGCACCCCAGTGTTCATAGCAGCACTATTTACAATAGCCAAGACATGGAAGCAACATAAATATCCATGGACAGATGAATGGATAAAAAAAGACGTGGTTTATATATACAATGGAATATTAGTCAGCCATAAAAAGAATGAAGTAATGTCATTTGTAGCAATGTGGGTGGACCTAGAGAATATCATACTAAGTGAAATACATCAGAGAAAGATAAATATCATATGCTATCACTTATAAGTGGAATCTAAAAAAATTATACAAAGGAACTTACAAAACATAAATAGACTCACAGACATAGAAAACAAACTTATGGATTCCAAAGGGGAAACGGGGAGCAGATAAAATAGGAGTTTGAGATTAACAGGTACACACTACTATAGTAAAATTGATAAGCAACGTGGACCTACTGTATAGCACAGGGAACTATATTTAATATCTTGTAATAAGCTATAATAGAAAGGAATCTGAAAAAGAATATGTATATTCTTTTTCATATATATGAAAAATTATATATATATATATACAACTTTGCTGTACACCTGAAACTAACAGAATATTGTCAATCAACTTTACTTCAATTTTTAAAATATATATTTATTTATTTATTTGGTTGTACCAGGTCTTAGTTTTGCAGCAGGCAGACCCCTTAGTTGTGGCTCAAGGGCTCCTTACTTGTGGCATGTGAAATCTTTGTTGTGGCAAGCATATGGGATCTAGTTACCTGACCAGCGATCGAACCCAGGCCCCCTGCATTGGGAGTGCAGAGTCTTAACCACTGGGCCACCAGGGAGGTCCCAACTTTACTTCAATTTTTTTTAAAAAAAGTGCAGTACAAACAAATACTTGTAGAGACCTTAGGTCAAAGCATTAATCGACACTGAACCCCAATTTTCAACACAGGTATTCATCCCAAGTTCATTCATAGTTCCTTACCTATCCACAGACATATATCCTACCAATACAACCTTCCCACACAGATGGTTCATGGTGAATATAGCTTATTCCAAAGGGTTTACTCTATAGTTTTTTGAAGAAGGCAGCAACTTCAGTTATGCCAAAGCAATACCCCTGAGATCACAGCAATAATAACTCTCATGTTGGGAGTTCACAGTGTGTGCCAAGCACTGTGCTACGTCTTTCATTATATTATCTCTGCAAGGCACCCTTTTTTTTTTTTTTAACATCTTTATTGGAGTATAATTGCTTTACAAGGTGTGTTAGTTTCTGCCTTATAACAAAGTGAATCAGCTCTACATATACATATATCCCCATATCTCTTCCCTCTTGCTTCTCCCTCCCTCTGATCCTCCCTATCCCAGCCTTCTAGGTGGTCAAAAAGCACCGAGCTGATCTCCCTGTGCTATGCGGCTGCTTCCCACTAGCTATCGGTTTTACATTTGGTAGTGTAAATATGTCCATGCCATTGGATTCTTCCAATCCAATAACATGGTATATCTCTCCACCTATTTGTATCATCTTTAATTTCTTTCATCAGTGTCTTATAGTTTTCTGCATACAGGTCTTTTGTAGCCTTAGGTAGGTTTATTACTAGGTATTTTATTCTTTTTGTTGCAATGGTAAATGGAAGTGTTTTCTTAATTTCACTTTCAGATTTTTCATCATTAGTGTATAGGAATGCAAGTGCATTAATTTTGTATCCTGCTACTTTACCAAATTCATTGATTAGCTCTAGTAGTTTTCTGGTGATATCTTTAGGATTCTACATGTATAGTATCATGTCATCTGCAAACAGTGACAGCTTTAGTCTTCTTTTCCAATTTGGATTCCTTTTGTTTCTTTTTCTTCTCTGATTGCTGTGGCTAAAACTTCCAAAACAATGTTGAATAATAGTGCTGAGAGTGGGCAAACTTGTCTTGTTCCTGATCATAGTGGAAATGGCTTCAGTTTTTCAGCATTGAGGATGATGTTGGCTGTGGGTTTTTCATATATGGTCTTTATTATGTTGAGGTAAGTTCCCTCTATACCCATTTTCTGGAGGGTTTTTATCATAAATGGGTGTAGAATTTTGTTGAAAGCTTTTTCTGTGTCTATTGAGATGACCATATGGTTTTTCTCCTTCAATTTGTTAACATGGTTTATCACATTGATTGATTTGCATATATTGAAGAATCCTTGCATTCCTGGGATAAACCCACTTGATTATGGTGTATGATCCTTTTAATGTGCTGTTGGATTCTGTTTCCTAGTGTTTTGTTGAGGATTTTTGCATCTGTGTTCATCAGTAATATTGGCCTGTAGTTTTCTTTCTTTGTGACATCTTTGGTTTTACTATCAGGTTGAAGGCGGTCTCATAGAATGAGTTTGGGAGTGTTTCTCTCTCTGCTATATTTTGGAAGAGTTTGAGAAGGATAGGTGTTAGCTCTTCTCTAAATGTTTGATAGAATTTGCCTGTGAAGCCATCTGGTCCTGGGCTTTTGTTTGCTGGAAGATTTTTAATCACAGTTTTAATTTCAGTGCTTGTGATTGGTCTGTTTATATTTTCCCTTTTTTCCTGTTTCAGTCTCAGAAGGTTGTGCTTTTCTAAGAATTTTTCCATTTCTTCAAGGTTGTCCATTTTACTGGCATATAGTTGCTTGTAGTAATCTCTCATGATCCTTTGTATTTCTGCAGTGTCAGTTGTTACTTCTCCTTTTTCATTTCTAATTCTACTGATTTGGGTCTTCTCCCTTTTTTTCTTGATGAATCTGGCTAATGGTTTATCAATTTTGTTTATCTTCTCAAAGAACCAGCTTTTAGTTTTATTCATCTTTACTATCATTTCCTTCATTTCTTTTTCATTTGTTTCTGATCTGATCTTTATGATTTCTTTCCTTCTGCAATCTTTGGGTTTCTTTTGTTCTTTCTCTAATTGCTGTAGGTGTATGGTTTGGTTGTTTATTTGAGATGTTTCTTGTTTCTTAAGGTACGATTGTATTGCTATAAACTTCCCTCTTAGAACTGCTTTTGCTGCATTCCATAATTTTCGTGTCATTGTGTTTTCATTGTCATTTGCTTCTAGGTATTTTTTGATTTCCTCTTTGATTTTTCCAGTGATCTTGGTTATTAAGTAGTGTATTGTTTAGCCTCCATGTGTTTGTATTTTTACAGATTTTTTCCTGAAATTGATATCTAGTCTCATAGCATTGTGGCCAGAAAACATAGTTGATAATGATTTCAATTTTCTTGAATTAACCAACACTTGATTTGTGACCCAAGATATGATCTATCCTGGAGAATGTTCCATGAGCACTTGAGAAGAAAGTGTATTCTGTTGTTTTTGGATGGAATATTCTATAAATATCAATTAAGTTCATCTTGTCTAATGTGTCATTTAAAGCTTGTGTTTCCTTATTTATTTTCATTTTGGATGATCTGACCATTGGCGAAAGTGGGGTGTTAAAGTCCCCTACTATTATTGTGTTACTGTCGATTTCCTCTTTTATGGCTGTTAGCATTTGCCTTATGTTTTGAGGTGCTCCTATGTTGGGTGCATAAATATTTACGATTGTTATATCTTCTTCTTGGATCGATCCCTTGATCATTATGTAGTGTCCTTCTTTATCTATTGTAATAGTCTTTGTTTTAAAGTCTATTTTGTCTGATATGAAAATTGCCACTCCAGCTTTCTTTTGATTTCCATTTGCATGGAATATCTTTTTCCATCCCCTCACTTTTAGTCGTATGTGTCCCTAGGTCTGAAGTGGGTCTCTTGTAGACAGCATATATATGGGTCTTGTTTTTGTATCCATTCAGCCAGTCTATGTCTTTTGGTTGGGTCATTTAATCCATTTACATTTAAGATAATTATCAATATATATGTTCTTATTACCATTTTCTTAATTGTTTTGGGTTTGTTATTGTAGGTCTTTTCCTTCTCTTGTGTTTCCTGCCTAGAGAAGTTCCTTTAGCATTTGTTGTAAAGCTGGTTTTGTGGTGCTGAATTCTCTTACCTTTTGAAATTAAAGGTTTTAATTTCTCTGTCAAATCTGAATGAGATCCTTGCTAGGTAGAATAATCTTGGTTGTACGTTTTTCCCTTTCATCACTTTAAATATGTCCTGTCACTCCCTTCTGGCTTGCAGAATTTCTGCTGAAAGATCAGCTCTTAACCTTTTGGGGATTCCCTTGTATATTATTTGCTTTGTTTCCCTTGATGCTTTTAATATTTTTTCTTTGTATTTAATTTTTGATAGTTTGATTAATATGTGTCTTGGCATGTTTCTCCTGGGACTTATCCTGTATGGGATTCTCTGCCCTTCCTGGACTTGATTAACTATTTCGTTTCCCATATTAGGGAAGTTTTCAACTATAAACTCTTCAAATATTTTCTCAGTCCCTTTCTTTTTCTCTTCTTCTTCTGGGACCACTATAATTTGAATGTTGGTGCAGTTAATGTTGTCCCAGAGGTCTCTGACACTGTCCTCAATTCTTTTCATTATTTTTTCCTTTATTCTGCTCTGCAGTAGCTATTTCCACTCTTTTATCTTCCAGGTCACTTATCCATTCTTCTGCATCAGTTATTCTGCTATTGATTCCTTCTAGAGAATTTTTAATTTCATTTATTCTGTGGTTCATCATTGTTTTTTTTGCTCTTTTATTCTTCTAGGTCCTTGTTAAACGTTTCTTGTATTTTCTCCATTCTATTTCCAAGATTTTGGGTTATTATTCTGAATTCTTTTTCAGGTAGACTGCCTATTTCCTCTTCATTTGTTAGGTATGGTGGGTGTTTACCTTGTTCCTTCATCTGCTGTGTGTTTTTCTGTCTTGTCATTTTGCTTAACTTAGTGTTTTGGGGGTCTCCTTTTCACATGCTGCAGGTTCGTAGTTTCCGTTCTTTTTGGTATCTGCCCCCAGTGGCTAAGGTTGGTTAAGTGGGTTGTGTAAGCTTCCTGGTGGAGAGGACTAGTGCCTGTGTTCTGGTGGATGAGGCTGGATCCTGTCTTTCTGGTGGGCAGGTCCGCAGCTGGTGGAGTATTTTGGGGTGTCTGTGACATTATATGATTTTAGGCAGCCTCTCTGCTAATGGGTGGGGTTGTATGCCTGTCTTGTTAGTTGTTTGGCATAGGTTGTCCTGCACTGTAGCTTGCTGGTCATTGAGTGGAGCTGGGTCTTGTCATTGAGATGGTGATCTCGGGGAGATTTTTGCCGTTTGATATTACGTAGAGCTGGGCGGTCTCTTGTGGACCAATGTCCTGAACTCGGCTTTCCTGCCTCAGAGGCACAAGCCTGACACCTGGCCACAGCACCAAGACCCTGTCATCCACACGGGTCAGAATAAAAGGGAGAAAAAAAGAAAGAAAGAAAAAGAAAATAAAGTTATTAAAATAAAAAATAATTATTAAAAATAAAAAAGTAATTTAAAAAAAGAAAGGAAGAAAGAAGAAAGCAAACAAACCAAAAAAACAAATCCACCAATGATAAGTGCTAAAAACTAAACTAAAAAAAAAAGAGAGATAGAACCCTAGGACAAGTGGTAAAAGCAAAGCTATACAGACAAAATCACACACAGAAGCATACACATACACACTGACAAAAAGAGAAAAAGGGGGAAATATATATAGATAGATAGATATAGATATATATATATCATTGCTCCCAAAGTCCACCGCCTCAATTTGGGATGATTCGTTGTCTGTTCAGGTATTCCACAGATGCAGTGTACATCTAGTTGATTGTGGAGATTTAATCCGTTGCCCCTGGGGCTGCTGGGAGAGATTTCCCTTTCTCTTCTTTGTTCACACAGCTCCTGCAGTTCAGCTATGGTTTTGGCCCCGCCCCTGCATTTAGGTCACCTGAGGGCGTCTTTTCCCGCTCAGACAGTATGGTGTTAAAGTAGCAGCTGATTCAGGGGCTCTGGCTCACTCAGGCCGGCGGTAGGGAGGGGGGTACAGATGCGGAGCGAGCCTGCGGCGGCAGAGGCAAGCAGAACGTTGCAGCAGCCTGAGGCGCGCCGTGCATTCTCCAGGGGAAGTTGTCCCTGGATCATGGGACCCTGGCAGTGGCGGACTGCACAGGCTCCCGGGAGGGGAGGTGTGGAGAGTGACCTGTGCTCGCACACAGGCTTCTTGGTGGCGGCAGCAGCAGCCTTAGCATCTCATGCCCGTCCCTGGGGTCCGCGCTGATAGCCGCGGCTCACGCCCATCTCTGGAGCTAGTTTAGGCGGTGTTCTGAATCTCCTCTCCCTGCGCACCACGAAACAAAGAGGCAAGAAAAAGTCTCTTGCCTCTTTGGCAGTTCCAGACCTTTTCCCAGACACACTCCCAGCTAGCCGTGGTGCACTAACCCCCTTCAGGCTGTGTTCACGCCACCAACACCAGTCCTCCTCCTGGGATCCGACCGAAGCCCGAGCCTCAGCTCCGAGCCCCCGCCCGCCCCGGCGCATGAGCAGACAAGCCTCTCAGGCTGGTGAGTGCTGGTCGGCACCGATCCTCTGTGCGGGAATCTGTCCACTTTTCCCTCCGCACCCCTGTTGCTGCGCTCTCCTACGTGGCTCTGAAGCTTCCCCCTTCCGCCACCCGCAGTCTCTGCCCGCGAAGGGGCTTCCTAGTGTGGGGAACCTTTCCTCCTTCACAGCTCCCTCCCACTGGTGCAGGTCCCGTCCCTATTCTTTTGTCTCTGTTTTTCTTTTTCTTTTTTTTTCTTTCTCCCTACCCAGGTACGTGGGGAGTTTCTTGCCTTTGGGAGGTCTGAGGTCTTCTGCCTGCGTTCAGTAGGTGTTCTGTAGGAGTTGTTCCACATGTAGATGTCAAGGCACCTCTTAAATTTCCATTTTCCACATGAAGTAGTTGAGGCTTCCTGAGGCAAGATGTCCGCAGCAATAAAGCCAGTAAATGACAGAGCCAGAATTCAAAACCTCAGATTCTCAGACTCCAAATGCCATATTCTTTTCCCTAGACATGTTCTTTAAAAGAAAATCCAAGAGGATGGCTAGAGATTTGCTCCCTGGTGTCTTCAGAGGCTCTCAAGACAGCTCCGCAGGAGACGCTAGGAATCTTCAGTTCTCATCACCTTTGACCGAGGTCTCCCTTCATTGTGAACTAATTAGCTCTTTGGTTCCATTACCTTGCCTCTCTCAGTCTCCATAGAGGAAAATGGCATTTTAAAAATGTGATGGAAAGCCATTTCCGCCAGCTGTGGTCACAGGGCTAATTATTATCTCTGTGTTGGATGAGGCAAGTCTTTTGGAATATTTGGTGTATCTGTGATGACAAAAAGCTCAGCAAACACTTGAGGGAGGGTCAGTGTCTTCACTCAAGCAAGGAAAGTGTCTTTTCAATAATACCCCCTAATCATTGTCACCTGTCTCCGCTAAGACCTGGTGTGGCAGGGATGGGTGGAAGAGGCACAGATTCAGAGTTACCCCAATTTTTTGTGTTTGAGAGTCATGCCCAGGAATGAGAAGTCAGAAAAGGAGAAGGCTGTACATCTTCCTTTTTTCTCTTTTTACCTGTATGACATATGGTAAATTACCTATCTTTACAGAGTCTCAGTATCTTGGTAAACTAGAAATTCATAGCATGCAGTAAGCACTGAAACATGCATTTTTTTTTAATCGAGGTGAAATTCTGACAACATACAATTAACCTTTTTAAAGTGCACGATTCAGTGGCATCAAATGTATTCACAATGCTGTGTAATCATCACCTCTCTCTAGCTTCAAAACATTTTCATCACCTCAGAAGAACATGGGTATCCATTAGCTCCCCAGTCACCCCTCCTCTACCCCCTGACCAACACTAATCTACTTTTTGTCCCTATGGATTTGCTTATTGTGGGTATTTCATATAAAAAGAATCATACAGGGACTTCCCTGGTGGGCCAGTGGTTAAGACTCTGCACTTGCACTGCAGGGGGGCACGGGTTCAATCCCTGTTTAGGGAACTAAGATCCCACAAGCCACATAGTGTGGCCCAAAAATAAATAAATAAATGATAAATAAAAAATAAAAAGAATCATGCAATATGTGACATTTCCATATGGTTTCTTTTACCTACAGTAATGATTTTGAGGTTCATCCATCTTGTAGCATGTAGCAGTTTTTCAACCCTTTTTACAATTGAATAAAATTCCACTGTATGGATTTACCACACTATGTTTATCCACTCATCAATTGATGGACATTTGGGTTGTTTCCACCCTTTGGCTACTGTGAATAGTGCTGCTGTGAGCATTCATGATCAAATATTTACATTTTAATGATGATTATGATGAATACTATTATTAATCATGTATATTAATTATATAATTAAGTACTATTTATTTAATCCTATTAAGTTATATTTTTAAATATAGTTGACCCTTGAACAACACGGGCAAACTGTGAAGGCCCACTTGTACACGGATTATTTTCAATAGTAATACTACAGTGCTACACGATCCACATTTGGTTGAAACTGAGAATTCAGATCCTCAGATTAGGAGGAACGACTGATATGGAAGGCAGACTCTAGGTTATATCTGGATTTTCAACTGTGTCGGGGTCAGTGCCCCAACCTCTGCATTGTTCAAGGGTGAACTGTACTGTTATTAACTCTTTATATTAACACTAATTATCATAATATAAATATATGTTAATAGAATAATATTAATATTATTTATACTAATAAACATGTGATTTGCCCACAGAGCCAGTCAGACCCAGGCACAAGAAGAATGCTCACTCCTTGATTTCTCTCTATTAAAAAAAGAAAAGAGGGGCTTCCCTGGTGGCGCAGTGGTGGGGAGTCCGCCTGCCGATGCAGGGGACGTGGGTTCGTGCCCCGGTCCGGGAAGATCCCGCATGCCGCGGAGCGGCTGGGCCCGTGAGCAGTGGCTGCTGAGCCTGCACGTCCAGAGCCTGTGCTCCGCAACGGGAGAGGCCACAACAGTGAGAGGCACCGCCAAAAAAAAAAAAAGAAAAAAAAAAAAAAGAAAAGAAAAAAGAAAAAAAGATGGGAATTCCCTGGTGGTCTAGTGGTTAGGATTTGGCCTTTCACTTCTGTGGCCCAAGTTCAATCCCTGGTGGGAGAACTGAGATCCTGCGAGCCACGTGGTATGGCCAAAGAAAAGAAAAAAGAAAATTCAAGAGTACTGCACAAATTTTTCTGTTTATTCTATGATATTTTGCATCTGGTTTCTCCAAGTTTCATCTGGTCTTCAAGAAATGACATACCACTGCTATCTCAGAGTTAAATAATCCATTTAGCTATCTCTTTGTTGAAGAGACTTCCTTAAACTCTGCAAATAATAAGCTTGGTTATATTGTCAGTCATTCTGATATGAAACTTCTCTTAATTTATCTTAATAACCTCTATCATATACAGAAATTTTCTCTCTCACTCTATTAGACCCAGACTTTCTCAACCTACATTCCAGTCTGGTATTAGCATAAATGGAACTAACTTGTTATTATAACTGTTAACAATTTCATTGTGACTAGCTAATATAATAGTAGCCACCACCTTCAGTCCTATAACTACAGCCATATTAACTTCTCCAAACCTTCCATGCATGTCCTTTCATAATTTTATTTCTTTGCTCATGCAGTGCCACTCACCTGAAATACCTTTTCCTCCATTTCTTCACCTGACAAACTTCCTTTCATCCTTTAGGATGCAACTGAAAGAAATTTTTGTGATGCTATCCCAGATACCTCAAGCTGAGTTCCTTGCTTAAATTGTTGTATTAAGGTTCTATTGTCCTACTGGGGAAGAGATCAAGATGATGGAGTAGGAGGAGGTGGAAATCACCTTACCCCATGAACACATCAAAAGTACATCTAGGGCTTCCTTGGTGGTGCAGTGGTTGAGAGTCCGCCTGCCGTTGCAGGGGACATGGGTTTGTGCCCCGGTCCAGGAGGATCCCACATGCCACGGAGCAGCTGGGCCCGTGAGCCATGGCCATTGAGCCTGCGCATCCGGAGCCTGTGCTCCGCAACGGGACAGGCCACAACAGTGAGAGGTCGGCATACCGCAAAAAAAAAAAAAGTACATCTACATGTGGAACAATTCTCACTGAAAACTAACTGGAGACTGGCAGAAAGACTCCTGTACAACCAAGGCTGTAAGAAAGTTCCACACAGAATCAGGTAGTAAGGGAAGAGAAATAATCAGGTTGGGACCTGTGCCCCTGGAAGGAGACTCAGAAGAGGAGGGGGATTGCACAGGAAGAGATCCTCCCTGGGCAGTGAGTGGTTCAAGCCACATACTGGGCACCCCAGCCCTGGGATCTGACATGAGGAGCACAAGTCTCCTTGGCTGGTTGGAGGGCCATTGAGACTAACAGGAAGGCTGTGGGAAGCCTGGACTCTGCTCTTGAGGAACACACACATGCTTGCGTAATCCCAAAACAGGGCATAGAGGGCAGATTGAAAGTGCACAAGATGCTAACCAGTTTCCTGCAACCATGCCAGCACGTGCCACAGCCCAAGGCAAGTGCCTGCTCCAGCCCCACTTGCTTCATGACACAGCTGCACACTGGGGTAAGGGCTGCTGAGACTGAGAGGAGAGCTCAGCTGTGAGGGACAAAGGTGGCTCAGACCCAGAGCAGCATCTGACCAAGGCAGGGGCAGCCATTACTGGTGATTATGCAGGCAGAACCCCAGAAGAGGTCCAGGTTTCTGACTGTTGCTGGGACTGCCACAGCCCACTCCAAGACCTACCTGAGCACATGAACCAGCCACTCTTGCTCCAGCTCTGCTCCCCTCTGGGGCAAGGGTGCTACTGTGGGATGGGGAAAGGAGCACACATTTAAAAGGAATAGAGCCAGCTGGGAAATGACCCTCAGGGCTTCTTCTTCAGAAACTTGGGACATGACCCCACTCCCAATAGGGTGGTGCTGGCCACTGAGAAGAGGAAAAGCCCCAGGTCACACGTGGCTCTGGCCCTGCCCCTCCATCTCCAGCCCCACATCCTACCAAGGTGATAGCTGCCAACACACCCTGGGGAAAGATGTGACCTGTGCTCATTTCAGATCTAATTCTCCCACCAAAGCCACTGGGAGTGTGCAGACAGCATAGGGGCACTCCCATATAAAGACAGCCCTTCAAAACAGCAACAGGTAACTGTTTCACCTACTTTCATAGAGACAGAGAAAGTTAAGCAAAATGAGCAGACAGAGGAATTTGTTTCAATAAAAATAACAAAAGAAATCCCCCCCAAAAAACAATTAATGAAACAGAAATAAATAATTTACCAGAAAAAGAGTTCAGAACATTAGTAATAAGAATGCTAACTAAATTATGGAGAGGAATAGATGAACACATGGAGAAATTTAACAAAGAACTAGAAAATATAAAAAAGAACCAGTCAGAATGGAAGAATACAATAACTGAAATGAAAAACACACTAGAAGGAAGTAACAGCACACTAGGAGATACAAAAGAACACATAAGTAATCTGAAAGATAGAATAATGGAAATTACCCAATCAGAACAGAAAAAAAAAAAGAAAATAGTTTAAGGGACCTCTGAGACAACATCAAGTGTACCAGCATTCACATTATCAGGGTACCAGAAGAAGAAGAGAGAGAGAAGGGGCTCAAAATGTATTTGATGAAATTATGGCTGGAAACATCCCAAACATGAAGAAGAAAACAGATATTCAAGTACAGAAAACACAGAGAGTCCCAAATAAGATGAGTCCAAACAGACCCACACCAAGACATATCACACTTAAAACGACAAAAGTTAGTTAAAGAGAGCATTCTAAAGGCAGTAAGAGAAAAACAAAGAGTCATAAATAAGAGAATGCCCATAAGGTTGTAAGCTGATTTTTATGCAGAAAATTTGCAGACCAGAAGGGAGTGACATGATATATTCAAAGTGCTTAAAGCAAAAAACCTACAGCCTAGGAACTCTAAACAGCAAGATTATCATTTAGAATTGAAAGAGAGGTAAAGAACTTCTCAGACAAGCAAAAATTAAAGGGTTCATCAATACTAAACCTACTCTAAAAGAAATGGTAAAGGGTCTTCTCTAAGTAGAAATGAAAATGTTATAATAAGAAGTAAGTATCTATAGGAAAGGAAAAATCTACTGGTAAAAGTGAAAATATATAAAAAGGCTAAGAATCAACCTCTTAAGCTAGTACAAAGATTAAAAGAAAAAAAACTAAAATCAACTATAACTACAATAATTAGTATAGGAATAAACATGAAGATGTAAAATGTGACATCAAAAACATAAAATGTGGGGGGAGGGAACTTAAAAGTGGAGATCTTTTAGAATGTGTTTAAACTTAAATGACTATCAGTTTAAAACAAGTAGATATCGTTATTGGTCAAAATATATGAACCCCATGATAACCACAAATCAAAAACCTATAATAAGGGCTTCCCTGGTGGTGCAGTGGTTAAGAATCTGCCTGCCAATGCAGGGGACACTGGTTCGAGCCCTGGTCCAGGAAGATCTCACATGCCACAGAGCAACTAAGTCTGTATGCTACAACTACTGAGCCTGTGCTCTAGAACCCACGAGCCACAACTACTGAGCCCATGTGCCACAACTACTGAAGCCCATGTGCCTACAGCCTGTGCTCTGCAACAAGAGAAGCCACCACAATGAGAAGCCTGTGCACCACAATGAAGAGTAGCCCCTACTCACCACAACTAGATAAAGCCTGCTCACAGCAATGAAGACCCAATGCAGCCAAAAAATAAATAAATAAAATAAATTTATTTTTTAAAAAATTATAATAAATACACAAAAACTAGAGAGAAACAAACACAAGTACACCACTAAAGAAAAACATCAAACCATAAGGGAAGAAACTAAAACAAGAATAGAAAGAGAAGAACTACAAAAACAACCAGAAAACAAGTAATAAAATTGCAATAAGTACACATCTATCAATAATCACTTAGATGTCAATGGACTAACTACTCCAATTGAAACACAGAGTGGCTGATTTGATTTAAAAAAAAAGAAAACCAAGACTCCCCTATATGCTGCTTACAAGAGACACTTCAGAGCTAAAAAGATACAGAGACTGAAAGTGAAGGTATGGAAAAAGATATTTCATGCAAACGGAAATGACAAGAAAGCAGAGGTAGCAATACTCATATCAGACCACAGACTTTAAAACAAAGTCTATAGCAAAAATAAAAAGAAGGGTATTATATAATGATAAAGGGATCAATACAAGAAGAGAATATAACACTGATTAACATCTATGCACCTAATACAGGATCATCTAAATATAGAAAGCAAATATTAACAGACATAAAGGGAAAATTTGACAATAATACAATAATAGTAAGGGACTTGAACACCCCAATTACATCAGTGAACAGAAAATCCAGACAGAAAATCAATAAGAAAAAAGTGGTCTTAAATGACACATTAAACCAGTTGGACTTAATAGATATTCCATCCAAAAACAGCGGAATACACATTCTTTTCAAGTACACAGGATAAATCTCATGCTAGGCCACAAAACAAATCTCAACAAATTTAAGAGGATAGAAATTATATCAAGCATTTTGTTTTGAACCACAATGGTATAAAACTAGAAATCGATTACAGGAAGAAAAGTGGGAAAAGCACAAACATGAACACTGAAAAATATGCTACTAAGAAACCAACAGGTCAATGAAGAAATCAAAAAGGAAATCAGAAAATACATCCAGACAAACAAACAAAACCCCACAACTTTCCAAAATCTTTGGGATGCAGCAAAAGCATCTAATAAACTTCTAATAAGGAAGTTTATAGCAATACAGGCCTAACTCAAGAAACAAGAAAAATCTCAAATAAACCATCTAACCTACCATCTACAGGAATTAGAAAAAGAAGAGCAAACAAGCTCAAAGTCAACAGAAGGCAGGAAATAATAAAGATTAGAGAGGAAATAAACAGTGATTAAAAATGAATAGGAAAAATACAGTGAAAATAAGAGCTGTTTTTTTAAGATAAACAAAATTGATAAACATTTAGCCAGGTTCATCAAGAAAAGGAGAGAGGACCCAAATAAACAAAATGAGAAATGAAAGAGGAGAAATAACAACCAGTATCACAGAGATTTTTAAAAATCATAAGAGAATATTACAGTTATGTGCCAACAAATTAGACAACCTAGGAGACATGGACAAATTTCTATAAATGTACAGCCTTTCAAGACTGAATCAGGATGGTGAAAATGAACTTCTAATTTAAAAAAACTCCCAGCAAACAAAAGTCCAGGACTGAATGGCTTCACAGAGGAATTCTACAAAACATATAAATAAGAGCTTTCCTTCTCAAACTATTCAAAAAAATTGAAGAAGATGGAAAATTCCCAAATTCATTCTATGAGGCCACCATTACCCAGATACCAAAAAGAAATAAAGATGCTACAAAAAAAAAGAAAATTACTGGCCAATATCTCTGATGAATACAGATGAAAAATTTTTCTCAATAAAATATTAGCAATCTGAATTGAACAATATATAAAAAGGATAATACAGCATGAACAAGCAGGATTTATCCCAGGGATGTAAAGATGGCTCAATATCCACAAATCCATCGATGTGATATGCCACATTAATAAACTGAAGCATAAAAATCATATGATCCTCTCAATGGATATGGAAAAAGCATTTGACAAAATTCAACATCTATTCATGATAAAAACTCTCACCAAAGTTGGTATAGAGGGAACACATATCTCAATATAATAAAGGCCATGTATGAGAAACCCACAGCTAACATCATACTCAATGGTGAAAAGCTGAAAGCCCTTCCTCTAAAATCAGAAACAAGACAAGGATTCCTAATCTTGAAGTTTCTATTTAACATAGTATTGGAAGTCCTAGCCACAGCAATCAGACAAGAAAAAAAAAAAGTCATCCAAATTGGAATGGAAGAAGTAAAACTGCCACTATTTGTAGATGACATGATAATATGTATAGAAAGCTCAAAAGTTTCCACCAAAACATTGTTAGAACTAATAAATGGATTCAGTTAATTTGCAGGATTAAAGATTAATATACATAAATCTATTGCTTTTCTATACACTAATAATGAACTATCAGAAAGAGAAAGCAAGAACACTACCCTGTTTAAAATCACATCAAGAAAGGTAAAATATCTAGAAATAAACTTAACCAAGGAAGTGAAAAACCTATACTCTGACAACTATAAAACATTGATAAAGGAAATTGAAGAGGATACAAAGAAATGAAAAGATATCCCATACCCTTGAATTGGAAGAATTAATATTGTTAAAATAGCCATATTACCCAAAGCAACCTACAGATTTAATGCAACACTTCCCTATCAAAATACTCATGACATTTTTTACAGAACTAGAACAAATAATCCTAAAATTTTTATGGAACCACAAAAGACCCCAAATAGCCAAAGTAATCTTGAGAAAAAAGAATAAAGCTGAGGTATCATGCTCCCTGACTTCAGGCTATACTACAAAGCTGCTGTAATCCAAACAACATGGTATTGGCACAAAAACAGACACAAAGATCAATGGAACAGAATAGAGAGAACAGAAATAAACCTCCACATTTGTGGCCAATTAATCTACAACAAAGGAGGTAAGCATATACAATGGAGAAAAGACAGTCTCTTCAATTATTGGTGCTGGGAAAACTGGACAGCAACATGTAAAAGAATGAGAATAGAACATTTTCTCACACCATACACAAAAAAAACTCAAAATGAATTAAAGACCTAAATGTGAGCCCTGAAAACATAAAACCCCTAGAAGAGAACACAGGCAGAACACTCTTTGACAAAATTGTAGCAATATTTTTTGTGTCTGTCCCCTAAGACAAAAGAAACAAAAGCAAAAATAAACAAATAGCACCTAATTAAACTTAAAAGCTTTTGCACAACAAAAGAAACCATCAACAAGATGAAAGACAACCTACTGAATGGGAGAAAATATTTGCAAATTATATAACTGATAAGGGGTTAATATCCAAAATATATAAATAGCTCATACAACTCAACATCCAAAAAAAACTCAATTAAAAAATGGGGAGAAGACCTGATAGATATTTTTCCAAAGAAAATATACAGATGGTCAATAGGCACATGAAAAGATGCTCAACATCGTTAATCACCAGAGAAATGCAAATCAAAACCAATGAGAGATCACCTCATACCTCTCAGAATGGCTATCATCTAAAATATGAGAAAAAACACGTAGGCCAGGATGTGGAGAAAAGGGAACCCTCATACACTGTTGGTTGGAATGTAAATTGGTGTAGCCACTATGGAAATCAGTATGGAGGTTCCTAAAAATATCAAAAATAGACCTACCATGTGATCCAGTAATTTCACTCCTGTGTATTTATCCAAAGAAAATGAAAACAGTAATCCAAAAAGATATATGCTCCTCATGTTCACTGCAACATCATTTACAATAGCCAAGATTTGGAAGCAACTTAAGTGCACATCAGTAGAAGAATGGATAAAGAAGTTGTATATATATAATGAAATATTACTCAGTCATAAAATCTTGGATGGACCTGAGGGTATTATGCTTAGTGAAATAAGTCAGACAGAGAAAGACAAATAGTCTGTCATAACTTATATGTAGAATATTACAAAATAAAACAAATGTATATAAAAAAACAGAAACAGACTCAGAGATATAGAGAAAAAAGGCTGGGTGCCAGTGGGGACAGGGAAGGGGTGGAAAGGCAAGATAGGGGTTGATGATTAAGAGGTACAAACTACTATGTATAAAATAAATAAGCAACAGGAAATATAGTACAGCACAGGGAATATAGTGATTATTTTGTAATACCTTTAAAAGGAGTATAATCTATTAAAATATTGAATCAGTTTGTTGTATACCTGAAAATAATATAACATGTAAATAAATTATACTTCCATAATTAATTAACTAATTAGTTAGTTAAATATCTGGGAAGTGAGGAAAGTTTTTTAAAAATTCTATTGTCCTATTATTTACAAATTATATAGCAAATGTCGGCTTAATTGTCTGTTTCCACTACTGGGCAGTAAGTTGAGGTTAGGATTGATGTATTTGTCATCTATTGATATGTAATATCTTATGCAAGGCTTGGCACAGAATAGGTATTCAGTAAAATTTAAGTTCTGAATAGGTGAAATGGTATAGATATAATATATATGAATATATATATATATGTATTTTGAAATAAATATATCCTCTGCAATGTGCTTTATGTAGGATCTCCCACTTTCTTTTCTCTTCCTGCCTATTCATTATATAAAGATATATGAAATGTTCAAAATGTCAAGCCAGGCCTTGGCAAAATCATTGAGTCCTTTTTTATTTCATAGTAGGATCATTTTTACTCAGCCACTCATCTGACTTACCTCCTTTACCAACATTATTTGCCAATTTTAAAGTATGATTAGCATTATTTTCAGGATATTAATTTGCTAGAAGTATCCTTTGGTCATTGTTCCCCACATCTTTTTCCCAGTTTTTGTTGGACCCTCAGCTTGGCCCTTCTATATCCTTCCCTGACTCCTAGGCCCTTTTTTTCTTTGCCTGTTCTGTCTCCCAGGATGCACTGAATGTTGTAAAATTCTCTAGAGGGGAAAAGCACAAGTTTAATCCTAGTCTTTCAAACTTAAAGGAGTGTCTCTTCCTTACACTAAAACCACCTAAATCTTTTAGAGAATATAAGCAAAACACAGTGGAATAAATGCAGTCACTCATTATGAACAAAAAAACCGAACCAATGTAAGAAAGGACCTCATAGGTAGACGTGTATGAGATAGCACAGAGACTAAAACACAGACCCTGAATCCAACCAAATCTAGGTTGAAATTCTAGATCTACCACTTTCCGTCTGAATTACTTCAATTTCATCATTCATAAATTTGATATAAATATTATACCTATATAGGGACTTCCCTGGTGGCCCAGTGGTTAATAATCTGCCTGCTAATGCAGGGGACATGAGTTCAATCCCTGGTCCAGGAAGATCCCACATGCTGTGAAGCAACTAAGCCCAAGAGCCACAACTACTGAGGCTGTGCTCAAGAGTCCATGAGCCACAACTATTGAGCCCACGCTCTGCAACTACTGAAGCCCACTTGTTTAGAGCCCATGTTCCACAACAAGAGAAGCCATCACAATGAGAAGCCCGTGCACTGCAATGAAGAGTAACCCCTGCTCATCACAACTAGAGAAAACCAACATGCAGGAACAAAGACCCAATGCAGCCAAAAATAAATTTTAAATTTCAAAAAAATTATACCTATATCATAAAGTTGTTGTACCTGCCAATTTTCTAGTACCATGGCCTTGGATACCTGTCAAGTAAAACATTTCAGCAAGTTTTTTCCAATTCTAAAATATCCTGTGGTTTTTTTGCCTCACATGTTTCTCTATTTCTTCTCTTGGTTGCTTCCTTAGATTTATAAGAGAGAAGGAGCTAAGTATTGCTGTTTATGACCAGCATTTTAGGTTTGCCATTGATTGACCTTTCTTGCCTCCTAAGTTCCACATCCTCACAGGCACATACACAAAAACTAACTATAGCCCTCCAAAAACTCTCAAAGCAGCTAAACTGCTTTCTTTTGGATAGAGATATTCCTAGACAGAAGATTAGATTGAATATTGTCTTCACTATATCAGAAACAGTTGTTTCTAGTCTTCCAGGTGATAAAGCATCAGAGAAGGTAACTGAAATTTTACTCAGCAATGTTTTAAAACTCACTAGAAAATTGTGATTACTTATATGTTATTCCACTTAAAATATGGAGATTTTTAAAGGAGAATTCAAAGGGAAATCAAACAATATAAACATAATATCTAAAACCTTTTTAAAAATTAGAATGAATGAAAAACTATACACCAAGAAACTGGACAACCTAGATGAAATGGAAAAATTCTGAGTCACATACAACTTACTGACTGAAGAAATTCAGAAATTCAGAAATTTCTTACTGAATCAGGAAGAAATAAAAAATCTGAAGAGACTTATTACTAATAAGGAGATTGAATCAGTAATCAAAAATCTACCAGCAAAGAAAATCCCAGGACCAGATGGCTTCACTGGTAATTTTATCAAACATTTAAAGAAGAAATAACACCAATTCTTCTCAAACTGTTAAAAAAAATCAAAGAGGAGGGAACATTCCCAACTTGATTTTATGAAGCCAGCGTTTTTCTGATACCATAACCAGAAAAGGATATTACTAGTAAAAGAAACTACTAGCCATTACCCCTGATGAATATAAATGTAAAAAATTCTCAGTAAAATACTAGCAAAACAAATTCAGCAGCACAGTAAAAGGACCATACACCATGATCAACTGTGATTTATCCCTGAGATGTAAGGCTGGTCCAACATACACAAATGAATCAATGTGATACATCACATTAGTGGAATGAAAGAAAAGAACCATATTATCATCTAAATAGAAGTAGAAAAAGCATCTGACAACATCCATTCATGATAAAAACTGTTAACAAATTAGGCATAGAAAGAGCATTCCTCAATATAATAAAGGCCATATATGATAAGCCCATAGCTAACATCATACCCAATGATGAAAGGTTGAAAACTTTTCCTCTAAGATCAGAAAAAAGACAAATGTGCCCACTTTCACCACTCCTATTGAACATAGTAGTAGAAGTCCTAGGTAGGGCAATCAGGCAATGAAAAGAAATTTAAAGAATCAGAATTGGAAAAGAAGAAGTAAAATTGTCTCTATTTGCTGATAAAGATTTTATAGAGAGAAAATACTAAAAACTCAAGCAAAGAACTGTTAGATTTAATCAATGAATTCATTAAAGTTGCAGGATGCAAAATTAACATACAGAAAAACAGTAGCATTTTTATACATAAACAAAGAATTTTCAGAAAAAGACTAAAAGAAATTGATCCCATATACAATTGCATAAAAAATAATAAAAACTTAGTAATAAATTTAACTAAGGAGGTGAAAGAGGTCTACTCTGAAAACTAAAAAACATTGATGAAAGAAATTGAATAAGACATAAATAAATGGAAAGGATCCTGTGTTCATGAATCAGAAGAATTAATATTGTTAAAACAGTAATACTACCAAAGGCCAACACTAGCCTGGGAACCTGTCCTCATGCACCAGTGGGTGGACACCAGGCTATGGACCACCTGAGCCCTAAGCTGGCCCACCAGCAGGTGGACAACAGACTAGAGACACCTTGATACCCACAGCCAGCAGCCCAAAGATCTAACACCAACCACCAGTGGTTCAGCACTAGCCTTTGAAACAGACCTTGCCCACCAACAGGCAAACACCAGTTCTAGGATTCTAGGACTTCAGCCAGTTCCCCTGGCATGCTGACCCACCTACAAGGAGCCAGCAGCCCCTGAATAAAGCAGGACCTGGCAACCAAATGGGCCAGGAGCCAGTCACACTCATCAGTGTGCCCACAATAATAGTTGGACCCACCAATACAGAGAGCCCATTCAGCCCACATAGGAGACACCACTAGAGCATATAGCTCTGGTGAACAGAGGGGAGTGTGCTGCTGGAACCTACAGAATGTGTCCTACATAAGGTCACTTCTCCAAGATCAGGAAATGTAACTGACCTACCTAATATATAAAATAAAAATAGATAATCAGGCCAAATGGAGTGACAGAGAAAAAATTTTTAATGAAGGAAGAAGACAAAACACCAGAAGAAGAACTAAGCCAAATGGAGATAAGCAATTTGTCCAAAAATAGTTAAAGCTAATGATCAAAAAGATGCTGAATAAACTCAGGAGAAGATTGAACGAACAGGGTGAGAACATTAACAGAGAGTTAGAAAATATTAAGAAGAACAAAACAGAGATGAAGAATACAATAACTCAAAAAATACACTAGAAGGAATCAACAATTGATTAGATAATACAAAGAAATGGATAAGTGAACTGGAAGACAGAGTAGTAGAAATCATTCAAGTTGATCAGAAGAAAGAAAGTTTTAAAAACATGAGGATAGTTTCAAAGACCTCTAGGACAAAATTAAATGTACTAACATTCTCATTATAGGGGTCTCCGAATGAGAAAAGAGAGAAAGGGGTTGATAACATATTTGTAGACTTAATAGTTGAAAATCTCTTTAACCTGAGAAAGGAAGCAGTTATCTAGGTGAAGGGAGCACAGAGAGCCACAAAGAATATCAACCCAAAGAAGACAAATCAAGATGCATTGAACTAAAATGACAAAAGTTAAAGACAAAGAGAGAATATTAAAAGCAGCAAGGGAAAAAGCAACAAGTTACATACAAGGGAACTCCTGTAAGACAATCAGCTGAATATTCAGCAGAAACACTGCAGGCCAAAAGGGAACGGTACAATAATTTTAAAGTAATGAAAGAGAAAAACCTACAACAAATAATACACTACCTGACAAGGATATCATTCAGATTTGAAGGAAATATAAACAGTTTTACAGACAAGCAAAATCTAAAAGAGTTCACTACCATCTAACCATCTCTACAGGAAATCTTAAAGGGACTCTTTTAAGTGGAAAATATCCCAACTAGAAATATGAAAACTTAAAAAGGAAAAATCTCATTGGTGAAGGTAAAGATAGTAGATGAACCATTTACAAAATTAGAAGGAAGATTAAATAACAAAAATAGTAAAATAACCTATATCCACAAAAAGTAGTTAGAAGAAACAAAAAAAACAAATAGATGAAAAGCATGATGTCAAAAACATTAAAAGAGGAAGGGGAGTAAAAAATGCAGTGTTGTTAAAATGTGCTTGAACTTAACAGCATCAATGTAAAATACTCATGTATTTACAAATATTGCTTTACATAAATATCATGATAACCATAAACCAAAAATCTCAAATAGATACACACAAAAAAGATAAAGGAATCCAAATGTAAAATTAAACATGGTTATCAAATAACAAGGGAAGAGAGAAGAACAAGGAAGAAGAAAGGAACAAAAGATAATTTTTAAAAATTGAAAAACAATTAACAAAATAGCAATAAGTACATACCTATCAATAATTCCTTTAAATGGGAATGGACTAAATGCTCCAATAAAATGATATAGAGTGGCTGAATGGATAATAAAACCAAGACCCATACATATGTTGCCTACAAGATGCTCATTTCAGATCTAAAGACACACTCAGACTGGAAGTGAGAGGATGGAAAAGGTATTTCATGTAAATGGAAACAAATGAAAGCCAGGTTATGTATACTTAGACAAAATAGACTTTAAAACAAAGACTATAATAATGCACCAAACATAGGAACGCTTATTGTATATATGTATTACAGAAAATTTTATTGATGTAAAGGGAGAAATTGACAGTAACATAATAATAGTAGAGGACTTTAACTTCCAACTTACCTCAATGGACAAATCATCCATAGAGAAAATCAATAAAGAATTACTGGCCTTAAATGACACATTAAACCAGATGTAATTAATTGATATATAGAGAGCATCCATAAGCAACAGAGTACACTTTATTTTCAAGTGCATATGGAACATTCTCCAGGATAGATCACATGCTAGGCAACAAAACAAGCCTTGGTAAATTTAATAAAAGTGAAATCATATCAAGCATCTTTTCCAACCACAACACAATGACAGTAGAAATTAACAATAAGAAAAAAAACTGAAAAAAAGCTGACAAACATGTGGAGACTAAACAATATACTACTAAATAACCAATGTATCACTGAAGAAATCAAAGAGGAAACTAAAAATTACCTAGAGTCAAATGAAAATGAAAACATAACAATCCAAAACCTATGGGAAGCAGTAAAAAGCAGTGCTAAGAGGGGAGTTTGTAGTGATATAAGCATACCTCAGGAAACAAGAAAAATCTCAAATAAACAACCTAACTTTACACCTAAAGCAACTAGAGAAAGAAGAACAAACAAAACCCAAATTTAGTAGAAGTAAAGAAATCATAAAGATCAGAGCACAAATAAATAAAATAAAGACTAAAAACTCAGTAGAAAAGATCAATGAAACTAAAAGTTAATTCTTTGAAAAGATTTTTTAATGATACCTTTAGCCAGACTCATCAAGAAAAAGGGAGAGGGACCAAAACAATAAAATCAGAAGTGACAAAGGAGAAGGTACAACTGACACCACAGAAATAGAAAGGATCATAAGAGACTACTATGAACTACTATACACCAATAATATGGACAACCTAGAAGAAATGGACAAATTCTTAGAAATGTACACTCTCCCAAGACTGAGCCAGGAAGAAATAGAAAATGTGAACTGACCAATTACCAGTAATGAAACTGAATCAGTAATTTTAAAACTCTGAACAAATAAAAGTCCAGGACCTGATGGCTTCACAGGTGAATTCTATCAAATATTTAGAGAAGAGTTTGCACCTTTCCTGAAATTATTCCAAAAATTGCAGAGGAAGGAATATTTCTGAACTCATTCTATGAGGCCATCATCACCCTGATACCAAAACCAGACAAAGATATCACAGAAAAAGAATATTACAGGCCAATATCACTGATGAATCTAGATGTAAAAATCCTCAACAAAATATTAGCAACCTGAATTCAACAATACAGTAAAAGGATTATACACCACAATCAAGTGGGATTTGTCCCAGGGATGCAAGAATTTTTCAATATCCACAAATTAATGTGATATACCACATTAACAAATTGAAAAAATAAAAACCATATGATCATCTCAATAAATGCAGAAAAAGCTTTTGACAAAATTCAATACAATTTATGATTAAAAATCTCCAGAAAGTGGGCATAAAGGGAACCCATCTCAATATAATAAAGGCCATATACAAAAAACCCACAACAAACATCATTCTCAATGGTGAAAAACTGAAAGCATTTCCTCTAAGATCAGGAACGAGACAAGGATGCTCACTCTTGCCACTTTTATTCAAAATAATATTGAAAGAGCTAGCCACAGCACTCAGCCAAGAAAAAGAAATTTTAAAAATCCAAGTTGGGAAGGAAGAAGTAAAACTTTCACTGTTTGCAGATGACATGATACCTCACATAGAAAATCCTAAAGACACCATCAGAAAACTACTAGAGCTCAGCAACAAAATCTGTGAAGTTGCAGGATACAAACTTAATATACAAATATCTATTGCATTTCTATACACTAACAATGAACTATCAGAAACAGAAATTAAGGAAACAATCTCATCTGCCATCACATCAAAAGGATAATATACCTAGGAATAAACCTACTTAAGGATGTAAAAACCTGTACTCAGAAAACTATAAGACACTGATGAAAGAAATTAAAGACAACACAGATGGAAAGATATATTGTGTTCTTAGATTGGAAGAATTAATATTGCTGAAATGAACATACTACTCAAGACAACCTACACCTTCAATGTAATCCCTATGAAAATACCAAGAGCATTTTTCACAGAACTAGAATAAATAATTCTAAAATTTGTATGGAAATACAAAGACCCCAAGTAGCAAAAACAATCTGGAAAAAGAAGAGCAGAGCAAAAGAAATCATGCTCCCTGACTTCAGGCTACACCCCAAAGCTATGGTTATCAAAGCAGTATGGTACTGGCACAAAAACAGACACATAGATCAATGGAACAGAATAGAGTCCAGAAATAAACCCACGCACTTATGGTCAATTAATCTCTGACAAAGGAGGCAAGAATATACAATGGAGAAAAGACAGTCTCTTCAATAAGTGGTGCTGGGAAAATTAGAAAGCTACTTGTAAAAGAATGATATGAGAACATTTTCTCACAACATACTCAAAAACATTCAAAATGGGTTAAAGACCTAAATGTAAGACTGGAAGCCATAAAACTCCTAGAAGAAAACATAGGCAGAACATTTTTTGATATAAATCATAGCAATATTTTTTGGATATGTCTCCTAAAGCAAAGGAAATAAAAGCAAAAATAAACCAATGGGGGCTTCCCTGGTGGTGCAGTGGTTGAGAGTCTGCCTGCCGATGCAGGGAACACGGGTTCATGCCCCGGTCCGGGAAGATCCCACATGCCACGGAGTGGCTGGGTCTGTGAGCCATGGCCGCTGAACCTGTGCGTCTGGAGCCTGTGCTCCACAACGGGAGAGGCCACAGCAGTGAGAGGCCTGCGTATCACAAAATAAATAAATAAACCAATGGGACCTAATTAAACTTAAAATCTTTTGCACAACAAAGGAAACCACTGACAAAACAAAAAGACAATCTACTGAATGGGAGAAAATATTTGCAAATGAAAGACTGATAAAGGGTTAATATCCAAAATGTACAAGGAACTCATACAACTCATCACCAAAAAAAACAAAAACAAAACAAAACCTATTAAAAAATATGCAGGGTGTTGGCCTTGTTCTCTGCTATTGTTTTTCTTTTTGCAGATGCCACCCTGCTCTCATCAGCCTCTGGCCTGCCATCTCCTTGAGTCCTAACACCACACCTTCAATTAAGTTGCAGAGTTCTGGTGAAGAGATATTTGAAGTTGATGTTGAAATTGCAAAACAATCTGTGACTATTAAGACCATTTTGGAAGACTTGGGAATGGATGATGAAGGAGATGATGATCGAGTCCACTTGACAAATGTTAATGCAGCAATATTAAAAAAAGGTCATTCAGTGGTGCACCCACCACAAGGATGATCCTCCTCCTGAAAGTTGACCAAGGAATATTTTTGAGCTTATACTGGTAGCAAACTACTTAGACATCAAAGGTTTGCTTGATGTTACCTGCAAGACTGTTGCCAATATGATCAATATGTTGCCTGAGGAGATTCGAAAGACATTCAATATCAAAAATGATTTTACTGAAGAAGAGGAAGCCCAGGTACGCAAAGAGAACTAGTGGTGGGAGGAGAAGTGAAATTTTGTGTTTGATGCTGTAACACTGTAAGGATTGTTCCAAATACTAGTTGAACTGCTTTGTTTATAATTGTTAATATTAGAAAAACAGTCCACAAATGCAGCAGCAAATCAGTTATATTAGCAGAATGTTGCCCTCATTGCATGTGTAGTTTCAGTACAGATTCCAAACTTATGTCTGAGTTTCTTCTAGTATGACCAAAAGTTCATTTTTCTTTGCTCTGAATAAAATTGAACTGTAGGTTCTCTAGAGAAGTGGCATTTTGGGCTTTCCCTCTTTTTGTAAAGCAATTTCTGCCTAGTTTATTGTTCAGTTACCTTTAGTTTAGTGACTTGGCATTGTAAATAAAACAACTTGCAAAAAATTTTCTGAAATAGAATTAACATATTATCTTTATTTATGAGTTGGAAACTGGAAAAAGGCTACTTGAGGTAAATGCTATTAGAGTGGGGTTATCAGAATGTCTTCCAGCTTCCTGGAGTCAGAGTATGGCTGGTATTGATTAGCCTGTATGTAGCAGCGCTCCCTTAACTGGATCTGAGGACTTGTTTTTGCATTTTTAATCCTATCAGCTTTGAATATGTTGGCTAGAGGCTCAGTTTTTACTCAGTTTATAGTTTGGGAGGAAATAGAATTAGACAGTTTGCTGGCTTTTCAATTAAAGAAGACACTTAACCCAAGCAGTGTGTCATCTTTTTATAATCAGTAATCCTATGTGGGGAAAACCATAAACACTACTTGCATGTAAAAAATAATTTAACCTTTAATGTTAAAATGTGTGGCATAACCAGAAAGCATCAGTCACAAATGCAAGATACTTTCAATAAAAAGTTACATACTAGGTAAAAAAAAAAAAAAGGCAGAAGAACTGAATAGACATTTCTCCAATAAGGACATGCAGATAGCCAAGGTGCACATGAAAAGTTCAATCCCTGGTCAGGAAATTCCCACATGCCATGCAGTGCAGCCAAAAAAAACAACCTGATTACAAAACGGGATAAGGACATGAATAGACATTTTTCCAAAGAAGACATACAGATGGCCAGTAAACACATGGAAAGACGCTCAATGTCACTAATCATCAGGGAAATGCAAATCAAAACCACAATGAGATATCACCTCACACCTGTCAGAATGGCTATCATCCTAAAGACAAGAAATGACAAGTGTTGTTGAGGATGTGGAGAAAAGGAGACCCTTATAAACTCTTGGTGGGAACATAAAGGGGCACAGCCACTATGGAGAACAGTATGGAGGTTCCTCAAAAAATTAAAAATACAGTAAGTCCCCTATGTATGAGCAAGTTCCATTCCAAGAGCGTGTTCATAAGTTCAGTTTGTTCCTAAGTCCAAGAAAGTTAGCCTAGGTACCCAAATAACACAATCAGCTAGTTATGTAGTACTGTACTGTGATAGGTTTATAATACTTTTCACACAAATAATACATAAAAACAAACAAACACAAAAAATAAAGACAAAATTTTTAATCTTACAGTACAATACCTTGAAAAGTACAGTAGTCCAGTATAACAGCTAGCATACAGGAGCTGGAATCGAGTGAACAGGCAAGAAGAGTTACTGACTGGAGGAGGGAGAGGAGGTGGGAGATGGTAGAGCTAAAGGATGATCAGCAATAGGAGACGGAGGGCAAGCTGCAATTTCACTCACTCTGAAAGCATGTTTGCATCTTTGAAAGTTCACAACTTGAAGGTTCATTTGTAGGCAACTTACTGTAGAACTACCATATGATCCAGTAATTCTAATTCTGGGTATTTTTCCAAAGAAAATGAAAACACTGGTTCAAAAAGATATATGCACCCCTATGTTCATTTCAGCATTATTTACAATAGCCAAGCTATGGAAGCAACCTAAGTTCACATCAATAGATAAACGAATAAAGATGTGACACACACACACACACACACACACACACACACACACACAATGGAATATTACTCAGCCTTAAAAAGGAATGAAATCTTGCCATTTACGACAACATGAATAGAACTAGAAGGTCTTATGCTAAGTGAAATAAGTCAGACACAGAAATGAAAATACTGTATGGGAATTCCCTGACAATCCAGTGGTTAAGGCTCCATGCTTCCACTGCAGGGGGCACAGCTTCAACCCTTGGTCGGGGAACTAGTATCCCACATGCTGTGCAGTGTGGCCCAAAAATAAAAAATAAAAATAAATTTAAAAATAAAATAGCGTATGATTTCATGTATGTGGAAAATAAAGAGAAAATAACAAATGAATAAACATGACAAAACAGAAACAGAGTTATAGATACAGAAACCAAAGGGGTGGTTGGCAGAGGGGAGGGGGTGGGGGGAATGAGTGAAATAGCTGAAGGAGATTATGAGGTACAAACTTCCAGTTACAAAATAAATGAGGTATGGTTATGAAATGTACAGTATGGGGAATATAGCCAAAAACAATGTAATATCTTTGTATGGTGACATATGGTAACAAGACAATTGTGATCATTTTGAAATGTATAGAAAGATCAAATCACTATGTTGTGCAACAGAAACTAACATAGTGTTACAGGTCAATTATACTTCAAAAACAAACAAACGAACTCATAGATAAAGAGATCAGGTTTGTTGTTACAGATATGGGGTGTGGAGGTAGGCGTAATTTGATGTAGGTAGCCAAAGGGTACAAATTTCCAGTTGCAACATAAATAAGTACTACGGATGTATGTACAACATGATAAGTAACACTGTTGTATGTTATATATGAAAGTTGTTACAAGAGTAAAGCCTAAGAGTTCTCATCACAAGATAAAAAGCAACTAGCCAGGTGGGGGCACAGCCCAAACCGCTAGCAGGCTGGTTCCTTAAGACTCCCTGAGCCACTGCTGCTCAGGACAATGCCCTGTCTACCAGAGGGCCCAGGACTTGGCCACACACACCCGTGCACCAGCACCAGCCCTGGAACACCAGAAACTCTGCACTGAGAGACACTGGGACCCAGCTCTGCTCACCAGTAAGCCAGCACTAGACTGCGACCTCCCTGGGGCTATGCAGGCAGCCATTTTGTTACCTGGCCCCACCCACTAGTGGCTGGGAGCCTCCACACAAGGCATAGCTGGCAACCAACCAGACTGGGGGCTAGCCACATCTACCAGGCCACCCACAGTTGTCAGCTCGCCACAACAGAAGTACCAATGCAGCCCATATGGAGGCACCCCTAGAGAATATTGCTCTGGTGACCAGAGTGGGGTGCATTGCTGGGACACAGAGGATATTTTCTAAAAAGGCCATTTATCCAAGTTTGGGAGATGCAGCCAACCTCAAAGTACATAGAAATAAAAATAGCAAATCAGGCAAAATGAGGTGACAGAGGAACATGTTCAAACTGAAGGAACAATATAAAACCCCAGAAGAAGAACTAAGTGAAGTGGAGTTATCAATCTACACAATAAACAGTTCAGGGTAATGATTGTAAAGATGATCAAAGAACTTGGGATAAGAGTGGATGAACAGGGTAAGAAGTTAGAAGATTTTAACAAAGTTAGAAAATATAAAGAAGAACCAAAGAGATGAAGAAAATAATAACTGAAATGTAAAATGCACTAGAATGAATCAACAGGAGATTAGATGATACAAAGGAATGGATCAGTGAGCTGGAAGACAGAGGAGTGGAAATCACTGCACCTGAACAGAAAAAAAAAAAAGAATGAAAAGAAATGTATGATTTCTTTAAGAGTTTAAGAGACATCTGAGACAACATCAAGAGTAACTAACATTCCCATTATAGGGGTTCCCGAGAAGAATAGAGAGAGAAAGTGTAAGAGAACATATTTGAAGACATAGCTGAAAGCTTCCCTAACCTGGGAAAGGATACAGACGTGCAAGTGCACCAAGGAAAGCAAGTCCCAACTAAGTTCAATCCAAAGAGGACCACACCAAGACACATTGTAATTAAAATAAAAATTAAAGGTAAAGAGAAAATATTAAAAGCAGCAAGGGAAAAGCAACACGTTACTTACAAGGGAACTCCACAAAGCTATCAGCTGATGTTTTGGCAGACACTTTGCAGTCCAGAAGAGAGTGGCACAATATATTTAAAGTGATAAAAGGGAAAAACCTACAACAAAGAATACTCTACCTGGCAAGGATTTCATTCAGATTTATGGAAGAGAGAAAGAGTTTTACAGCAAGCAAAAGCTAAAAGAGCTCACTACCACCAAACTAGCTTTTAAAAAGTATTAAGGGATTTCTCTAAGTGAAAAAGAAAAGGCCACAACTAGAAACATGAAAATTACAAAAGAAAACATCTTATCGGTAAAGGCAAATACACAGTAAACATATTAAATCAACCACATATAAATCTAATAGGAAGGTTAAAAGACAAACACAATGGGCTTCCCTGGTGGCACAGTGGTTGAGTGTCCACCTGCTGATGCAGGGGACACGGGTTCGTGCCCCAGTCCAGGAAGATCCCACATGCTGTGGAGTGGCTAGGCCCGTGAACCACGGCTGCTGAGCCTGCATGTCCGGAGCCTGTGCTCCACAACGGGAGAGGCCACAACAGTGAGAGGCCTGTGTACCGCAAAAAAAAAAAAAAAAAAAAAAAAAGACAAACAGAGTAAAATCACCTATATCTGCAATAAGTAGTTAAGGGATGCAAAAAACAACTAGATGTAAAATATTATGTTAAGAACAGTAAATGTTGGGGGAGGGGAGTAATACTGTTGTTAAAATGAATTTGAACTTAAGAGATCACAGCTTAAAATAATCACATCTGTATAGATTGCTATACATAAACCTCATGATAACTACAAATCAAAAATCTATAATAGGTAGCCATGTAAAAAAGTAAAAGGTATTCAAACATAACACTAAAGATAGTCATTAATTAACAAGAGACAAGAACAAAAGAAGAACGAACAAAAATGAATTAAAAAACAATCCCAGGGCTTCCCTGGTGGCGCAGTGGTTGAGAGTCCACCTGCCGATGCAGGGGACTCGGGTTCGTGCCCTGGTCCGGGAGGATCCCACGTGCCGCAAAGCGGCTGGGCGCATGAGCCATGGCCGCTGAACCTGCGCGTCCGGGGCCTCTGCTCTGCGGCGGGAGAGGTCACAACGGTGAGAGGCCCGCGTACCGCAAAAAAAAAAAAAAAAAAAACAATCCCAAACCAATTAACAAAATAGCAATAAGCACATATCTATCAGTAATACTTTAAATGTAAATGGACTAATGCTCCAATCAAAAGATAAAGGGTGGCTGAATGGATACAAAAACAAGATCCATCTTTATGCTGCCTACAAGAGACTCACTTCAGATCTAAAGACACACACAGACTGAAAGTGAGAGGATGGAAAAGGTATTTCATGCTAATGGAAATGGAAAGAGAGCCAGGTTAGCAATACTTATATCAGACAAAATAGACTTTAAAACAGAGACTGTACCAGGGACAGAGACAAAAGTTACACTATGTAATGATTACAGGATCAATCCAACAAGAAGATACAACAATCATAAATATATATGCACCCAACATAAAGACACCTAAATACATAAAGCAAATATTAACATACATATAGGGAGAAATTGACAACAATACAATAATAGTAGGGGACTTTAACACCCCATAAAGTCTATGGAATGCAGCAAAACCAGTTTATAGGAATTTTCTACCTCAGGAAAAGGAGAAAATGCTAAAAACAAAACAAACGAACAAAAAACTTACCTTATACCTAAAGGAAATAGAAGAAGAACAAACAAACCCAAAAATAGTAGAAGGAAAGAAATCATAAATACTAAAGCAGAAATTAATGAAATGGAAATTTTAAAAACAGTAGAAAAGATCAATAAAACTAAAGCTGGATTTTTGAAAAGTTGATAAAATAAAAATGATAAACCTTTAACCAGACTCACTGAGAAAAAAAGAGAGTCCAAATAAATAAAATCAGGAATGAAAAAGAAGTTACTGACACCACAGAAATAAAAAGGCTCATTAGAGTTTACTACAAACAATTATATGCCTATAAAAGTGACATCCTAGAAGAAATGAACAAATTCCTAGAAATGTACAATCTTCCAAGAGTGAGTCAAGAAGAAATAGAACATATGAACGGACAAATTACCAGTAATATAATTGAATCAGCAACTTAAAAAATTCCCAACATACAGAAGTCCAAGACCAGATCGTTTCACAGGTCATTTCTACCAAACATTTAAACAAGAGTTAACACCTATCCATTTCAAACTATCCCAAAAATTTTCAGAGGAAGGAACACATCCAAACTCATTCTACAAGGCCAGCATCACACTGACACCAAAACCAGGCAAAGATACCAAGAAAAAAAATTACAAGCCAGTGTCACTGAGGAACACAGATGCAAAAATCCTCAATAAAACATTAGAAAACCAAATTCAGCAATTCATTGAAAGTATTATACATAATGATCAAGTGGGATTTATCACAGTGATGCAAGAATGGTTCAGTATCAGCAAATCATTCAGTGTGATACACCACAGTCACAGATTGAAGAATAAAAATCATACACTCATCACAATAGATACAGAAAAAGCTTTTGACCAAATTCAACACCATTTATGAGAAAAAGCTCTCAACAAAGTGAATATAGAGGGAACATAACTCAATATAATAAAGACCATATATGGTAAGCCCACAGCTAATGTCATAATGATGAAAATCTTAAAGCATTCATCTAAGATCAGGAACAAGACAAGGATACCCTCACTCACTACTTTCATTCAACATAATGTTGGAAGTCCTAACCAGAGCAATCAGACAAGGAAAAGAAATAAAAGACATCCAAATTGGAAGGGAAGAAGTAAAACTGTCACTATTTTAGATGACATGACACTATATAGAAAATCCTAAAGATGCACTAAAAAACCACTACAGTTCATCAATGAATTTGGTAAAATTGCAGGATAAAAAATTAAGATAGTAATCTGTTGCATTTCTATACACTAACAACAAACTATCAGAAAGAGAAACTGAGAAATCAATCCCATTTATAAGCTGATAAAAAAGAATAAAATACCTAGGAATAAATCTAAGGAGGTAAAAGTCCTGTACTCAGAAAACTATAAGACGCTGAAGAAAGAAATTGAAAATGACACAAGAAATGGAAATATATACCGTGCTCATGGATTGGAATAATTAATATTGTTAAAATGACCATATTACCCAAAGCAATCTACAGACTCAATTCCATTCGTATCAAAATACCAATGGCGGCTGGCCCGTGCCCTCCTCTCTCCTAGACTCCCCTGACTCTCTTCCTGGGGTCCCAGGAGACGCACGCCACGGTGACCACACTGAAAGACCCCGGACGCCTGCGGCAGGCCGGGCCCACCGGCCAGAGTCAGAATGAATTGAGATTTTTAAGTATCTAAAACACTCCATGTGGAAAAAGATATCTTACATTGAATTTTACTGAGACACTGTGGTTTCATTACCTGATGAAAAATAAAATACAAGATACACCAGAAATACATCTACACGTGGAACAACTCCTACAGAACACCTACTGAAGGCTGGCAGAAGATCTCAGACCTCCCAAAAGGCAAGAAACTCCCCACGTACCTGGGTAGGGCAAAAGAAAAAAAAGAAAAAACAGAGACAAAAGAATAGGGACGGCACCTGCACCAGTGGGAGGGAGCTGTGAAGGAAGAAAAGTTTCCACACACTAGGAAGCCCCTTCGCGGGCGGAGACTGCGGGAGGCGGAGGGGGGAGCTTCGAAGCCGCAGAGGAGTACACAGCAGCAACGGGTGCGGAAGGCAAAGCGGGGAGATTCCCGCACAGAGGATCGGTGCCGACCGGCACTCACCAGCCCGAGAGGCTTGTCTGCTCACCCGCCGGGACTGGCGGGGCTGCGAGCTGAGGCTCTGAGGGTCCGGTTTCGGACGGAGCGCAGGGAGAGGACTGGGCTTGGCGGCTTGAACATAGCCTGAAGGGGTTAGTGCACCATGGCTAGCCGGGAGGGAGTCCGGGGAAAAGTCTGCACCTGCCGAAGAGGCAAGAGACTTTTTCTTCCCTCTTTGTTTCCTGGTGCGTGAGGAGAGGGATTTAAGAACGCTGTTTAAAGGAACTCCAGAGACGGGCGCGAGCCGCGGCTAAAAGCGCGAACCCCAGAGACGGGCGGGAGACGCTAAGGCTGCTGCTGCCGCCACCAAGAAGCCTGTGTGCGAGCACAGGTCACTCTCCACACCCCTCTTCCGCTGAGCCTGTGCAGCCCGCCACTGCCAGGTTCCTAGGATCCAGGGACAACTTCCCCGGGAGAACGCACAGCGGGCCTCAGGCTGGTGCACAGTCACGCCGGCCTTTGCCGGCGCAGGCCCGCCCCGCACGCCGTGCCCCTCCCTCCCCGCCGGCCTGAGTGCGCCAGAGCCCCCGAATCAGCGGCTCCTTTAACCCCGTCCTGTCTGAGCAAAAAACAGACACCCTCCAGCGACCTACACGCAGAGGCAGGGCCAAATCCAAAGCTGAGCCCCGGTGACTGTGAGAACAAAGAAGAGAAAGGGAAATCTCTCCCAGCAGCCTCAGAAGCAGTGGATTAAAGCTCCACAATCAACTGATATACCCTGCATCTGTGGAATACCTGAATAGACAACCAATCATCCCAAATTAAGAAAGCGGACTTTAGGAGCAAGATCTATGATTTTTTTCCCTATTCCTCTTTTTGTGAATGTGTATGTGTATGCTTCTGTGTGAGATCTTGTCTGTATAGTCTTGCTTCCACCATTTGTCCTAGGGTTCTATCCGTCCATGGTTTTTTAAAAATTTTTTTCTTAATAATTAATTTTAATAACGTTATTATACTTTACCTTCGTTCTTTCTTTCTTTCTTTCCTTCCTTCCTTCCCTCCTTTAGACAACGAATCATCCCAAATTGAGGAGGTGGTCTCTGAGAGCAAGATTTATGATTTTTCCCCCTTTACCTCTTTTAGTGAGGGTGTATGTGTATGCTTCTGTGTAAGATTTTGTCTGTATAGCTTTGCTTCCAACATTTGTCCTAAGGTTCTATCCGTCCCTTTTTTTTTTCTAAATAAGAATTTTTTAATTCAATAACTTTATTATACTTTATTTTATTTTTACTGTATCTTCTTTCTTTCTGTCTTTTTTCCTTCTTTCCCTCCTTCCTTCCTCCCTCCCTCCCTCCCTCCTTTCTTTCCTTCCTGCCTTCTTTCCTTATTTGCTTCCTTCTTTCTTTCTTCCTTCCTTCCTTCCTTTCCTTCTTTCTTTCCTCATACTTCTACTAATTCTCTCTACTTTTTCTCCCTTTTATTCTGAGCTGTGTGGATGAAAGGCTCTTGGTGCTCCAGCCAGGAGTCAGGGTTCTGCCTCTGAGGTAGGAGAGCCAACTTCAGGACACTGGTCCACAAGAGACCTCCCAGCTCCACATAATATCAAATGGCGAAAATCTCCCAGAGACCTCCATCTTAACACCAGCATCCAGCTTCACTCAACGACCAGCAAGCCACAGTGCTGGACAACCTATGCCAAACAACTACAAAACAGGAACACAACCCCACCCATTAGCAGAGAGGCTGCCTAAAATCATAATAAGGCCACAGACACCCCAAAACACACCACCAGATGTGAACCTGCCCACTAGAGAGACAAGATCCAGCCTCTTCCACCACAACACAGGCACTAGTCCCCTCCACCAGGAAACCTACACAACCCACTGAACCAACCTTAGCCACTGGAGACAGACATCAAAAACAGCGGGAACTACGAACCTGCAGTCTGCAAAAAGGAGACCCCAAACACAGTAAGATAAGCAAAATGAGAAGACAGAAAAACACACAGCAGATAAAGGAGCAAGATAAAAATGCACCAGATCTAACAAATGAAGAGGAAATAGGCAGTCTACCTGAAAAAGAATTCAGAATAATGATAGTAAGGATGATCTGAAATCTTGGAAACAGAATGGACAAAATGCAAGAAACAGTTAACAAGGACCTAGAAGAAATAAAGATGAAACAAGCAACAATGAACAACACAATAAATGAAATTAAAAGTACTCTAGATGGGATCAATAGCAAAATAACTGAGGCAGAAGAACGGATAAGTGACCTGGAAGATAAAATAGTGGAAATAACTACTGCAGAGCAGAATAAAGAAAAAAGAATGAAAAGAACTGAGGACAGTCTCAGAGACCTCTGGGACAACATTAAACGCACCAACATTCTAATTATAGGGGTTCCAGAAGAAGAAGAGAAAAAGAAAGGGACTGAGAAACTATTTGAAGAGATTATAGTTGAAAACTTCCCTAATATGGGAAAGGAAATAGTTAATCAAGTCCAGGAAGCACAGAGAGTCCCATACAAGATAAATACAAGGAGAAATATGCCAAGACACATATTAATCAAACTGTCAAAAATTAAATACAAAGAAAGCATATTAAAAGCAGCAAGGGAAAAACAACAAATAACACATAAGGTAATCCCCATAAGGTTAACAGCTGCTCTCTCAGCAGAAACCCTACAAGCCAGAAGGGAGTGGCAGGTCATACTGAAAGTGATGAAGGAGAAAAACCTGCAGCCAAGACTACTCTACCCAGCAAGGATCTCATTCAGATTTGATGGAGAAATTAAAACCTTTACAGACAAGCAAAAGCTGGGAGAGTTCAGCACCACCAAACCAGCTTTACAACAAATGCTAAAGGAACTTCTCTCGGCAGGAAACACAAGAAAAGGAAAAGACCTATAATAACGAACCCAAAACAATTTAGAAAACGGGAATAGGAACATACATATCGATAATTACCTTAAATGTAAATGGACTAAATGCTCCCACCAAAAGACACAGATTGGCTGAATGGATACAAAAACAAGACCCTTATATATGCTGTCTACAAGAGACCCACTTCAGACCTAGAGACACATACAGACTGAAAGTAAGGGGATGGAAAAAGATATTCCATGCAAATGGAAACCAAAAGAAAGCTGGAGTAGCAATTCTCATATCAGAAAAAATAGACTTTAAAATAAGGACTATTAAAAGAGACAAAGAAGGACACTACATAATGATCAAGGGATCGATCCAAGAAGAAGATATAACAATTGTAAATATTTATGCACCCAACATAGGAGCACCTCAATACATAAGGCAAATACTAACAGCCATAAAAGGGGAAATCAACAGTAACACATTCATAGTAGGGGACTTTAACACGCCACTTTCACCCATGGACAGATCATCCAAAATGAAAATAAATAAGGAAACACAAGCTTTAAATGATACATTAAACAAGATGGACTTAATTGATATTTATAGGACACTCCATCCAAAAACAACAGAATACACATTTTTCTCAAGTGCTCATGGAATATTCTCCAGGATAGATCATATCTTGGGTCACAAATCAAACCTTGGTAAATTTAAGAAAATTGAAATTGTATCAAGTATCTTTTCTGACCACAACGCCATGAAACTAGATATCAATTACAGGAAAAGATCTGTAAAAAATACAAACACATGGAGGCTAAACAATACACTACTTAATAATGAAGTGATCACTGAAGAAATCAAAGAGGAAATAAAAAAATACCTAGAAACAAATGACAATGGAGACACAACGACCCAAAACGTATGGGATGCAGCAAAAGCAGTTCTAAGGGGGAAGTTTATAGCAATACAAGCCCACCTTAAGAAGCAGGAAACATCTCGAATAAACAACCTAACCTTGCACCTCAAGCAATTAGAGAAAGAAGAACAAAAAAACCCCAAAGCTAGCAGGAGGAAAGAAATCATAAAAATCAGATCAGAAATAAATGAAATAGAAATGAAGGAAACAATAGCAAAGATCAATAAAACTAAAAGCTGGTTCTTTGAGAAGATAAACAAAATAGATAAACTACTAGCCAGACTCATCAAGGACAAAAGGGAGAAGACTCAAATCAATAGAATTAGAAATGAAAAAGGAGAGGTAACAACTGACACTGCAGAAATAAAAAAGATCATGAGAGATTACTACAAGCAACTCTATGCCAATAAAATGGACAATCTGGAAGAAATGGACAAATTCTTAGAAATGCACAACCTGCCAAGACTGAATCAGGAAGAAATAGAAAATATGAACAGACCAATCACAAGCACTGAAATTGAAACTGTGATTAAAAATCTTCCAACAAACAAAAGCCCAGGACCAGATGGCTTCACAGGCGAATTCTATCAAACATTTAGAGAAGAGCTAACACCTATCCTCTCACACTCTTCCAAAATATAGCAGAGGGAAGAACACTCCCAAATTCCTTCTACGAGGTCACCATCACCTTGATACCAAAACCAGACAAGGATGTCACAAAGAAAGAAAACTACAGGCCAATATCACTGATGAACATAGATGCAAAAATCCTCAACAAAATACTAGCAAACAGAATCCAACAGCACATTAAAAGGATCATACACCATGATCAAGTGGGGTTTATTCCAGGAATGCAAGGATTCTTCAATATACGCAAATCTATCAATGTGATAAACCATATTAACAAATTGAAGGAGAAAAACCATATGATCATCTCAATAGATGCAGAGAAAGCTTTTGACAAAATTCAACACCCATTTATGATAAAAACCCTGCAGAAAGTAGGCAAAGAGGGAACTTTCCTCAACATAATAAAGGCCATATATGACAAGCCCACAGCCAACATCATCCTCAATGGTGAAAAACTGAAAGCATTTCCACTAAGATCAGGAACAAGACAAGGTTGCCCACTCTCACCACTCTTATTCAACATAGTTTTGGAAGTTTTAACCAGAGCAATCAGAGAAGAAAAGGAAATAAAATGAATCCAAATCGGAAAAGAAGAAGTAAAGCTGTCACTGTTTGCAGATGACATGATCCTATACATACAGAATCCTAAAGATGCTGCCAGAAAACTACTAGAGCGAATAAATGAATTTGGTAAAGTGGCAGGATACAAAATTAATGCACAGAAATCTCTAGCATTCCTATATACTAATGATGAAAAATCTGAAAGTGAAATCAAGAAAACACTCCCATTTACCATTGCAGCAAAAAGAATAAAGTATCTAGGAATAAATCTACCTAAGGAGACAAAAGACCTGTATGCAGAAAATTATAAGACACTGATGAAAGAAATTAAAGATGATACAAATAGATGGAGAGATATACCATGTTCTTGGATTGGAAGAATCAACATTGTGAAAATGACTGCACTACCCAAAGCAATCTATAGATTCAATGCAATCCCTATCAAACTACCACTGGCATTTTTCACAGAACTAGAACAAAAAATTTCGCAATTTGTATGGAAACACAAAAGACCCCGAATAGCCAAAGCAATCCTGAGAACGAAAAAAGGAGCTGGAGGAATCAGGCTCCCTGACTTCAGACTATACTACAAAGCTACAGTAATCAAGACAGTATGGTACTGGCACAAAAACAGAAAGATAGATCAATGGAACAGGATAGAAAGCCCAGAGATAAACCCACGCACATATGGACACCTTATCTTTGATATAGGTGGCAGGAATGTACAGTGGAGAAAGGACAGCGTCTTCAATAAGTGGTGCTGGGAAAACTGGACAGGTACATGTAAAAGTATGAGGTTAGATCACTCCCTAACACCATACACAAAAATAAGCTCAAAATGGATTAAAGACCTAAATGTAAGGCCAGAAACTATCAAACTCTTAGAGGAAAACATAGGCAGAACACTCTATGACGTAAATCACAGCAAGATCCTTTCTGACCCACCTCCTAGAGTAATGGAAATAAAAACAAAAATAAACAAATGGGACCTAATGAAACTTCAAAGCTTTTGCACAGCAAAGGAAACCATAAACAAGACCAAAAGACAACCCTCAGAATGGGAGAAAATATTTGCAAATGAAGCAACCGACAAAGTATTAATCTCCAAAATTTACAAGCAGCTCATGCAGCTCAATAACAAAAAAACAAACAACCCTATCCAAAAATGGGCAGAAGACCTAAATAGACATTTCTCCAAAGAAGATATACAGACTGCCAACAAACCCATGAAAGAATGCTCAACATCATTAATCATTAGAGAAATGCAAATCAAAACTACAATGAGATATCATCTCACACCAGTCAGAATGGCCATCATCAAAATATCTAGAAACAATAAATGCTGGAGAGGGTGTGGAGAAAAGGGAACACTCTTGCACTGCTGGTGGGAACGTGAATTGGTTCAGCCACTATGGAGAACAGTATGGAGGTTCCTTAAAAACTACAAATAGAACTACCATATGACCCAGCAATCCCACTACTGGGCATATACCCTGAGAAAACCAAAATTCAAAAAGAGTCATGTACCAAAATGTTCATTGCAGCTCTATTTACAATAGCCCGGAGATGGAAACAACCTAAGCGCCCATCATCGGATGAATGGATAAAGAAGATGTGGCACATATATACAATGGAATATTACTCAGCCATAAAAAGAAACGAAATTGAGCTATTTGTAATGAGGTGGATAGACCTAGAGTCTGTCATACAGAGTGAAGTAAGTCAGAAAGTAAAAGACAAATACCGTATGCTAACACATATATATGGAATTTAAGGGAAAAAAATGTCATGAAGAACCTAGGAGTAAGGCAGGAATAAAGACGCAGACCTACTAGAGAACGGACTTGAGGTTATGGGGAGGGGGAAGGGTGAGCTGTGACAGGGCGAGAGAGAGTCATGGACATATACACATTAACAAACGTAGTAAGGTAGATAGCTAGTGGGAAGCAGCCGCATGGCACAGGGATATTGGCTCGGTGCTTTGTGACAGCCTGGAGGGGTGGGATAGGGAGGGTGGGAGGGAGGGAGACGCAAGCGGGAAGACATATGGGAACATATGTATATGTATAACTGATTCACTTTGTTATAAAGCAGAAACTAACACCATTGTAAAACAATTATACCCCAATAAAGATGTTTAAAAAAAAAAATACCAATGGCATTTTTCACAGAACTAGAACAAATAATTCTGAAATTTGTATGGAAACACAAAAGACCCCCAACAGTCAAAACGATCATGAGAATGAAGAACAAAGCTGGAGGTATCATGCTCCCTGGCTTCAGACTATACTGCAAAGCTACTGTAATCAAAATAGTATGATACTGGCACAAAAACAGACACATTGATCAATGGAACAAAATAGAGAGCCCAGAAAGAACCCACAATTAGATGGGCAATTAACCTACGTCAAAGGAAGCAAGAAAATACAATGGAGAAAAGACAATTTCTTCAATAAATGGGGTTGGGAAAACTGAACAGCTACATGAAAAAGAGTCAAATTGACTACTCTCTCACACCACGCAGAAAAATAAACTCAAAATGGATTAAAGACTTAATGTAAGACCTGAAACCATAATACAATACTCCTAGAAGAAAACATCGGCAGTATGTTCTTTGACCTTGATCTCAGCAATATTTTGGGGGTATGTCTTGGGGGAATATTTCGGGGGTATATTTTGGGGGAAACAAAATCAAAAATATACAAATGAGACTACATCAAACTAAAATGTCTTTGTACAGTGAAGGAAACTACCAACAAAATGAAAAGGCCACGTGCTGAATGGAAGAAGATATTTGCAAACAATATATCCAGTAAGGGGTTATATCCAAAATATACATAGACTCAACATTTTATCTTCATGTTGTTTGTGGAGGGGAATATATTTAATGCTGTGGAGTATGTGAGTCGTATGTAGAAGTACAGGTTAAGTAGTGCTGTGGTGGCTATAACATAGGTAAGATAGTAGCATTGTTTTTTGTTATTTCTTGAATAATCATTCATTTAGGCATGAATCCTGATAGTGGCGGGAGTCCTCCTATTAAGAGTAGGGTGATTATGATGAGGGTTGTGATGACATGTGTTTTGTTCCATGTGTGTCATAGTGATAGTGTGGTGGTGGCTGAGCTGTGAATAAATAGTATGAATATAGTGAGGTTATTATGATATAAATTACTAGGTTGCAGATGGTTATAGTTGGATTATACAGTAAGATGGTTGTCATTCATCCTATGAGGGCGATTGGTGAGTAGACCATGATTTTTTTTTTTTTTTTGACCATGATTTTTTGGAGTTGTGTTTGAGTTAATCCTCCTTAACCACTGACTAGAATAGAAAGTATGGATAGAGATAGTATTACGCTTAAATTAATTGATGGTGAGATTTGATAGAGGATTGATAGGGGTGCCAAGTTTTCATCATGTTAATAGGATTAGACCTGCTGGGTTTTTTAATTAGTTATCCATTTTATACATATTAGTGTATATATATATATATATATATATCAATCGCAATCTCCCAAATCATCACACCACCATGACCCCCTACCACTTTCCCCCCTTGGTGTTCCTATGTTTGTTCTCTACATCTGTGTCTCAATTTCTGCCCTGCAAACTGGTTCATCTGTACCATTTTTCTAGGTTCCACATATATGCGTTAATATACGATATTTATTTTTCTCTTTCTGACTTACTTCACTCTATATGACAGACTCTAGATCCACCCACATTTCTAAAAAGGGCCCAATTTCATTCCTTTTTTATGGCTGAGTAATATTGCACTGTATATATGTGCACATCTTCTTTATCCATTTGTCTGTTGATGGGCATTTAGGTTGCTTCCATGACCTGGCTATTGTAAATAGTGCTGCAATGAACATTGGGGTGCATGTGTCCTTTTGAATTATGGTTTTCTCTGGGTATATGTCCGGTAGTGGATTACTGGGTCATATGGTAATTCTATTTTTAGTTTTTTAAGGAACCTCCATACTGTTCTCCATAGTGGCTGTATCAATTTACATTCCCACCAATGGTGCATGAGGGTTCCCTTTTCTCCACACCCTCTCCAGCATTGGTTGTTTGTAGATTTTCTGATGATGCCCATTCTAACTGGTGTGAGGTGATACCTCATTGTAGTTTTGATTTGCATTTTTCTAATAATTAGTGATGTTGAACAGCTTTTCATGTGCTTCTGGGCCATCTGTATATCTTCTTTGGAGAAATGTCTATTTAGGTCTTCTGCCCATTTTTGGATTGGGTTGTTTGTTTTTTTAATATTGAGCTGCATGAGCTGCTTGTTTATTTTGGAAATTAATCCTTTGTCAGTTGCTTTGTTTGAAAATATTTTCTCCCATTCTGAGAGTTGTCTTTTCGTCTTGTTTATGGTTTCCTTTTTTCTGCAAAAGCTTTTAAGTTTCATTAAGCCCCATTTGTTTATTTTTGTTTTTAATTCCATCTCTCTAAGAGGTGGGTCAAAACTGATCTTGCTGTGATTTATGTCATAGAATGTTCTGCTTATGTTTTCCTCTAAGAGTTTTATAGTGTCTGGGCTTAAATTTGGGTCTCTAATCCATTTTGAATTTATTTTTATGTATGGTGTTAGGGAGTGTTCTAATTTCATTCTTTTACATGTAGCTGTCCAGTTTTCCCAGCACCACTTATTTAAGAGACTGTCTTTTCTCCATTGTATATCCTTGCCTCCTTTGTCATAGATTAGTTGACCATAGGTGTGTGGGTTTATCTCTGGGCTGTCTATCCTGTTCCATTGATCTATATTTCTGTTTTTGTGCCAGTACCATATTGTCCTGATTACTGTAGCTTTGTAGTATAGTCTGAAGTCAGGGAGTCTGATTCCATCAGCTGCATTTTTTTCCCCTCAAGACTGCTTTGGCTATTCGGGGTCTTTTTTGTCTCCATACACATTTTAAGATTTTTTGTTCTAGTTCAGTAAAAAATGCCATTGATATCTTGATAGGGATTGCCTTGAGTCTGTAGATTGATTTGGGTAATATAGTCATTTTCACAATATTGATTCTTCCAATCCAAGAACATGGCTTATCTCTCCATCTGTTGGTATCATCTTTAATTTCTTTCATCAGTGTCTTATAATTTTCTGCATACAGCTCTTTTGTCTCCCTAGGTAGGTTTATTCCGAGGTATTTTATTCTTTTTGTTGCATTGGTAAATGGGATTGTTTCCTTAATTTCCCTTTCAGATTTTTCATCATTAGTGTATAGGAGTGCAAGGGATTTCTGTGCATTAATTTTGTATCCTGCAACTTTACCAAATTCATTGATTAGCTCTAGTAGTTTTCTGGTGGTATATTTAGGATTCTCTATGTATAGTATCATGTCATCTGCAAAGAGTGACAGTTTTACTTCTTCTTTTCTGATTTGTATTCCTTTTATTTCTTTTTCTTCTCTCATTGCCATGGTTAGGACTTGCAAAACTATGTTGAATAATAGTGGTGAGACTGAACATCCTTGTCTTGTTTCTGATCTTAGAGGAAATGCTTTCAGTTTTTCACCATTGAGAATGATGTTTGCTGTGGGCTTGTCATATATGTCCTTTATGATGTTGAGGTAAATTCCCTCTATGCCCACTTTCTGGAGAGCTTTTACCATAACTGGGTGTTGAATTTTGGTTTTTCTTCTTCAATTTGTTAATATGGTGTAGCACATTGATTGATTTGTGTATATTGAAGAATCCTTGCATCCCTGGGGTAAATCCCACTTGATCATGGGGTATGATCCTATTAATGTGTTGTTGGATTCTGTTTGCTAATATTTTATTGAGGATTTTTGCATGTATATTCATCAGTGATACTGGTCTGTAATTTTCTGTTTTTGTAGTATCTTTGTCTGGTTTTGGTATAAGGGTGATGGTGGCCTTGTAGAATGAGTTTGGGAGTATTCCTTCCTCTGCAATTTTTTGGAAGAGTTTGAGAAGGATGAGTGTTAGCTCTTCTCTAAATGTTTGATAGAATTCCCCTGTGATGCCATCTGGTCCTGGACTTTTGTTTGTTTGAAGATTTTTTTTTTTTTTTTTTGTGGTACGTGGGCCTCTCACCATTGTGGCCCCTCCTGTTGTGGAGCACAGGCTCTGGACGCGGTCTGTTCATATTTTCTATTTCTTCCTGGTTCAGTCTTGGAAGGTTATACCTTTCTAAGAATTTGTCCATTTCTTCCAGGTTGTCCATTTTATTGGCATAGAGTTTCTTGTAGTAGTCTCTTAGGGTGCTTTGTATTTCTGTGGTGTCTGTTGTAACTCTCCTTCTTCATTTCTAATTTTATTGATTTAAGTCCTCTCCCTCTTTTTCTTGATGAGTCTGGCTAATTTTTTATCAATTTTGTTTATCTTCTCAAGGAACCAGCTTTTAGTTTTATTGATTTTTACTATTGTTTTCTTTGTTTCTATTTCATTTATTTCTGCTCTTATCTTTATGATTTCTTCCCTTCTGCTAACTTTGGGTTTTGTTTGTTCTTCTTTCTCTAGTTCCTTTAGGTGTAAGGTTAGATTGTTTATTTGAGATTTTTCTTGTTTCTTGAGGTAGGCTTGTATAGCTATAAACTTCCCTCTTAGAACTGCTTTTGCTGCATCCCATAGGTTATGGATCATCATGTTTTGTTGTCATTTGTCTCTAGGTATTTTTTTATTTCCTCTTTGATTTCTTCAGTGATCTCTTGGTTATTTAGTAACGTATGGTTTAGCCTCCATGTGTTTGTGTTTTTTACGTTTTTTCCCCATAATTCATTTCTAATCTCATAGTGTTTTGGTCAGAAAAGATGCTTGATATGATTTCAATTTTCTTAAATTTACCAAGGCTTGATTTGTGACCCAAGATGTGATCTATCCTGGAGAAAGTTCTGTGCGCACTTGAGAAGAAAGTGTAATCTGCTGTTTTTGCATGGAATGTCCTACAAATATCAATTAAAACTATCTGCTCTGTTGTGTCATTTAAAGCTTGTGTTTCCTTATTAACTTTCTGTTTGGATGATTTGTCCATTGGTGTAAGTGAGGTGTCAAAGTCCCCCACTATTTTTGTGTTGCTGTCAATTTCCTCTTTATAGCTGTTAGCAGTTGCCTTATGTATTGAGGTGCTCCTATGTTTGGTGCACATATATTTATAATTGTTATATCTTCTTCTTCGATTGATCCCTTGATTATTATTATTATGTAGTGTCCTTCCTTGTCTCTTGTAACATTATGTATTTTAAAGTCTATTTTATCTTATATGAGTATTGCTACTCCAGCTTTCTTTTGATTTCCATTTGTATGGAATATCTTTTTCTATCCCCTCACTCTCAGTCTGTATATGTCCCTAGGTCTGAAGTGGGTCTCTTGTAGACAGCATATACATGGGTCTTGTTTTTGTATCCATTCAGCAAGCCTGTGTCATTTGCCTGGAGAATTTCATCCATTCACGTTTAAGGTATTATCTATATGTATGTTCCTGTTACCATTTTCTTAATTGTTTTGGTTTGTTTTTGTAGGTCCTTTTCTTCTCTTGTGTTTCCCACTTAAGGAAGTTCCTTTAGCATTTGTTGTAGAGCTGGTTTGGTGGCACTGAACTCTCTTAGCTTTTGCTTGTCTGTAATCTTTTGATTTCTCCATCAAATCTGAATGAGATTCCTGCCAGGTAGAGTAATTCTGGTTGTAGGTTCTTCCCTTTCATCACTTTAAATATGCCATGCCACTCCCTTGTGGCTGTGGAGCTTCTGCTGAGAAATCAGCTGTTAACCTTATGGGAGTTCCCTCATATGTTATTTGTCGTTTTCGCCTTGTTGCTTTCAATAATTTTTGTTTGTCTTTAATTTTTCCAATTTGATTACTGTGTGTCTTGGCATGTTTCTCCTTGGGTTTATCCTGTATGGGACTCTGTGCTTCCCTGACTTGGGTGGCTATTTCTTTTCCCATGTTAGGGAAGTTTTTGACTATAATCTCTTCAAATGTTTTTTCAGGTCCTTTCTCTCTCTCTTCTCCTTCTGGGATCCTTATAATGTGAATGTTGTTGTGTTTAAGGTTGTCCCAGAGGTCTCTTAGGTTGTCTTCATTTCTTTTCATTCCTTTTTCTTTATTCTGTTCTGCACCATTGAATTCCACCATTCTGTCTTCCAGGTCACTTATCTGTTCTTCTATCTCAGTTATTCTACTATTGTTTCCTTCTAGTGTAGTTTTCATTTCAGTTATTGTACTGTTAATCTTTGTTTGTTTGTTGTTTAATTTTTCTAGGTCTTTGTTAAACATTTCTTGCATCTTCTTGATCTTTGCCTCCATTCTTTTTCCGAGGTCCTGGATCATCTTCACTATCATTATTCTGAATTATTCTTCTGGAAGGTTGCCTTTCTCCACTTCATTTCATTGTTTTTCTGGGGTTTTATCTTGTTCCTTCATCTGGTACATAGCCCTTTGCCTTTTCATCTTGTCTATCTTTCTGTGAATATGTTTTTTGTTCCACAGGCTTCAGGATTATATTTCTTGCTTCTGCTGTCTGCCCTCTGGTGGATGAGGCTATATAAGAGGCTTGACTGGTGGTGGGTAGAGCTGGCTGTTGCTTTGGTGGGCAGAGCTCACTAAAACTTTGATCCACTTATCTGCTGATGGGTGGAGATGGGTTCCCTCCCTGTTGCTTGTTTGGCCTGAGGGAACCCAACACTGAAGCCGACCTGGGCTCTTTGGTGGGGCTAATAGCAGACTCTGGGAGGGCTCACGCCAAGGAGTACTTCCCATAACTTCTGCTGCAAGTGTCCTTGTCCTCATGGTGAGACACAGCCACCACCACTCCCACCTCTGCAGGAGACCCTACAACACTAGCAGGTAAGTCTGGTTCAGTCTCCAATGGGGTCACTGTTCTTTCCCCTGTGTCCTGATGCACACACTATTCTGTGTGTGCCCTCCAAGAATGGAGTCTCTGTTTCCCCATTCCTGTCGAAGTCCTGCAATCAAATCCCGCTAGCCTTCAAAGTCTGATTCTCTAGGAATTCCTCTTCCCGTTGCCGGACCCCCAGGTTGGGAGCCTGACATGGGGCTCAGAACCTTCACTCCAGTGGGTGGACTTCTCTTGTATAAGTGTTCTCTAGTTTGTGAGTCACCCACCCAGCAGTTATGGGATTTGATTTTACTGTGATTGTGCCCCTCCTACTGTCTCATTGTGGCTTCCCCTTTGTCTTTGGATGGGGGGTATCTTTTTTGGTGAGTTCATGTCTTCCTGTTGATGATTGTTCAACACTTAGTTGTGATTCTAGTGGTCTCACACGAGGGAGTGAGAGCACGTCCTTCTACTCTGCCATCTTGATCCAAAAACAGACCTGCTGTTAATGGTGCCTTGTGTTACTTCGGGCACTCAAAAGTGAAAAGGGGATAGTCCTAGTTTTATGGCTAGGGCTATCATTATTATGGTTGATGCTGTTGGGTTGAATAGTTTTGTGATAGTCCACTGGCCAGAGTGTAATAGGTAATGATGACTGCTATTTTAAGTAGTATTATTGTGGTAGCTTGTGTTAGAAAATATTTAGTGGAGGCTTTTATGGCTCGTGGGTTAAAGTTTTTTATTATAATAAGGATGATGGCTATTATATTTATTTCAAATCCAATTCAGGCTAGTAGTCAGTGAGAGCTGGTTATTACGATTATAGTTCCTAAAATGACAGTTGTTAGGATAATGATGGAGATGATGGGGTTTATTAGTACCAGAAGGATGTAAACCAACATTTTCAGGCTATGGGCCCAATAGCTTGTTTAGCTGACCCTACTGCAGAATGTAGTGTACTATGGTAGCATGGAGAATATTGAATTCTTAAGGGTACATTCAATTCCTATAATTCTAGAAACAAGAGGGCTTGAACCTTTATTATTTACTCTATCAAAATAATTATTTTGTCAGACATATTTCTTATGTTTGTGGGGGGATGCTTGCCATTATGATGGGTAGTGATATGTGTCATATGCATAGGGCTAGTGTTAGAGGCAGGAAGCTTTTTCAGAGTAGGTGTATTAATTGCTCATATCAGAATCGAGGGTAGGATGCTCAAATCCATAGGAAAGATATTGTTAGTAATAATGTTTTAATGGTGAAGTTGATTGTGTATAGTTCTGGTGTATAGGGGTTGTGGAATTCTCCTAGAAATAAGATTGTTGTGAACATATTTATTATAATGATGTTGACGTATTATGCTAGGAAGAACATGGCGAAGGGGTCTGCTGTGTATTCTATATTGAAGCCAGACATGAGTTCAGATTCTCCTTCTGTTAAATCAAAAGGGGCTCGGTTGTTTTCTGCTAGGGTAGAAATAAATCATATTATGGCTAGTAGTCACGATGGGAAGATCAGTCATAGTTGTTCTTGTGTTGTGGTTAGTGTTGATAGGGTGAAGGACCCATTTATTAAGAGCTCTGATAAGAGGATGATTGCTAGCATTACTTCATATGAGATTGTTTGTGCTACTGCTCATAGGGCCCCAATTAGTGCGTATTTTGAGTTGGAGGCCCATCTAGATCATAGGATAGAGTATACAGCTAGACTTGTTATTGCTAGTATGAATAACACTCCTAGGTTTATGTTGATGAGGGGGTATGTCATGGGTAGGGGGATTCATATTGTTAGGGCTAGGATTAGGGCTAAGATGGGTGTAATGATAAATATAGAGGTGGAGGACGTGGCTGGTCGTAGGGGTTCTTTAGTGAATAGTTTGATTGCGTCGGCAATAGGTTGGAGTAGGCCGTGTAGTCCTACAATGTTTGGCCCTTTTTGGAGTTGTATGTAGACTAGGATTTTTCATTCTATTAATGTTAGTAATGCCACAGCTAGGAGAATAGGAATGATGAGCATTAGAATGTTAATTATAAACATTTGTTAGAAAGAGGATTTGAACTTCTGGGCATAAAGGTTCAAGTTTTACACAATTCCAAGCTCTGTCACCCTAACTAAACCCTGGTCTCGGGTGATTGTTTTGTGCTTGTTTATTAAGTTGAGGTTAGATCATTAATTGTTTTGAAGGTGCTTGTTTAAAGTGGGCCTTATCTCTCTTGTTCTTTTGTACTGGGAGAAATGCATAATAGATAGAAACCAACCTGGATTACTCAGGTCTGAGCTCAGATCACGTAGGACTTTAATCATTGAACAAATGAACTCTTAATAGCAGTTACACGATTGGGATGTCCTGATCCAACATAGAGGTCGTAAACCCTATTGTCGATATGGACTCTAGAGTAGGGTTGTGCTGTTATCCCTAGGGTAACTGTTCCGTTGATCAATTTTTTCGATCAATAAGTGATATTATGCTTTGGCTAGTGGGTCTAGGCTTTAATCACTCGGAGGGTTTTTTGTGCCCTGAGGTCACCCCAACTGAAATTGTCAACTCATGTGAAATTTTGTTATTCCTTGGTGGTTTAAGATTATGATTTTGGGGGGTTGATTAATTGAAGCTCCATAGGGTCGTCTCGTCTAATTTTGTCATCCCCACATCTTCATGGGGAGGTCAATTTCACTGATTAAAAGTAAGAGACAGGGCTTCCCTGGTGGCGCAGTGGTTGAGAGTCTGCCTGCCGATGCAGGTGACACGCGTTCGTGCCCTGGTCCGGGAAGATCCCACATGCCGCGGAGCGGCTGGGCCCGTGAGCCATGGCCACTGGGCCTCCGCGTCCGGAGCCTGTGCTCTGCAACGGGAGAGGCCACAACAGTGAGATGCCCACGTACCGCCAAAAAAAAAAAAAAAAAAAGTAAGAGACAGTAAAACCCACGTGTAGCCATTCATACAAGTCCTTATTTAGAGAACAAATGATTATGCTACCTTTGCAAGGTCAGGATACCATGGCCGTTTAACGGTTGTCAGTGGGCAGGTGGTGCCTTTAATACTGGTGATGCTAGAGGTGATGTTTTTGGTAAACAGGCGGGGTTTATATTTGCCGAGTTCCTTTTACTTTTTTTAATCTTTCCTTGGGTGCACACCTGTGTTGGATTAACAGTGTATTTAATTAATAGTTTAGTGTTGGATTGTATTTATTTACTGTTAATTATCAATATATTATTAGTTGCTGATGTAAACTTGTGCAAGGAGAAATATTTCTTGTTACTCATATTAGCAGTATTGCTTCTATAATTTTATAGATTAGTCCAGTAGTATAACTAGGAGTTGATTTACTTAATATTGGAATTGAGATGTGTTTTGTTGTTGGGCTGGAACACTTTCTTAATTGGTGGCTGCTTTTAGGCCAACTATGGTGTTGTTTTTACTCTCTAGTTAAGGTTGTATCCATTTCTAAAAAGCTGCACCTTTTTAGACTAACATTTAAATATAAGTTGAAGCTTATTATGGGTTTTAGTATTATTTAACGTTGAACTGAATTCTTTTCCTGGTCAACCAACTATCACCAGGGTCGTTAGGCTTGTCACCTCTACTTATAAATCTTCTCACTATTTTGCCACATAGATGAGTTTGTTCTAGTAACTGTTCATAAGTAGCTCATCTGGTTTTGGGTAGTTTAGCTTAAGTTCTCTTTGTTAAGTTGTTGCTAGTTAAGTCATTATGCAAAAGGTACAAGGGATAAGCTTTGCCTTTTAATACTTTTAATGTTTCTTTCATCATTCCCTTATGGTACTTTCTCTATAGCACCATCAATGTCTAAATTTCTATCTTCTATACTTTAGATGTCTGATGAATGTTTTATTTGACTAGCTTGTGTTAGTATGATGGGAAGAGTGTGGGCTAGGCTTAGTTCAAGACATACATAGGTTATGAAATCTTCTAGGTGTAAACCAGATGCTTTATTTAAGCTATGCCTTGGTTTATCCAAGCACACTTTCCTGTATGCTTACCTTGTTATGACTTATCTCCTCTCATATAATTGTTTAGCTTATGTTAATGAACTGTGGCTTTGTCATAGCACTTGAGGAGGGTGACAGGAAGTGTGTGCATGCTTCATGGCCTTATTCAATTAAGCGCTCTATTCTTAATTTACTACTAAATCCTCCTTTAGTTTTTAGGTTTCATAAAAACTTTCGTATAAAGGGTATTCTTGGTGTAGAAAATGTAGCCCATTTCTTCCCACCGCATAGGTTACACATTGACCTAACATTTTTATGCATTATAATTGTGCTTACTTTTGCTTCTTTTTAGGATTTGCTGAAGATGGCGGTATATAGACTGGATTAGCAAGGGTTGGTGAGGTTTATCGGGGTTTATCGATTATAGAACAGGCTCCTCTAGAGGGGTGTGAAGCACCGCCAAGTCCTTTGAGTTTTAAGCTGTTGCTAGTAGTACTCTGGTGAATAGTCTAGTTCTTATGATTATTTGGGTTTAGGGCTAAGCATAGTGGGGTATCTAATCTCAGTTTGGGTCTTAGCTATCGTGTGATCAGGATATGTTAAAGTCACTTTTGTAGTTTATTTTTACTTTAATTATGGCTTTTTACAGCTTAATTAAGGTTTAACTTTATCTTGTATAATTCTTTAACATGCTTTATGCCATAATTCTATTAATTCGGGTCAATCGTATGGCCACGGTGGCTGGCATGAAATTTACCAACCCTGATTAATATGACTTAGTCAAACTTTCATTTATGGCTTAATTCTTGTCACTGTTGTCTCCCGTGGGGGTGTGATTGAGCAAGATGCTGTGAGCTGCTGGTGTGGCATGCTTGTTACCTGCTCCTTTGAATCTCAGTGATTTAGAGGGCATTCTCACGGGAGTGCACATACTTGCATGTGTAATTCTATTAAAAACTAATAGAGGGCTTCCCTGGTGGCACAGTGGTTGAGAGTCCACCTGCCGATGCAGGGGACGCGGGTTCGTGCCCCGGTCCGGGAAGATCCCACATGCCGCGGAACGGCTGGGCCCGTGAGCTATGGCCGCTGAGCCTGCGCGTCCGGAGCCTGTGCTCCGCAACGGGAGAGGCCACAACAGAGAGAGGCCCGCGTACCGCAAAAAAAAAAAAAAAAAAAAAAAAAAAAAAAACTAATAGAAAGGCTGGGACGAAAACTTTATTTTCATGGGGACAGTGAGCCCATCTAGACATTTTCAGTGTCTTGCTTTAAGAAGTGTTTAAGCTACATTAACTTGTTATATATAGGTGGTATTTGTATGGTTGTGTTGTGTGGTTTACGTCAGATTTAGTATTAAATTTTTGATAAAATGGCTGTCGAATCTATTTGTCTGTCTATATGGGTGGTGAATATCTAAGTAGCTCATTGGTATGATAGAGGGGGGGTTAAAGGTTAATTTATTCTGATAGGTAAATATTTTAAATCAGGGGGAGAATGGAGTGCTATATCCTGCGACCATTGAATTGCACAATGAAGGTTGTTCATGCTAGTAAATAATTTTAATTAAGTCCAGCTACCGTTTGCTTGACTGTGTTAAGAACTTTTAGGGTCATAACTGAGCCCAAGCATCCCCCCTCCCAAATTAAAAAATACCAAATGCATGAAGCCATAGTTATGTGTGAGCATGGGCTGATTAGTCATTAGTCCATTGAGATGTCTTATTTAAGGGGAAAGAGTGGGAGATTTTAGGTGAGATGGCCCTGAAGTAAGAACCAGATGTTTGATAAAGTTCACCAATAGAAACCCCCACAAGTTATGGGTCCAGAGCAAGAAGAGGGACATCAACCCACTCGGCAGGGTTGATGGTTTCATGCAGCCTGGTGATCAAGCTCGTGGTCCAATGGACAGGATTATAGGTACATTGGTCGAGACTGATTTAACCTAATGTATTATGTATGACCAATAAATTATATGTACGATGCAATACCAATGATTTAATGTACATGCTTATTAGGCATGTGGTGAATAATGTAATGCACGGTTATACATACAATTTATATATGTATGTATGGAATGCATGTATTTATTGATGTGACAGTGCAGACATGCACAAAATATATGACATGTATGTGATAAAATGGGTTGTTTTAGTACTGACATTGTACTGTAGTTTTATGAATGTCTTATATTTCAGGGAATAGTTTATATAGAATTTCAGCTTTGGGTGCTGGTGGTGAAGTTTAGGGCTTCTTCCTTGAGTCTTAGGGAGGTGTGTCATTCTCCTTTTCTGGTTTACAAGACCAGGGTATTGTGTTATACTACAACTCTTCATTTTAGAAATCTGTTTTCAATGATAGTAGTTACTGGTATTAACACTAGGATTAAAAAAAAGTATAAAATAGATGCAAGTTGTCCGATAATGTATGGATGTTCTACCGGTTGCCCTCCGATTCATGTTAGTGTTAGTAAGTCTGCTACTAACATTCAAAATAGGAGTTGGCTGAAAGGTCGGAATATCATGCTTCACTGTTTGTATGTGTGGAGTATTGGAATAAATGCCAGGGTTAGGACTGAGAGTAATAGGGCTAAGACTCCAACTAGTTTGTTAAGGATTGATAGTAGGATTGTATACGTGAATAGAAAGTACCATTCTGGCTTGATATGAGGTGGTGTATTGAGTGGGTTTCCTGGGGTGTAGTTGTCGCGGTCTCCTAACAAGTCAGCTGAGAATAGGGCTAGTATTAGTGAGGCTAGAATTAGTAGTAGGGCGCCTAGGATATCTGCTTGTGTAATAGGGGTGGAATGGGATTTTGTCTGTGTTGAATGGGATTCCTGTGGGGTTGTTGGATCCTGTTTCATGAAGAAATAGTAGGTGGACGGCGGCTAGCACTGTGATGATGAAAAGGAGAATGAAGTGGAAGGCAAAGAACCGTGTGAGTGTTGCTTTATCTACAGAAAAGCCACCTCAAATTCATTTGACAAGGGTGGTGCCAATATATGGGATTGCCGAGTAGGTTTGTGATGACTGTGCGTCTCAGAATATTTGTCCTCAAGGTAGTACGTAACTTATGAATGCGGTAGACATGACTCTAAGTAGTAGGATGATTCTAATGTTTCATGTTTCTTGAAAGGTGTAGGACCCATAGTATAGGCCACGTCCTACGTGAGTGTAGAGGCAGGTAGAGAATATGGAAGCTCCGTTTGCATGTATATATCGAATATTTCATCCATAGTTGACGTCTCGGCAGATGTGTGTTACTGATGAGAAGGCAGTTGTTGTGTCTGGTGTGTAGTGTATTGCTAGGAATAGGCCTGTTAGGATTTGTAGGATCAGGCAGATGCCTAGTAAAGAGCCAAAGTTTCATCATGACGAGATGTTTGACAGGGTTGGGAGGTCAATGAATGTGCTGTTGACGATCTTCATCAGCGGGTAGTTTTTTCGAATGTTGGTCATTGGTGTTCTTATAGTTGAATGACCATGATTATTTTTCATGTCATTGGTCATGGTTGGAGTCCATGTGAGAATAATAATGACATACATTGTATTTATTTTAAGTATTATTTTTGTGATTAGTTCTGTGGGGGTTTCTTCAAAACCTTTGCCTATTTATGGGGGTTTAGGGTTGATTGTGAGTGGTGGTGTTGGGTGTGGGATTGTGTTGAATTTTGGTGGCTCACTTTTAGGTCTGATAGTGTTTTTGATTTATATAGGGGGAATGTTAGTCGTGTTTGGTTATACAACAGCTATAGCCACTGAGCAGTATCCTGAGGTTTGAGTTTCTAATAAGGTTGTCTTGGGGGCATTTCTTTTAGGGTTAATAGTAGAGTTTTTTATGGTATTTTATATTTTGAAGGATGAGGAGGTGGGAATTGTGTTTAAGTTCAATGGGTTGGGGGACTGAGTTATTTACGATACTGGTGATTCTGGTTTTCTAAGTGAGAAGGCTATAGGGATTGCAGCCTTATATATTTATGGTACTTAGTGATTGTTACTGTTTATTGATGTTGTGGTTATTATGGAGATTACTTGGGGTAATTAAATAAGGGTATGCTAAGGGTGAGGGTGATGAGAAATGATGGGAAGTATAGTTTAATAAGGTCTTTGTGGTTTGAGATTAGCGTGGAGGATTTTAGTTGAATGAGGGATGTGGTTTTTAGTAAGATAGTTTCTAATCCGATTAAATATAGAAGAGAGGATGCTAATTTTTGGCTCATTAATAAGTTTAGATAAGGGGGTAGGTGGTGTATAATGGTGGGGGAATATCCTAGGAGAATCGAGAATTTAAAGGAGTTTGAGGGGTAGGTATATTTTAAGTTTTGTGTGTTGAGGTTAATTTCGAGTGCTAGCACGAAGCCCAGAGTTGTTACTATAAAGGCAGTTAGTTTTAAGTGCAGAGGTATGGTTATTAGGGGGATGGCTGTTGGGGGAATGTTGTTGGAGATGATGAATCCAGCAAAGATACCTCCGATTAGTAGGCGTTTGATAGAGTTAATTAGGAGGGGGTTGTTTTCATTGATAGGAGCTGAGGGGGAAAAGCGGGGTTGTCCCTGTAATGCGAAGAAGATAATGTGAGTACTATAAGATGGCTGTGAGGGAGGTGGCAGTTAGAGTTATTAATAGGGCTCAGGCCTTGGTATAAGACGTGTTGGCGGTTTCAATGATCAGGTCTTTAGAATAAAAACCGGTGAGGAAAAGCATTCCTGTCAGTGCTAGGCATCCAATGATAAGGGCTGTTGCAGTAAAAGGTAAGGTCTTGAATATGCCTCCTATTTTTCGAATATCTTGTTTGTTGTTTAAGCTGTGGATAATAGATCCAGAGCACATGAATAGTGTGGCTTTGAAGAAAGCATGTGTGCAAATATACAAGAAGGTTAGATAGGGCTGGTTGATGCTGATTGTTACCATCATTAGGCCTAATTGGCTTGAGGCAGAGAAAGCAATAATTTTTTTAATATCATTTTGGGTGAGAGCGCATATAGCTGTGAATAGAGTGGTAAGGGCTCCTAAGCATAACGTTATTGTTTGAATAAGTTTATTGTTTTCTGTTAGGGGGTAAAATCGGATAAGTAGGAAGACCCCTGCTATGACTATTGTGCTTCAGTGGAGTAGGGCTGATACGGTCATGGGACCTTCTATTGCTGAGGGGAGTCAGGGGTGAAGTCCAAATTGAGCTGATTTTCCGGCTGCGGCTAATACAAGTCCTGTAAGGGGGAGGTTTAAAGAGTAGGTCGAGTATAAAACTTTGTTGTACGTCTCATGCGTTTGAGTTAGATAGAAATCATGCTATTGATACAGTGAATCCGATAACCCTGATGCAGTTATATAAGATTGCTTGGAGGGCAGCTGTGTTTGCGTCTGCTCGTCCATATCATCACCCGATGAGTAGGAAAGATATGATTCCGACTCCCTCTCACCCAGTGAAAAGCTGGAAGAGATTGTTGGCAGTAACAAAGATTAGTATGGTAATGAGGAAGAGGAGTAGGTATTTGAAGAACTGATTAATGTAAGGATCTAAATGTATGTATCATATTGAGAATTCTATGATAGATCATGTAATAAACAATGCTACTAGTACATATATTATTGAGAAGTAATCTATTTTGAAGCTGAGCATTAATTTAAGGGTTTGGATGGTGCTCCAATGTCAGTTTGAAATGATTATTTCTTGGCCTGTGTGAAGGAATATTGTCATTGGGATTAGGCTTGTAATAAAAGCACATGAAACAGTATTTTTTACATATGATGGGTATTTATCACTTTTGTAGAAACTTGTGTTAGTTATTAGAATCAGGATAATTAGTACTCAACATCAAAAAAACAAACAACCTGATTAAAAATGGGAAAAGGACATGAATAGACATTTGTCCAAAGAAAACATACAGATGGCCAATAAACACATGAAAAGATGCTTAACATTGGTAATCATCAGAGCAATGCAAATTAAAACCACAATGAGATATTATTCACACCTGTTAGAATGGCTATCATCAAAAAGAACAAAAATAACAAATGTTGTCAAGGATGTGGAGAAAAGGGAACAGCGTACACTGTTGGTGGGAATGTAACTTGGTTCAGCCACTGTGGAAAACAGTATGGCAATTCCTAAATAAACTAAAACTAGAACTACCATATATACTGACTATATGTCTGAAAAAAAAAGAAAACACTAATTCCAAAGGGTACTTGCACCCCAGTGTTCATAGCAGCATTATTTACAGTTCCCAAGATATGGAAGCAAACTAAGTGTTCATCAACAGATGAATGGATAAAGAAGATGTGATATATATATATAGAATGGAATACTACTCAGCCACTAAAAAGAATGAAATTTGCAGCAACATGGTTGAACTTGGAGGGTATTATTTCACTGAAATAAGTCAGACAGAGAAAGACAAATACTGTATGTTATCATTTATATTTGGAATCTAAAAAATAAAACTAACTAGTGAATATAACAACAAAGAAACAGACGCACAGATATAGAGAACAATTTTGTGGTTACCAGTGGGGAAGGGTGGGGGGGAAGGGCAAAATGGGGGTAGGGGATTAAGAGGTACAAACTACTATGTATAAAATAAATAAACTACAAGGATATATTGTACAGCACAGGGTTTATAGCCAATATTTTATGATAACTATAAATAGAGTATAATCTTTCAAAATTGTGAATCACTACGTTGTACCCTTGGAATTTATATCATAAGTCAACTATACCTCAATAAAAAATAAGACAATGAACAAACATAACAGAAATAGAGTCATAGATAACAGAGAACAAACGGGTGTTTGCCAGAGGGAATGCGGGTAGGGAGAATGAAAGAAATAAGTGAGTGAGATCAAGAGGTACAAACTTCCAGCTGCACAGGAAATGAGTCATGGGTATGAAATGTACAGTGTGGGGAATATTGGCAATAACTATATAATATCTTTGGTGACATTGTAACCAGACTTATTCTGGTGATCACTTTGAAATGTATAGAAATACCGAATCACTATGTTGTATATCAGGAACTAACATAATGTTGTAGGTCAATTATGCTTCAAAACAAACATAGAAAAAGAGATCAGATTTGTAGTTACCAGAGGCACGGGGGTGGGAGGAGGGGGAATTGGAGGAAGGTGGTCAAAAGGTACAAACTTCCAGATACAAGGTAAATAAGTGCTAGGGATATCATTTATAACATGATAAATGTAATTAACATTTCTGTATGTAAAATAAGGAAGTTGTTTAGAGAGTAAATACTCAGTTCTCATCACAAGAATAAAAAAATTTTTTTTCTATTTCTTTAATTTTCTACCTATATGAGATGATGGATGTTCACTAAACTTATTATGATAATCACTTCATGATATATGTAAATCAAATTATTATTCTGTATACCTTAAACTTATACAGTGCTGTATGTCAATTATACTTCAATAAAACTGGAAGAAAAAGAAATCAGGGGACTTCCCTGGTGGCACAGTTGTTAAGAATCTTCCTGCCAGTGTAGGGAACACAGGTTCGAGCCCTGGTCCAGGAAGATCCCACATGCCGCAGAGTAACTAACCCCGTGTGCCACAACTACTGAACCTGCACTCTAAAGCCCAAGAGCCACAACTACTGAGCCTGTGTGCTATAACTACTGAAACCCTTGCACCCTAGAGCCTGCACACCTCAACTACTGAGCCCATGTGCCGCTACCACTGTAATGTCCATGCACTCTAAGGCTAACGTGCCACAACTACTTAGCCCACGTGGTGCAACTACTAAAGCCCATGCACCTAGAGGCCATGCTCCACAACAAGAGAAGCCACTGCAATGAGAAACCTGTGCTCCACAACGAAGAGAAGCCCCCACTCGCCACAGCTAGAGAAAGCCCATGCACAGCAACGAAGACCCAAGGCAGCCAAAAAAAAAAAAGAGAACTGTCTTGAGGGGAGCTGGTTTTAAAAAAAAAAGAAAAAGAAATCAGTATGAGATGTCACCTCATGGCTGTTAGAATGACCATCATCAAAAGACAAGGGATAAGAATTTCTTGTGTGAATGTGGAGAAAAGGGAACATTTGTGCACTCTTGGTGGGAATGTAAATTGGTATAGCTCATATGGAAAACAGTATGGAGGCTCCTCAAAAAATTAAAAACAGAACTACTGTATGATCCAGCAATTCTACTTCTGGGAATATACCCAAAGAAAATGAAAACATTAGCTCAAAAATATATCTGCACCCCATGTTCATAGCAGCATTATGTACAATAGCCAAGACAGGTAAACAATCTAATGTCTACCAATGGATCAATGGATAAAGAAGTCATGATATATAGATATATACTATAGATAGATAGATAGATAGATACTATATATATATATAGTATGAAATATTATTCAGCCATGAAAATGAGGAAGTCCTACCATTTGCAACAACATGGACAGATGGTGAAGGCACTATACTGAGCGAAATAAGTCAGACAGAGAAAGACAAATAGTGTATGATCTCACTTGTATGTGGAATCTTTTTATATTTTATATATTCATTATATATATATTTTATATATAAAAAAGAACAAACTCATAGAAAAAAGGAATCAGACTTGTGGTTACCATAGGCAGAGGTTCAAGGGAGAGAAACTGTAGGAAGGTGGTAGAAAGGTATAAACTTCCAGTTATAAGATAAATAGGTACTAGGATGTAATGTACAACATGATGCCTATAGTTAACACTGCTGTGTGATGTATAGGAAAGTTGTTAAGAGTATATCCTATGAGTTCTCATTACAAAAAGAAAATATTCCCCTTTCTCTCTTTTTTTCTTTCTTTTCTTTTATTGTATCTTTATGAGAAGATGGATATTCACTAAACCTATTGTAGTAATCATATTACAATATATGTAAATCAAACTATCATGCTCTATGCCTAAAACTTATACAGTGATGTATGTCAATTATTTCTCAATAAAACTGGAAAAAATTACAATCATTTAGCTTTGTAAGAAATGGCAGAATGTAGCCTTAATAATGGTCTTCAGACTTGAAATGTTTTTGCCAAAACAGTAACAATTTTGAATCTCTCTTGGGTACAGAACAAGAAATGTTTTTGAATGCTCAGTGTTAGCAAATACACCTGCTACTTTTCCTTATGACCCTTTACACAAAATAGTCTGATGTTCTTATCTGTAGTTTTCTTGGTCTGTATATTAACTGATGCTTATTGGCCTTCTCAATGTAAGGATATTCATGAAGAAAAAGTGATTTCTAATCTGCTTCCCCCTTATACTACTGTATTATGGAATACAAAAGATAATGATAAGGAATGTTGGTGTGTGAGCTCCATGCTGAAAGCCTGCATTTTGACAGCCACGAAGAACCTTGTTAAAGGCTATTTCTAGCACTAAAAAGAAAACTCAGGCTGAGACCTCCCATAGAAGACCTTCTCTCTTGACTTATGAGAGGACTGACTGGGCCACACCCCAACAGGGGGCTTGAGAAAACTTTTGTCTTTTTACTCAGGATCATGAAGAGAAAGAGTCCACACGGCTGCCATATTAGAAGAGAAGAAAAAGGAATGCTTCCGTTGATGACTTGTATGTCTCTTTACAGGCATACATGTCATCAAGACTGCCCACAGCCCTCATAGATTGGAGGGGAAAAGCAGTCTCTGGTCAAATGTGGCTGCATAAGATAATAAAGTGCATAAAATAATAGAGTCCATAAAATGTGTCAGTCTTTCACCAAAAGTGTAATGCACATTATTGCTTCCAGTCCTGTCAATAAAACCTCAGGAAGTAGAACCTACTCCCACTTTATTACGGGTGAGAAAGCTGAAACTCAAAATGGCTAAGTAACTTAAAGTCACAGCCAGAAAGAATTTAAGCTGAGATTTAAGAACATGATTGTCTTCTTAACCACACTATATGGCTCCCCTGATTCACAGGGACTCTAATCAGAACACTCCGCCAGGAAAGCTGCTAGAGCAGGACACAGGCTACAGGGTCAGCATGCACCAGCTCTCATGGAAAGGAAGCACAAGGTTACCTTGACTTCCAACAGCAAAGCAGAGATTAAAAAGTAAGTATTGAGCTTCCCCTGGCCTGAGGCCCCTGCAAAATTCAAACCCTGTGTAAGCAGGCCAGAGTGAAGAATTAAAGCCCCTAGGACTAGGATCATGGATAAGAAATCAGCATGCAGCAGCCTAAGTTAAGTATTGTGGAGTGAAATGTCCAGGCTGACATAAGGCTTAAGCCAATTCTGAAAAAACAGGAATAGAATTGAGTTTAGACCTGTTTGGATCAGCATCACAGACTCTTTAAAAATAGAGGGTATCCACAGAAGAGTAACATTGGTCAGGACTGACTCACTACCCCAAGGACAGGGCCTTTCTGTCCTATGCTCTCACTTTAAGTTGTTGTATGTGGGTGAATACAGCCAAGTCAGTGTGTTTAGCTATCAAATCAAGGCAAGGTTCTGTGTATTCCCTTAAGAGAAGAAGATTTGGTCTTCTGCAGAGCCTTCTTAGTTCTAATGGAGCTGATGTAAACATAAAAGAGATGACATTTATAATAATCTGCACCAGTTGGAGTAAAGGTACAAATATTGCAAATTAACATATATATATGCAAACCCAAATGCAAGAGCACCAGTTTTCTTACCCAACAGTTTTTTTTTAACATCTTTATTTGTTTACAATCTCGTGTTAGTTTCTGCTGTAGAACAAAGTGAATCAGCTATACATATACGTATATCCCCTTATCCCCTCCCTCTTGCGTCTCCCTCCCACCCTCCCTATCCCACCCCTTTAGGTGGTCACAAAGCCCGAGCTGATCTCCCTGTGCTATGCAGCTTCTTCCCAAGAGCTATCTTTTTTACATTTGGTAGTGTATATATTTCAATGCTACTCTCTCACTTCGTCCCAGCTTACACTTCCCCTTCCCTGTGTCCTTAAGTCCATTCCCTACGTCTGCATCTTTATTCCCATCATGCCCTTAGGCTCGTCAGATCTTTTTTTTTTTTCTGGATTCCATATATATGTGTTAGCATACAGTACTTGTTTTTCTCTTTATGACTTACTTCACTCTGTATGACAGACTCTAGGTCCATCCACCTCACTACAAATAACTCAATTTCGTTTCTTTTTTATTTTTAACATCTTTATTGGAGTATAATTGCTTTACAATGGTGTGCTAGTTTCTGTTGTATAACAAAGTGAATCAATTATACATATACATATGTCCCCATATCTCTTCCTTCTTGCATCTCCCTCCCTCCCACACTCCCTATCCCACCCCTCTGGTGTCACAAAGCACCGAGCTGATCTCCCTGTGTTATGCGGCGGCTTCCCACTAGCTATCTATTTTACATTTGGTAGTGTATATATGTCCATGCCACTGTCTCACTTTGTGCCAGCTTACTCTTCCCCCTCCCCGTATCCTCAAGTCCATTCTCTAGTAGGTCTGCATCTTTATTCCCATCTTGCCCCTAGGTTCTTCTGACCACTGTTTTTTCTTTTTCCTTTTTTTAGATTCCATATATATGTGTTAGCATACGGTATTTGTTTTTCTCTTTCGGACTTACTTCACTCTGTATGACAATCTCTAGGTCCAACCACCTCACTACAAATAACTCAGTTTCGTTCCTTTTTATGGCTGAGTAATATTCCATTTTATATATGTGCCACATCTTCTTTCTCCATTCATCTGTCGATGGACACTTAGGTTGCTTCCATGTCCTGGCTATTGTGAATAGAGCTGCAGTGAATATTGTGGTACATGTCTCTTTTTGAATTATGGTTTTATCAGGGTATATGCCCAGTAGTGGGATTGCTGGGTCATATGGTAGTTCTATTTTTAGTTTTTTAAGGAACTTCCATACTGTTCTCCATAGTGGCTGTATCAATTTACATTCCCACCAACAGTGCAAGGGAGTTCCCTTTTTGCCACACCCTCTCCAGCATCTACTGTTGTAGAATTTTTGATGATGGCCATTCTGACCGGTGTGAGGTGACACCTCATTGTACTTTTGATTTTCATTTCTCTAATGATTAGTGAGGTTGAGCGTCCTTTCACGTGTTTGTTGGCAATCTGTATATCTTCTTAGAGAAATGTCTATTTAGGTCTTCTGCCCATTTTTGGATTGGGGTGTGTGTTTTTTTGATATTGGCTGCATGAGCTGCTTGTATATTTTGGAGATTAATCCTTTGTCAGTTGCTTTGTTTGCAAATATTTTCTCCCATTCTGAGAGTTGTCTTTTTGTCTTGTTTATGGTTTCCTTTGCTGTGCAAAAGCTTTTAAGTTTCATTAGGTCCCATTTGTTTATTTTTGTTTTTAATTCCATTTCTCTAGGAGGTGGCTCAAAAGGGATCTTGCTGTGATTTATGTCATAGAGTTTTCTGCCTATGTTTTCCTCTAAGAGTTTTATAGTGTTTGGGCTTACACTTAGATTTTTTTTTTTTGTGGTACGCGGGCCTCTCACTGCTGTGGCCTCTCCCGCTGCGGAGCACAGGCTCCGGACACGCAGGCTCAGCAGCCACGGCTCACGGGCCCAGCCACTTCGTGGCATGTGGGATCTCCCCAGACTGGGGCACGAACCCGAGTCCCCCGCATCGGCAGGCGGACTGTCAACCACTGCGCCACCAGGGATGCCCACATTTAGATCTTTAACCCATTTTGGGTTTATTTTTGTACACAGTGTTAGGGAGTGTTCTAATTTCATTCTTTCACATGTAGCTGTCCAGTTCTCACAGCACCACTTGAAGAGGCTGTCTTTTCTCAATTGTATACTCTTGCCCCCTTTGACAAAGATAAGGTGACCATATGTGTGTGGGTTCATCTCTGGGCTTTCTATCCTGTTCCACTGATCTATATTTCTGTTTTTGTGCCAGTACTATACTGTCTTGATTACTGTAGCTTTGTAGTATAGTCTGAAGTCTGGGAGCCTGATTCCTCCAGCTCCGTTTTTCGTTCTCAAGACAGCTTTGGCTATTCGGGGTCTTTTGTGTTTCCATAGAAACTGTGAAATTTTCGTTCTAGTTCTGTGAAAAATGCCATTACTAGTTTGATAGGGATAGCATTGAATTTGCTTTTGGTAGTATAGTCATTTTCACAATGTTGATTTTTCCAATCCAAGAACATGGTATATCACTCCATATATTTGTGTCATCTTTAATTTCTTTCATCAGTGTGTTACAGTTTTCTGCATACAGGTCTTTTGTCTCCTTATGTAGGATTATTCCTAAGTGTTTTATTCTTTTAGTTTCAGTGGTAAATGGGAGTGTTTCCTTAATTTCTCTTTCAGAATTTTCATCATTAGTGTATAGGAATGCAAGAGATTTCTGTGCATTAATTTTGTATCCTGTTACTTTACCAAATTCATTGATTAGCTCTAGTAGTTTTCTGGTAGCATCTTTAGGATTCTCTATGTATGGTATCAAGTCATCTGCAAACAATGACAGTTTTACTTCTTCTTTTCTGATTTGTTTTCCTTTTATTTATTTTACTTGCCTGATTGCTGTGGCTAAAAATCCCAAAACTATGTTGAATAATAGTGGTGAGAGTGGGCAACCCTGTCTTGTTCCTGATCTTAGAGGAAATGGTTTAAGTTTTTCACCATTGAGAACGACGTTGGCTGTGGGTCTGTCATATATGGCTTTTAATATGTTGATGTATGTTCCTTCTATGCCTACTTTCTAGAGAGTTTTTATCATAAATGGGTGTTGAATTTTGTCAAAAGCTTTTTCTCATCTATTGAGATTATCATATGGTTTTTGTCCTTCAAGTTGTTAATATGATGTATCACATTGATTAATTTGCATATACTGAAGAATCTTTGCATCCCTGGAATAAACCCAACTTGATCATGGTGTATGATACTTTTAATGTGCTATTGGATTCTGTTTGGTAGTATTTTGTTGAGGATTTTTGCATCTACGTTCTTCAGTGATATTGGCCTGTAGTTTTCTTTTCTTGTGACACCTTTGTCTGGTTTTGGTATCAGGTTGATGGTGGCCTCGTAGAATGAGTTTGAGAGTGTTCCTCCCTCTGCTATATTTTGGAAGAGCTTGAGAAGGATAGGTGTTAGCTCTTCTCTAAATGTTTGATACAATTCGTCTGTGAAGCCATCTGGTCCTGGACTATTGTTTGTTGGAATGTGATTTTTAATCACAGTTTCAATTTCATTGCTTGTGATTGGTCTGTTTATATTTTCTATTTCTTCCTGGTTCAGTCTCAGAAGGTTGTGCTTTTCTAAGAATTTATCCATTTCTTCCAGGTTGTCCATTTTATTGGCATATAGTTGCTTGTAGTAATCTCTCATGATCCTTTGTATTTCTTCATTGTCAGTTGTTACTTCTCCTTTTTCATTTCTAATTTTGTTGCTTTGAGTCTTTTCCCATTTTTTTCTTGATGAGTCTGGCTAATGGTTTATCAATTTTGTTTATCTTCTCAAAGAACCAGCTTTCAGTTTTATTGATCTTTGCTATTGTTTCCTTCATTTCTTTTTCATTTATTTCTGATCTGATCTTTATGATTTATTTCCTTCTGCTAACTTTGGGGGGTTTTTTGTTCTTTTTTCTCTAATTGCTTTAGGTGTAAGGTTAGATTGTTTATTTGAGATTCTTCTTGTTTCTTGAGGTAGGCTTGTATTCCTATAAACTTCCCTCTTAGAACTCCTTTTACTGCATCCCACAGGTTTTGGATCATTGTGTTTTCATTGTCATTTGTCTCTAGGTATTTTTTGATTTCCTCTTTGAATTCTTCAGTGATCTCTTGGTTATTTAGTAGTGTATTGCTTAACCTACATTTGTTTCTATTTTTTACAGTTTTTTCCTATAACTGATAGCTAGTCTCATAGAATTGTGGTCAGAAAAGATTTGATAATGGTTTCAATTTTCTTAAATTAACCAACACTTGATTTGTGACCCAAGATATGATCTATCTTGGAGAATGTTCCATGAGCACGTGATAAGAAAGTGTATTCTGTTGTTTTTCGATGGAATATTCTATAAATATCAATTAAGTTCATCTTGTCTAATGTGTCATTTAAAGCTTGTGTTTCCTTATTTATTTTCATTTTGGATGATCTGTGCATTGGTGAAAGGGGTGTGTTGAAGTTCCCTAGTGTTATTGTGTTACTGTTGATTTCCCCTTTTATGGCTGTTATCATTTGCCTTATGTATTGAGGTGCTCTTATGTTGGGTGCATAAATATTTACAATTGTCATATCTTTTTCTTGGATTGATCATTATGTAGTGTCCTTCTGTGTCTCTTGTAATAGTCTTTATTTTAAAGTCTATTTTGTCTGATATAAGAATTGCTACTCCAGCTTTCTTTTGATTTCCATTTGCATGGAATATCTTTTTCCATCACCTCACTTTCAGTCTGTATGTGTCCTTAGGTGTGAAGTGGGTCTCTTGAAGATAGCATATATATGGGTCTTGTTTTCGTATGTATTCAGCCAGTCTATGTCTTTTGGTTGGAGCATTTAATCCATTTATATTTAAGGTAATTATCAATATGTATGCTCCTATTACCATTTTCTTAATTGTTTTGGGTTTGTGATTGTAGGTCTTTTCCTTCTCTTGTGTTTCCTGCCTAGAGAAGTTCCTTTAGCATTTGTTTTAAAGCTGGTTTGGTGGTGCTGAATTCTCTTAACTTTTGCTTGTCCGTAAAACTTTTAATTTCTCCTTCAAATCTGAATGAGATCCTTGCTGGGTGGAGTAATCTTGGTTGTAGGTTTTTCCCTTTCATCACTTTAAATATGTCCTGCCACTCCCTTCAGGGTTGCAGAGTTTCTGCTGAAAGATCTGCTGTTAACCTAATGGGGATTCCCTTGTATGTTATTTGCTGCTTTTCCCTTGCTGCTTTTAATATTTTTTCTTCATTTTTAATTTTTGATAGTTTGATTAAAACGTGTCCAGGTGTGTTTCTCCTTGGCTTTATCCTGTATGGGACTCTGTGCTTCCTGGACTTGATTGACTATTTCCTTTCCTATGTTAGGGATGTTTTCAACTATAATCTCTTCAAATATTTTCTCAGTCCCTTTCTTTTTCTCTTCTTCTTCTGGGACCCCTATAATTTGAATGTTGGTGTGTTTAATGTTTTCCCAGAGGTCTCTGAGACTGTCCTCGATTCTTTTTATTCTTTTTTCTTTATTCTGCTCTGCAGTAGTTATTTCCACTCTTTTATCTTCCAGGTCACTTATCCATTCTTCTGCATCAGTTATTCTGCTATTGATTCCTTCTAGAGAATTTTCAGTTTCATTTATTGTGTTGTTCATCATTGTTTGCTGTTTAGTTCTCCTAGGTCCTTGTTAAACATTTCTTGTATTTTTTCCATTCTATTTCCAAGATTTTGGATCATCTTTATTATCATTACTCTGAATTCTTTCTCAGGTAGACTGCCTATTTCCTCTTCATTTGTTTGGTCTGGTGCGTTTTTACCTTGTTCCTTCAACTACTGCGTATTTCTCTGTCTTCTCTTTTTGTTTAACTTACTGTGTTTGGGGTCTCCTTTTCGCAGGCTGTAGGTTCGTAGTTCCTATTGTTTTTGGTGTCTGTCCCCAGTGGGTGAGGTTGGTTCAGTGGCTTGTGTATGTTTCCTGGTGGAGGGGACTGTGCCTGTGTTCTGGTGGGTGGGGCTGGATCTTGTCTTTCTGGTGGGCAGGGCCGTGTCCGGTGGTGTGTTTTGGAGTATCTGCGAACTTAGTATGATTTTATGCAGCCTCTCTGCTAATGGAGGGGGGTTGTGTTCCTGTCTTGCTAGTTGTTTGGCATAGGGTGTCCAGCACTGGAGCTTGCTGACCACGGGTTGGAGTTGGGTGTTAGCATTGAGGCGGAGATATCTGGGAGAACTCTCATCGTTTGATATTATGTGGGGCTGGGAAGTCTTTGGTGGTCCAATGTCCTGAACTTGGCTGTCCTACCTCAGAGGCTCAGGCTTGACACCAGGCCGGAGCACCAAGACCCTGTCAGCCACACAGCAACAACAACTCTGTCAACTGTCTTCATCCACCAAATGAGCAATGCCAATGTGGGACCCAGGACCACTCACTCAGTGCAAGAATCCCAGGTTCAGGCAGGGGACAGGCAGAGTGCAGGTAATATCTGGATATTGCTTGATATCACTCCTTCATTCATTCAGTCAGTATTTGTTGAGAACAAACTGTTGGATGCTTTTCTAGGACATTTACAGTCTGTTCTCAGTGGATTTACCTTCTTTGCTGAGCTTCAAAGCTTCCACGATCTTGGCAGCTGGGAAGTGAAAGGCAGAGGGAGGGAATGCAGGGCAGGAGCAACTCCTGGCCCTGTGCCCACAGGGGTGGCTGCCTGAGGGACCCTCCTGCCCAATAGTTGCAACCACCGTCCACTCTTTAGCCTTTGTATATTTTCAGTTCAGAGCTCTGGACATACTGTTGCCATCTTCCCTGCCAATAGGACTTCATTTACACCCTAAATGTTTTCAACTGGAGAGAACACTGAACTATATCTTTGCTCAGTAGGGTGACTTCATTTGAGGCATTAACAGGAATATCTTTTTATCCAAAGAAGCACACCTGGAAGCTTTGTTCTTCATCTGAACAAACAAGTCCTATGAAAATGACTTATTCTTGCTTTTTGGTTTATAAAACCTAACATTACTCTTCTATCTTAAAGTGAATATATTTTGAAGCCAAAGCCATTGCAGTTAGTATGATGCAAGTTTATAGGCTTAGGGTGAAGTTTAGATGGAAGGCTCACTTCTGTCATCTCACTGTGCCCAGGCCAGGACAAGGAAGCAATAAACCCATAAATTCATTTGTCTAATAGGAGCTGATTTTGAATTTATTATTGAGAATAATCATAATGCTTTAGTCTTAAAAATTATATATTTCACATTTCCACCACATATACTGCTTTATGTGATTTTACAAAGGTTAATTGGAGGTTAATTGAATCAACAAATGAATACGTGAGTTCCTCCTAACTATAAAGCACAATACCCAGTATTATTAAGGACACATTATTCACTCTCATATTCCTGGTAAAAATTGCCAATACCTATAAAACTTAAAATTACATATCTTTTGATCAGCAATTGAATTCCTAGGAATTCATACTACAGATGCATTAGTACATATATCAAATAGCATGTGTAAGATGATTCATGCAGCAGGATTTGATTCATGCAGCAGGATTTGTACTAGCTAAAGATTAGTGCTATTGATCATCAGTAAGTATTGGTTAAACAAATTAAACAAAAGACAAGACATGGAAGCAACCTAAGTGTCTATCAATAGATGAATGGATAAAGAAAATGTGGTATATATACACAATAGGATATTATTCAGCCATAAGAAAAAGAATGAGGGACTTCCCTGGTGGTCCAGTGGTTAAGACTCCATGCTTCCACTGCAGGGAGCACAGGTTCGATCCCTGGTCAGGTAACTAAGATCCCACATGCCACACAGTGCGGCCAAATAAAAAAATAATAATAGTAATAAAATAAAATAAATAAGTCATGGGAATGTAATGTTCAGCAAATGACTATAGTTAATAATACTGTATTGTGGGGACTTCCCTGGTGGTCCAGTGGTAAAGAATCCACCTTCCAATGCAGGGGATGCAGGTTCAATCCCTGGTCAGGGAACTAGATCCCACATGCCATGGGGCAACTAAGCCTGAGCACCACAACTGCTGAGCTCGCGCACCTCAACAAGAAAGCTCGTGCCACTAACTGCAGAGCCCACGTGCCCTGAAGCCCATGCACCGCAGCTAGAGAGAAGCCCACACACTGAAACAAAAAAGATCCCACGTGCCTCAACAAGGATCCCACATGCCTCAACTAAGACCTGGTGCAGCCAAAAAAAAAGAAAATAAATAAATAACATTTAAAAAAGAAAAAAGAAAAACTATCACAAACAATTTTTTTAATTAAAAAAAATACTGTATTGCATATTTGAAATTTGCTAAGTAAGTAGATCTTGAGTTCTCATCACAAGAAAAAAACTTTGTAACTATGGTGACAGATGCTAACTATTGTGGTAATAATTTCACAATATACAAATATCAAAACATTATGTGTATACCTGAAACTAATATAAAGTTATATGTCAATTATATTTCAACTAAAACAGAAAATAAATAAATAAAATTACAGCTTTTCATGAGATTATAAAAAAGAATGAGGGTGCTCTTCCCGTACTGACTAGTAACTTTGCCAAGATATAATGTTAAATAAGAAAGAAAGATGCAGAACAGTCTGTATAGCATGTCATTATTAGTGTTATATATGATGTATTTGAAAAGATACAAAAGAAACTTAAAGCAATGGTTGTCTTCTGGAAGAAAACTGGACCTATCTAAATGCCTCAAATTTGATCCATAGGCTTTTTTTTTTTTTTTTTTTTTTTGCAGTACGCGGGCCTCTTGCTGTTGTGGCCTCTCCCGTTGCGGAGCACAGGCTCCGGACACGCAGGCCCAGCGGCCATAGCTCACAGGCCCAGCCGCTCCGTGGCATGTGGGATTCTCCCAGACCGGGGCACGAACCCGTGTCCCCTGCATCGGCAGGCGGACTCCCAACCACTGTGCCACCAGGGAAGCCCTGATCCATAGGCTTTTGATGTTGATCCTGGGATATGATGGCCAAATGGCTGAGGTCATAGGTCTCATTATGTATTAAAGATTTACCTTTCTCATTCTCAGAGTTCCTGGTACATGCCTCTTCCCTTGGGTGGATTCTTGGCTTTTCTCTCAGCATGGTCCCCAAACACCAGTCTTCACTTCCACCCCAAGCAAAGAAGCCGAGACTGACTCCTATCTCCAGGCCAGAGGAAACGTCTGCTTCTCTGAACTTGCTGAAGGAAGAAAAAGAACTGCAAGAAGCAATTGAACGTATTGATGAAGTACAAAATGAAACAGACAGACTTAACGAACAAGCTAGTGAGGAGATTTTGAAAGTAGAACAGTAATATAACACACTCTACCAAGCATTTTTTCAGAAGAGGTCAAAATTGATTGGCAAAATCCCAGATTTGGGGGTAATGACATTTGTTAACCATCCACAAGTGTCTACACTGCTTGGGAAGGAGGATAAAGTTTAAAATGACTCTTTTAAAAAAAATTCTCTCCTAGTGAAAAAATTAAAAATAATAGTTATGTTTCTAGTGAAAAGTAATTGATGTCTTATTTCTATTCATGCCTCTTTAATATTTTTTACATGTGGGAAATCCCAATTTACTTTCCAATGTTCCAGCCAATTGGCAATTTAACCAGTCTTTGAATGGCTTCCAGGTCCTTTCCATCTTGTGCTGAATCCCAGTGGTGTCTAAAAGAAATCATTCCCTTCTTGCTTGCATGTGCATCCTGTCAATTTTTCTGGGAACAATATTTTGTAAAACCAATGTAAGTGCAGGAATTCCTTGGCTGTCCAGTGGTTAGGACTCCATGCTTTCACTGCCAAGGGCCCGGGTTCAATCCCTGGTCAGGGAACTAAGATTCTGCAAGCGATGGGGCGTGGTCAAAACAAAATTCAATGTAAATACATGTCTTTAAATGTTAAAATGTGATGGAAAACAGACTGCCTGAGAGAAAATAAGACTGCAAATAAGACATACAGATGGCCAACAAACACATGAAAGGATGCTCAACGTCACTAATCATTAGAGAAATGAAAATCAAAACTACAATGAGGTATCACTTCATACCAGTCAGAATGGCCATCATCAAAATATCTACAAACAATAAATGCTGGAGAGGGTGTGGAGAAAAGCGAACGCTCTTGCACTGTTGGTGGGAATGTAAATTGATACGGCCACTATGGAAAACAGTATGGAAGTTCCTTAAAAAACTAAAAATAGAACTACCATACGACCCAGCAATCCCACTACTGGGCATATACCCCGAAAAAACCATAATTCAAAAAGAGTCATGTACCACAATGTTCACTGCAGCTCTATTAACAATAGCCAGGACATGGAAGCAACCTAAGTGTCCATCGACAGAGGAATGGATAAAGATGTGGCACATATATACAATGGAATATTACTCAGCCATAAAAGGAAATGAAATTGAGTTATTTGTAGTGAGGTGGATAGACCTAGAGTCAGTCATACAGAGTGAAGTAAGTCAGAAAGAGGTAAACAAATAACGTATGCTAATACATATATATGGAATCTAAAAATATGTATAAATAAAAAGGTTATGAAGAACCTAGGAGCAGGACAGGAATAAAGATGCAGGCATAAAGAATGGACTTGAGGACATGGGGAGGGGGAAGGGTAAGCTGGGACGAAGTGAAAGAGTGGCATGGACTTATATATACTACCAAATGTAAAATAGCTAGCTAGTGGGAAGCAGCCACATAGCACAGGGAGATCAGCTCAGTGCTTTGTGACCACCTAGAGGGGTGGGATAGGAAGGGTGGGAGGGAAATGCAAGAGGGAGGAGATATGGGAACATATGTATATGTATAGCTGACTCACTTTGTTATAAAGCAGAAACTAACACACCACTGTAAAGCAATTATACTCCAATAAAGAAAAAAGTAGACTGCTAATAAGAAGAGTGAGCAAAAGAAGTCAAAAAAGAATGAGAAAAATCAAGGATTAAGTTAGTTAAGGCTTGAAGTAAGAAGGATTACATGTATGCCTTAAGAAACTAAAATGCCATTAAAAACTACTATATGTGGTAAATTTAAAATTGTTTTTTACCCTAAGAAACTTAGTGTCATCCTGGTGGTGATTTGGGATCCAAGACCTGCAGGGAAAAGATCAAAGGGAAAAGAATTATAATCTTGACATTTTAGACTCAAAGGAAGAGCCATCTTCAGTGCCTGAGGAGCCACAAAAGAAATTTGGTAGAAGAACAGAGATTATGTTCTAATAATTCCTCTCACATTTTATGATTCAATCAAAAATATTTATAGAGGCACTTCTACTTCCACCAAGATGAAGCAACTGGTAGCAGACTTGTCTTTCCACTGTAAACAACTAGAAAACTAAACAAAAATATGTGAAACAACTGGCTTTAGACCTGAGACAACAGACACTCCAGGACTTTGATCACTGAGAGAAGAGAATAAAATGAAGCAAGCCCTACAATCACCTCTGCTTTCTGCCTGTATACATTTTCCAGTCCACAGCATAGTGAGGGGGGTCCAACCAGAGAACAGCAGTTGTCACCAGGTAAAGAGAGAAAATTATTCAGGAAAGTTGAGAAAATATCATCATCAGTTGAGCAGTGAGAAAATGGAAATGTATAAAAGTTTGTGAATCATTTTGCTTTTATTTAACAAATTATAGCAGAAATTACAAATACATACATAGATGTATTGCAATAACAATGTCATTTTTGCTCATGGTGAATTCTAACATGCTTTCTGGAATGAGAGGTAAAAGCAAAGGTCATGTGGTTTTCATGCATGTGAATGTCACCCATTATGTATGTTGTGGAAAATTGTTCTAAAAATTATTTTAACGACTACAAAATATATCATCTTACAGATATATAGTAACAGTGATGTCTAAGAACAGGGCTTTGATTAGGTCATGAGGGCCTGTCCTCTGCTTTGAGAGTCCAAAGAAAGTGTGTGAAAGTCAGACACATATTAGTAATATCAATAACAATAACTATAGGAATAACACAACTGTCATTTATCAACTTTTATTATGTACAAAGCACTTATACAAGGTGGCATTTAATCTCCGTGACAACCCTGTGAGGTACATTAGCATCACTATTAATATTTTACAGTAAGGAAACTGAGACTTCTAAAGGTTAAGTGACTTGCCTATGATCATTGGAGAAGATCTGATCCCAAATCTGATTCCAGAGGTTATACTTAGCCATTACACAGACTGCCTATCAAATCATGATAGGATGGCTGCTTAGGGAGCATGAAACTAGAACCAGGAGAGTGAAGTGAGTCAAATGAGAATTGAGATGTCAGTCAATATTCAGTGCAGGAAACAAACAACTCCAGGTATTTAAGACAAGGGATTTAATAAGGAATCATCACTGTTGGAAGGAACAAAGAGGTAGGAGTAAAGGGGCTGCCACTGGAGCTTCTGTGGTTCAGTAATAGGGGGATCAGAAAGCTGGAACCAGCAAGCCATAGCTGCTTCTACTACTTCCATAACTGCCTCTCAGCACTAGACACCAGAACACTGAGTCTGGCCCCTACAGTCACGCTTTTCACCTCTTGACACATTTCCATGGCTTGTTTGCCAGCAGAAACAGCATCAGAAAGATGGCTTCAAAGAATAGACAATGGGGAAAGGATAATCTCTTTAATAAATGGTATTGGGAAAACTGGACAGCCACATGCACAAGACTAAACTGGACCACTATCTTACACCATACACAAAAATCAACTTAAAATGGATTAAAGACTTTTTTATGAATTAAAGCTCTATAAGGACAAGAGTCATCTGTCTTCCCCTCTGTTAAGTTCTCATGAACCTAATACAGGTCTAATACATATCTCTTGAGTGAAAAACTACTTAAAAATCTTATATGTTCTTTGTTGTCAGAAAGATCTGGATTCAAGTACTGATGTCTCTTCATCTGTGAACTAAATACAAATAATGAAATTTCTCTCAAGAGTTTTTGGTGAGAATTAAAAAATGCATGTAAAGCACTTACCACAAGGCCTAGTACATAGCATTCAATGTTTGTTGTTATTATTGGTATATCATTATTATTATTCCTGCCCCTTTTACCTAACTCTACATTATGGATCAACTTGCCAGTCATCATCATGGATGTATTCCAAGTCAGAAGGCTATACCTCCCTGTCTTCCCTGGACAGTGGCTGAGTGAGCATTACCAAGGCTCTCCTTGTGGATCTTTTACTCTGTGCTCGCAAGGCTGCCCAATCGCTCATCTGAGTAGTACTGTAGGCTTATTTATATAGAGATATGCTTTAAATCTGCTATATCTTTAGTTTTATAAGATCAACTCCTGCTGCCTTATAAGTCAGTCAGTCACTTCAAACACCAAAACATTTTATATGAGGAAAATATGGCTTTAAACTACAGTTCTTTAATAACTGGTGAGCCTGAGCATTTTCTGAAATTATTTTATTGGCCACTGGGCTTTCTGTGTATGTGTGCTGTGATTTCCTTATTCATTTACCTATTAGAGTATTAGCCTTCTTCTCATTAATTACTAAGCACTCTTTACATATCTGAGATATGTTTAATAAGTTAGATGTTTCTTGTATGCATTATATTTTTATTTTTATCATTGTATTTTTTTACAAACATAAATTCTTAATCTCTTCATGTATGTTCCCACCATTATTTTTAATCTTAGAGAATTCTTTCCCACCTTAATATGAAATATGTATACTTTTTTTTTGTTTGCAGTACGCATGGCGTGCAGGATCTTAGTTCCCCGACAAAGGATCAAACCCATGCCCCCTGCAGAGGAAGCGCAGAGTCTTAACCACTGGACCTCCAGGGAAGTCCCAAAATAGGTATACTTTTGTTTCTGATTTTACTTAATATTTTATAACCATAATTTTAGTGGCTACAAAACATACCAGTAGGGTTTATGCTGTAATATAATTAATATAATTAATCAGTCCTCTATCTTTAGATATTTCATTTTCTCCCAACAGTTCACTATTAAAATAATAACCTGATTCAATCCTTGTGCCCATCCTCCTGTATTCCATATGATCAAGACCAAAATACATAAACATTCCATTATTCTTTCATATTTATTTATTTATTTATTTAATTTATTTATTTGGCCTTGCCGGATCTTAGTTGTGGCACGCGGGATCTTCATGGCCATATGTGGGATCTTCTTTGCAGCATGTGGGACCTTTTTTTAGTTGTGGCATGCAAACTCTTAGTTGCAGTCTGTGGGATCTAGTTCCCTGACCAGGGATTGAACCCTGGTCCCCTGTTGGGAGCACAGAGTCTTAGTCACTGGACTGCCAGAGAAGTCCCTCATTATTCTTTATACATGTTGCCATTTCAGTACTGTAGGACTAACCTACTAACCAGTTCTGTATGCCCATTCACCCTACCATTTTTTTTTTTTTTTGTGGTATGTGGGCCTCTCACTGTTGTGGCCTCTCCCGTTGTGGAGCACAGGCTCTGGACACGCAGGCTCAGCGGCCATGGCTCACGGGCCCAGCCGCTCTGCGGCATGTGGGATCTTCCTGGACCGGGGCACGAACCCGTGTCCCCTGCATCGGCAGGCGGACTCTCAACCACTGCGCCACCAGGGAAGCCCCACCCTACTATTTTGACTATTAAAAACTCATATTAATATGGAGAATAAATTCATATCCAAGAATCCTCCAAAAAATATATTAAAACCTCCTAATAAAATAAATGTGGATTAACTGTTTTCCAGGGTAGAAACTTTAGATAGAAATACCATATAATTTATTGTCAAAACAGCACACTTTTGAGAGTAAAAGGGACATATTAAGAATTAGTCTGAGGTGGCCAAGATGGCAGAGTAGGAAGACCTCCTCCTATGGGCACCCCAAAATTACAACTATTTACAGAGCAAGTATCAATGAGAACAACCTAAAGACTAGCAGGAACAAAATTTCCACACCTAAACACATAAAGAAGGAACCACAACAAGACAGGTAGGAAGGGCAGAGACATGGTATAGTTAAGACCCACACCCTCAGGGTAAGTGACTTACAAACGAGAGGATAATCACAAGTGCATACGTTCTCCCTAAGGTGCAAGGGGTTCAGACTCCATATCAGGCTCCCCAACCTGGGGGTTTTGCACCAGGAGGATAAGCCCCCTGGGAAAGCTGGCTTTGAAGGCTGGAAGGTGGGGTGGGGGGCGCTAGATACAGGAGAGCTGGAGGGCTATAGAAAACAGAGACTCCATTTTTTTTCAATTTTTATTGGAGTATAGTTGATTTACAATGTTGTGTTAGTTTCAGGTGTACAGCAAAGTGAACCAGTTGCACATACACATATATCCACTCTCTCTCTTTTTCCTTTTTTTTTAGATTCTTTTCCCACATAGGCCATTACAGAGTATTGAGTAGAGTTCCCTGTGCTATCAGAGACTCCACTCTTAAAGGCACACGCAAAACCTCACATGAAATTCTCACACACTCAAGACCCAGCACAGAGGGAATAATTTGAAAAAGGATTAGATGATAGTTGATTAGATGATACAGAGGAACAGATCAGCAAACTGGAAGACAGAGTTGTGGAACTCATCCAAGCTGATGAGAAAAACTAAAAAAGATTTTTTAAAAAATAAGAACATGGGGCTTCCCTGGTGGTGCGGTGGTTGGGGGTCCACCTGCCGATGCAGGGGACACGGGTTCGTGCCCCGGTCCGGGAAGATCCCACATGCCGTGGAGCGGCTGGGCCCGTGAGCCATGGCCACTGAGCCTGCGTGTCTGGAGCCTGTGCTCCGCAACGGGAGAGGCCACAGCAGTGAGAGGCCCGCATAACGCAAAAAAATAAAAAAAAATAAAAAAATAAGGACAGTTTAAGAGACCTCTGGGACAACATCAAGCATACTAATATTCACATTGTAAGGGTCAGAAGGAGAAGAGAAAAAGGGGCAGATAACTTACTTTAAGAAATATTAGCTGAAAACTTACTTAACCTGGGAAAGGAAACAGACATCCAGGTCTAGGAAGTACAGAAAGACTCATTTACAAAACAATTCCAGTTATAATTGCATTGAAAAGAATAAAATACTTAGGAATAAATCATATAAGACATTGAGAAAAGAAATTGAAGATGACACAAAGAAATGGAAAGATAAACTGTGCTCATGGATTTGGAATAATTAATAGAGTTAAAATGATCCTACTACTCAAGGCAATCTACAGATTCAATGATATCCCTATCAAAATACCAATGGCATTTTTCACAGAACTAGAACAAATAATCCTGAAATTTGTATGGAAACACAAAAGACCCCCAGTAGTCAAAACAATATAGAGAAAGAAGAACAAAGCTGGAGGTATCATGCTCCTTGACTTCAAACTATTCTACAAAGCTACAGTAATCAAAACAGTATGATCCTGGCACAAAAACAGACACATAGATCAATGGAAAAGAATAGAGAGCCCAGAAATGAACCCACACTTAGACTGGCAATTAACCTACATCAAAGGAGGCAAGAAAATACAATGCAGAAAAGACAGCTTCTTCAATAAATGGTGTTGTGAAAACTGGACATCTACATGCAAAAGAATCAAACTGACTACTCTCTCCCACCATGCAGAAAAACACACTTAAAGTGGATTAAAGACTTAATGTAAAACCTGAAACCATAAAACTCCTGGAAGAAAACATAGGCTGTAAGCTCCCTGACATTGATCTTGGTGATGATTTTTTGGAAATGTCTCCTCAGGCAAGGGAAACAAAAGCACAAATAAACAAATGGGACTAAATCAAACTAAAAAGCTTTTGCACAGTAAAGGAAACTAAATTAAAAGGCTGCCTACTAAATGGGAGAAGATATTTGCAAACTATATATCTGATAAGAGGTTAATATCCAAAATTATACAACTCAACATTAAAAAAAAACTTGATTAAAAAATGGGAAAAGGACATGAATAGACATTTTTTCAAAGAAAACATACAGATGGCCAGTAAACACATGAAAAGATGCTCAACATCACTAATCATCAGGGAAATGCAAAACAAAACCACAGTGAGATATCACCTCACATCTGTCAGAATGGCTATTATCCAAAAGACAAGAAATAACAAGTGTTGGTGAGGATGTGGAGAAAAAGGAACACTTGTACACTGTTGGTGGGAATGTAAGTTGGTGCAACCACTATGGAAAACAGCATGGAAGTTTCTAAAAAAATTTAAAATTGTACTATCATATGATCCAAGAATTCCACTCCTGGGTATTTTTCCGAATAAAAGGAAAACAGTAATTCAAAAAGATATACCCAGCCCTATGTTCATTGCAGCACTATTTACAATAGACAACATTTGGAAGCAACCTAAGTACACATTGATAGATGAATGGATAAAGAAACTGTGGAATGTGTGTGTGTGTGTGTGTGTGTGTGTGTGTGTGTGTGTGATGGAATCTTAAAAAAGAATAAAATCTTGCCATTTGCAACAACATGGATGGACCTAGAAGGTATTATGCTAAGTGAAATAAATCAGACAAAGACAAATACCATATGATTTCACTTTTATGTGGAATCTAAAAAAACAAGGGAACAAATATAACAAACAGAAACAGACTCACATAGAAAACAAACAAGTAGTTGGCAGAGGAGAGGGGAGTGGGGGATGAATGAAATAGGTGAGGGAAATTAAGAGGTGCAAAATTCCATTTACAAAATAAATGAGTCACAGGGATGAAACGTACAGTGTGAGGAATATAGTCAATAATGTTGTAATAACTTTGTATGGTAACAAATGGTAACTAGACTTATTGTGGTGATAATTTTGAAATGTATAGACATATCAAATCACTATGTTGTGCACCAGGAACTAACACAGTGTTGTAGGTCAATTGTACTTCAATAAGAAAGAGAGAGAAAGAGAAAGAATTAGGCTGAGACAAGAGGCCTCTAAACCAGGGCTTATGGTCACCTACTTACAGGATGCATTCTCAAGTGTGTAGTATAAAGTAATAATTAGGAGTTCATAGGGAAGGTGTCTCAATTAGTGTATGTATTTGGTCACAATCTGACACCAACAAAAGTGTCCCTGATTCCCGCTACCTTAAATCTTCCTTAAACTCCATGCTTGGAGAAAAGTTTCATAAAATGTATAATGAAGAGGGGCATGGGTACTCAAGATTTCCTCTGGTTTCAGAAAAAATAGCTCTGAGCATACAGAGGAGTCATTCTCATTTGCCTTCTCTGTTAGTGAGACCCTTCCAGTTTGATTTCTCATCCATGGACAGCTCTGAATGAGATCACTGTGGACTAAAACTAAACATTTCTGCAAATATGATCCATGTTTCATTGGTTAATTGTCACTTTCTAAATCTTCATTTTTCAAATGTTATCATAAAACAATTTGACTCTAATTACAGCCATGTAGACATTGACTTAAACTTGCTTCTACTACTTCAGTAAATCAATAGGGGAGGAGATAGATGAACACACTTTTGACGTCCTCTCTTGTGTGGCAGCTTAAATAATGAAGATAAAGTTAAGAAACAATAAACTAGAACTTTGACTAATCTAATAGCAAACAGGCATCTCAGAATTTTAGAGCTGGATGGGATTTTAGAGATAACCTACTCTAGCCCTTTTATCTGTAAAATGAGGACACTAAGGCCTATAGTGTTAAGTGGCTTATCTAAGGAGTACAACTAGTGGAGGCTGAGCTGAGACAACTACCCAGTTCTATGACTCCTAGTCCTTTGTACCACAAATCAGAACCACGTTTTCTTGTTGTTCTGAGGATAAAGGAAGTGATGTTTGACTTTTCTGTTTGAGACAAGTAAATGTAAGGTATTTGTTCTCATTATAGAATAGTTAGAAGATGTTTCCTGACTTGCTTCTTATTGGATAATTGGCCATAGTGCTTACACAGAAGCACATAAAGCCTATACGGAAGACACTAAAAAGAAAAATACAAAAATAGATTGAATCAAAATGGAAATGCTCTACAAAACATAGACTGATTGCTTATTGTATTACTTCTTCTCTCATGGAGACATAAATTCAGTTGGCCATGATGGAAAGACAATGATGAGTTGATTGTCTCATTTGTACACTATGTCAAAGAGACAGAAAATTACTAAGGTAAATTGAGAAATAGGAAAATTCAAAAATTATCTTGCCTGAAGACATTATTTTTTTGCACTAATCTTTTCAAAATACAATCAAAACTGATGTCTCCAAGATTCCATCACATTGTCAAACAAATAAGTAGCTCCCGTGGCTTGCCAATAACCCCTGAAGCATGATCCTGTGAAACAAAATGTTGGTGTGGACTGCACCAGCTATCACCAAACTCAGAGCAGAAAAGAAGGTGTTGGGGAAAGAGTTATTTTAGGAAAAAAAATTCAACGCTGCAATATTGAAGGAAGACATAACTGCAGATCGAAAGGGGAAGATCAGTTTGAATTCTTTGGCCCAGGATCCCTTTAACTCTACATCACTCTTCCACAAGGGGTATCCTTCTCTTGTCATATTCTCCACAATGCTTCTCTCCCATAGCCCCATCCTAACTTGCATGTTCCTGGAACAATAACCTTGGAGTCATTCCCTCTCTCTGCTCCAAGGCCTAGGAGTGGAAAAGGACCCTGGGTCAGAAAAAGGAAGTTGGTGAAGAATAGGACCACTCAGTGAAACATAACTTCATAAGCAATTTCATCTCCACTAGGGCTGGGATCTTTCTTTGGTTGAATGTGTCTGAGACATTAGAACAGTACCTGATTCATTGAATACTTTTAATAAAAATTTGTTAAGTGAATGAACAAAGTTCTGAGTCCTTAACAACTAGAATGGTGGAAAATTGCTTCTCCATCATCATTGGGCTTCTTTCTCTCCCCTTCCAGGTTTTCATCAAAATTTGATCATCCTTCATGAGTCCCAGGAAATAATAATCTCCAACCTATTCTGATCACTCTAGCCATCTTTGTTGGTCAAGCCCACGGCAGTTCTCTGAGGCCTCCAGTTAGTGCTGAGGCACTACCCTGTCTCAAATGGAGCAGAGGCATCTTTGGTGAGGCCAGGAACCCCAGGCCTGAGGTACATCAGGACCATCTCCTTGAGGCCAGGCAGCACTGCATAGCTCCTCTTGCAAACAGGGTCAACAACCCAGGCTCTCCTGCCCAGGATTAGGGCCCTCCTTAACAAGGAGAATCCTGTCACTTTCTCCAAGCTTATTTCCTCAAACTTTAGCCTGTCCCTAGGTTTTTGACTTTTGGAAATAAAAGTCACAAAAATTCCAGACTTATTCTGCATTCCTCCCTGACTTCCCCCAGGCACTGACACATGGAACTTTCTGTCAGATTAAATGGATAGAATAGAAAGGGGAAAATGAAGGATTAAAAAAAAAAAAAAACATAAATATCTCAAAACATTATCCAGCCACGTCGGTATGTGATCAGGTGCATATACTTAAAGCAACTGTGAACCCTATAGGTTATTCCACTGACTACAAAAGTAGCATAACAAAGAATGAACACCTGTTTGTGTCCTTTAAACTCCAGTACAGAAAGAAAATTCACATTTAGTAACAGGTTTTGGGGGGGTTTGTTTTTTGGTCTAATATGCTCCTGCAACCAACAGCTTCAAAGAACTAAACTCTTCTGAAAAATGTTTGGATGTTAAGATGACCACCAACTCAAAAAGCATCAGAGCCACTTCAATAAAAGGATGTAGACTAGGTTTCAAGGCACTTGATCTGCATAAATTTATACTTTTAACCAAATTTAATGGACTTTCTTGTGAGAAGGGTGAGCATTACTAATTTCACATTTTAATATATTTTAGGGACATGAAAACTTGGATAGTGAAAACATCCCACCTAATGCAAAGGAAACTTCCTAGAAGGAATCTGTTTGGAATGAAATGGGAAGGGTTGGCTTACAGGTAAGGGTGGACAGGGTGGCAGGATTCTTTAGGATTTATGGTGTTTCAAGAATATTTGCAACAGTGAAGCCATGAGAGAAGATGAAATTATGAGGCAGACTGACATTAATTATTATACAAAGGCTCAAAACCAGCCTTTAGAAATTATTTTTTTCTTTTCTCAGGTAGTAGGAAATAGAAATATCATGGAAATACTTTATCTGGAAGGAAGGCCATCACTAAATACAATTTCTATTCCTTACTCCTAGCCACTTCTTTCTGCATCCTATGTCACCACTTATGTTCCAGAACAAACGTATACTTGCAGTCTCCAGGAGAAAAAAGGAAACACAAGTCAGAACAATATTTTATAGTAATTATAATGATCAGAATTCCTCATCCTCCTTTCTGCTGTCATTTTGCTGTGACCTTTAGATAAGCTCATATTTCAGCCCCAGGCAGATCTCTGCTATAGTCTGAATATGTACCATGTTACAGATAAACACTTCAGAATTAAGTAGGAGTGCCTAACTTTAAACTGTAGGGCATAACTTGTGAGAGGCCAGTTAAAACACTATTAATCTTTACTCTTTTTATGCTTTTTAAATGCTATTATATTTATAATTGTTTACATTTTGACAATCAAACCATATAAAATATAGATCCCTTCAAAATGAATATTTATATGGCATTTTGTTTCAGGAAAGAGTAATTATGAAATACATGTCCCCCTAATTCAAGGTTAGCTAACCTCAAGTTATCACAGTTGAGATAAACCATATTTTCTAAAATACATTTTAACATTGTTCATTCACTTCTGAAGCCAAAAAACCCAGCAAGAATCAACTTGTGCCCCTTTACTTACCCCAGGCTCAAATCAAGTTCCAGCGTCATAAAATTTCAGCCATGTATATAATTCCAAAGATTTTAAAGTCCCACCTTCTTCAGTTGCTTCCATTTTTTAGACAAAGCTGCACTCTTCCTATTACACCAAGACAAATTATTAAAAGGAAATAACTTGCTGTTATTGAGCCACTGTCAAGTCTCACATAGCACTTGTTCTGATATTACCTTCTGTACCAGAGTTCACTACCGGTTCATGAAATACAACTAAGTTTAAGAAGACACCAAGCAGAACTCACATCTATAAAGACCTTATAATAAGTTCTAATGTCAGATAAAATTTTTCTATTTTTCATTGTACACAAAAGTTCTTCTCCATTAAGCACAGGCAATCAAGGAATGGTGAAACAGGTAGAGTTCTATAAGAAGTATGATCTCCTGAAGTGACTAAGTAACTAAACCACAATATGAAGTCATAGATTCTGGTATAAAATTACTAACATACCTGTAAAAGTCACAGATAGTTACTTGTCATATTAACCAGAAACCTCAAGAATGAAAGATACTCCTTTGAAAATGTTAAAATCTTCCTGTGTGTTAGGTACTAAATAGGAAGCACCATCTGCTGTGTGCTCAGGAGACTTTCCTGCTACACATACTGAAATATGTCCCTGATCAAAGTGGTGTGAAACAAGACTGCAGCTAAACTGGTTATGATGGCAAATTTTAAGATATTTTGAATAGCAACATGAGAGTTAGAACATGCCCTGCTTAGTTCCTTCAGGACCAGAAGGAACTGTAAATATTTTTTAATCTAGCATCTTTTAAACTGAGGCAGGAAGATAATGATAGACATTCAATGAATTACATTCAATGCAGTTTAAAATATCACTTTAATTCACAGAATCAAAATATAAATACAAAACCTTGTTGCAAGAGGCTGTCTTTTACAAATAAACTTTTTTTAAAGAAATGTTTCTTCCTTCAAATGTTCATTTTCTGGAGGAAAATATTGCTGTGTCTTCATTTTCATTATCAAGATTCAGTTTGGCTCTTGCTGATATTAAATTAAATCATTCAGTTTATGTGCTTTGGGGAAAAAAAATTATGGGATTTGGGATACAAATACATAGCCTGATGAATAAGTATCTAAAATTCCTACTGAAGTTACTGTTTGGCAATGAGAAACTCACTGATAATCACATATACAAAGAAACTAATTTTTAAAAATAATATTTCATTCTGTTAAGTCACTTTATAATGTTAAGAAATGGAAAAGATCCTTTAGGGAACAGTTTGGAGCATGGCCCAGATGCCGGCTTCAGGACCAATGCACTTAATCTCCCAGCCGCTGAGAGTACTGGTTGCCGATGACTCACAGCGGGGCATTCCACATTTAAGGACAGGTCAATAACAGGGTACAAAGGCATGCCCCCTTGCCTCTAATCAGGATGACTCTGAAAGGAAATCCCAGCTCCAGAGCTCCCTATGGAGTTGCCTGAAGAAAGTGTTCATAGAGCAACCCCTCCCTCTGCCCAACCCTGCTTCCATCACTTCAGTACAGATGTCGTTTCCAAGGGCACACCCCAATAATTCTGCACACAAATCTCCCACTCGAGTCTCTTTCCCAGGAAACTCTATCTAAGACAGTTAGCATTGCAAGTGATTCCAGAAATGAGACTTTAAAATGGAGTTTTGGAGTTGGATCCCTGCCAGCCAGCTGCCAGACAGACCCCCATCCCTAGTGCTTGGAGAACTGTTAACACCTGGCTATTGCTGTACCAATGTGATTACTAATTTGAATCCACTTATGCCAAAGCTGTGTCCCACCTGGTTACCTGTAATTGAAATAAATTAATAAAACTGGGCTTTCTGCATTTATTGAATTTTATCTCGTTATAGCTTGCACAAGACTGCCACCTCCTGGAGAGGCTAATGAATACTGGGGGCTGAGGTGTTCTCATCCATTTGGAAATCAGTATTACGAAATTGCGTCTCGACGCCAACCCCGTATCTCTCCATGAGGTTAAACCAATTCCTGACCCCTCACAACTTCTGTGAACAATTTTTTGCATAGGACTGAGATTTCAAACAACTTGCGCAACACAACTTATTTTTACGTGAAAGTTTAAACAAAAGCTAATATTTTAGAATGCTCAATATGTGCCAGGTGCCTTCTTAATTCTCACAACATTCATCTGAGATAGGAACTATTATCATAAACATAGCCAAGTTACGGATGAGGAAATTAAGTTTTAGTGTACTTACGGTGACCAGACTTTAAGCGGTAACTACACCGAGGTAGTCAGAACTCCAAGGCTGCGGAGCTCCGTAACTAACCGCCCCGCCCTACGTGGGCATGCGCAGAAAAAAAGCACAAGTAAATTCCGTAGGAATTGTAGGAGGCGGGCACTGAGGGTTGTGGTGGGCCTCTAAGATCCCAGCATTCCCTTCGTGCCGCCGCTAACATGGCGGCGCCCATCTTGCGGTGCATTTCCCGTGGCCAGGGGCTTGGTACCCCAGGCCTGTCAGGAGTCTTACCCCTGGGGCTGCGTGAGGCCCACTCGGGCGCTCAGGGGTTGCTGGCGATGCAGAAGGCTCGGGGTCTGTTCAAGGAGTTCTTCCCTGAGAGGGGTACGAAGACAGAGCTCCCAGAGCTCTTCGACCGTGGCACGGCGGGCAGTTTTCCCCAGACCATCTACTGCGGCTTCGACCCCACGGCCGACTCGCTTCATGTGGGGCATCTGCTGGCACTATTGGGCCTGTTTCACTTCCAGCGAGCGGGCCACAACGTGATCGCCCTGGTGGGCGGTGCCACGGCGCGCCTGGGAGACCCGAGCGGCCGTACCAAGGAGCGCGAGGCGCTGGAAGCAGAGCGCGTGCAAAGCAACGCGCGCGCCCTGCGCCAAGGGCTCAAAGCCTTGGCGGCTAATCACCAGCAGCTCTTCGCTAATGGGCGGACCTGGGGCAGCTTCACCGTGCTGGACAACTCGGCGTGGTACCAGAAGCAGGACCTGGTGGACTTCCTAGCGGCAGTGGGCGGCCATTTCCGCATGGGCACGCTGTTAAGCCGGCTGAGCGTGCAGACTCGGCTCAAGAGCTCCGAAGGCATGAGTTTGGCCGAGTTTCTATACCAGGTGCTCCAGGCCTATGATTTCTACTACCTGTTCCAGCATTATAGATGCCGGGTCCAGCTGGGTGGATCTGATCAGCTGGGCAATATCATGTCCGGATACGAGTTCATCCATAAGTAAGCGCCTTTAGACCTGGAGAAATCCTAGACCAAATAATTTACACACGAATAGCCTGTGTTGCATTGTTAGCATTGTGGAATGACGCCCTTCGTTCCTGCCCTTGTTGGTTCTATTTCCATTAAGGGTCCGTAATGGGATTAATTTAATATCACTGGCTAATGAGAACTAAAGGGCTGAAGTAATGGTATTAGGTATGGGACATATTATAGAGCTCTGCAGGAAATAGACCCTCCTAGTCAGGATTCGGATTGTATGTGTTTGCTGCTTTTAAGAAGCTTTTTCTGTGTTTCTGATTTGAAAGACTGCTTGTTTTCATTTATAACCTGAACGTGACTGGGCCTCTTTGAGTAGTCTCTGCTTTGCTCTGCACCTTCCGTGAAGCTAAGTGTTAGTCATTGGTTGGCATCTCAAAAAAATTTTTTTCAGCACCAAATATTTGGCGAATAATGTAGATTTCAGTGGCACTTGCTTGAGGGAGATGAACTACAGGACTAGCTCATGTGCTACTGATTTTTAAAATCCCTTTAAGACACCTCTTTTGGTGTCTCTACCTGACTCCTCTTTACCCAGTTTTCTCTCCCCTTCCTACCCAACCTTTAAAAATGTCTAGGCCCCAGTTATGCAGTACTTCCCTTTGGCTTGCCCAGAGTCACTGGTTCAATTGCAGCTCAGAATGACAAATGTCACAATAGAGTGCTGTGAAAGCAGTAAGATGGACAGTAATCCAGGTTTAGGAGGTCAAGGAGGTTTTCTTAGATCAAGAAACCAGACTGAAATCTGAGAATGATTAGCAGAACCTACCACCACTTGAGCTTAAAGCACATAATAAAGTTCTTCTTTATGCATAGGTTGACTGGAGAAGATGTATTTGGAATCTCTGTTCCTCTAATTACAAGTACAACTGGAGCAAAACTGGGAAAGTCTGCTGGCAATGCTGTGTGGCTAAACAGAGATAAGACATCTCCTTTTGAATTGTATCAATTTTTTGTCAGGCAGCAAGATGATTTGGTAGAAAGGTGAGTTCTTAATTGTGTGCTGAGAAAAATTAAGTTCATTAAAACTCATGATAAATTTTAGCCATTGAATCTCCCTGTACCCTTCATAGTTTTTTTGTTTTGTTTTAACGTAGATTCTATTTAAGGCTAGTACATCACAGAACATTGTAGTTAAACACTTTTTGTTGGTTAAAGCAGAAAACCACTATGGGTGCTAGAAAACTTAGAGCCAAGTTTGTCATCTACATCTAGCAGGTTCTTAGGACATTATTGCTTGCATATTCTAGTTTTTTACTCCTTTCATCTTGACTTTTATTTCACCTTTGTCTCTAAAGTTCCTTTTCTTTAACATAAAAGAAGATCCTTTTGAAGGTCCTTTTTTAAAGTGATTTTCTTATTAATTCACAATATCTTAAACTCTTAGAAGAATATAAATTAATGAGAAATACACCTGCAACAAAGGAGTGAATTTTTCAAAAAAATATCATTTGACATAACTATCATCAAAATAACTTAGGAATAATTCTTAAAAATTTTTAAATGTATAATACTTGCCTGCAGAACATTGCAAACCACTATTGAGCAAAAATAAAGAACGCTACATGAATGGAGAGTTCTCTTGGAGGGTAAACGCTTGAGGATTGCCAGAGGTGACCAAAAGTGGGATTTGGATGTGTGCATAACAGTTGGTATATAGGGTAGGAAGGCCCAGGAGGCAAGAATTAAACAAGATGAGGGCCTGGAGCGAGAGTTCAGTCCATTTGGGGGACCACTTGCCTAAAACTAATTTCAGGAGTGTCTCTTTAAGGAGGCCAGTGATGCTCAGTGAGGCCAGCTGCCTGGGGCTATAGCCTAGATGGAAATTCCAAAGAATATTATATTGGAGAGCCCTTTGTTTAATCTCTGGAGAGGTAAAGTGGGTCAGAGTCAGTAATGTCTGGCGATCCAAAGGGAACGAGAATAAATTTAGTGAGGAAAGAGATTTGGGAGTTGCCCAAAGGAGTCCCGTGTAAGTATTAATGACTGTGAAGGCGTATCTGGAGGCCCCAGGAGAAGGGGGCAGTGGCCAGTGAAATCAGCCTGCCAGTGGGAGCATGGTTGGTCTCCCCAGGGAATATGTCCCCATCTGGATATCCTCCATTGTTTGGTTTGGGAGCAGAGAATAGTCGTCTATCACAACTTTGGCTGCTGCTGAGGAGATGGGAAGTCCCCTCAATTAAGCCCAAACTGTTAAGGCATTAATTCCTTGGTGACCCAAGGTTGTGTGGGCCCATTTTTCAAGCTGGTAGGAAGGGTCTGTGCTGGGCAGTGTGGTGGCTTAGTGAGGGAATCTGCAGTACTGTTGAAAATGGCTTCCAGCATAGAGCAGGTAGTCTGAGCGGAAACATGAGACTTAACAATGATAGGAACTGGGGACTCCTTCCATGTCTGGGCCAAATGGGCTTGTCTTATATGAGAAAATTGTCCCTTAGCCATTGGCCAGACGAAACCGCGAGGCCATTAGCAATAACCCAGGAGTCTGTGAAAATGTGGATCTGCCAGAGGCCTCTTTATGGGTCTCTAAGGGCTAAGTGAACAGCTACAAGTTCTGCCAATGGGGCTGAGCCGGGACTGCCTTCTTCAATTGGAGAGGTGCCTGAGACCGGGGGAATGCTACAGCCCTCCAGCAAGCTGCAGTGCATACATGGTGGTGCTGCCATTGGTGAAGAATATGGATTCCCTGTCCGTCTCAGACAGTTGGTTCCAACGGGCTCCCCAAGCAGCCAGAGGAAGAGGAAGGAGCTGATCATGAGGGAAGCTACACCCTCCTATAATTTTTTTTTGATTTTTCAGATATATAATTATAACTCTGAATCATAATATAGTTTTCCCTACTTTTTATTTATTTATTTTTGGCTGTGTTGGGTCTTTGTTGCTGTGCATGGGCTTTCTGTAGTTGTGGCGAGCAGGGGATACTCTTCGTTGCGGTGCATGGGCTTCTCATTGTGGTGGCTTCTCTTGTTGTGGAGCACGGGCTCTAGGCTCACGGGCTTCAGTAGTTGTGGCACGTGGGCTCAGTAGTTGTGGCTCCCGGGCTCTAGAGCGCAGTCTCAGTAGTTGCGGTGCACAGGCTTAGCTGCTCCCTGGCATGTGGGATCTTCCCGGACCAGGGCTCAAACCCATGTCCCCTGCATTGGCAGGTGGATTCTTAACCACTGCGCCACCAGGGAAGCCCCCTCCTGTAATATTTAAAGGCTTTGACATCAAGGTTAGCCCTCTCCTGAAGGTACCATTTTCATTTTACCAAGGAGGCATCAGTTGTGGTGTTAAGCTTCTGCCAGAGGCATCTCTAACCCAGGGCGTTAGGGAGTAGTATTGATTGGGGGCCAGTTAGGGCCTCAGTTTCTAAAAGAACTCTGTAGAATCCTTTGGGGTTAGGCACTTAATCCAAAACCCCATAGGAAATCAGGTAGACTTATGTTTGGTCCAGAGACTCCAAGGGGGCATAGTCAGATATGGTCAAGCACTGACTTGGAATGTGGAGCCAGGTGGGACTAAAGGTAGGGCTCCTTGGACTGCCTGCTGGGCAGCTTCCAAAACACATTGTTGTGCCTCACCCCAGTGGAAGGTGGCAGACTTGCATGTGATTGTGATTGTGGCAAAGAATTAGTGAGCAGTGAGGGCGTTGCCTGCAGAACATGAAAAGGCCTGTTACCTGTTATATCTGAGTACAGTGGTGGTTTAATGAGTAATTTCCTCCATGTATAGGAACACTGTCAGTGCTCTCCAGTGCCTTTTGAATGGTTTTGACAGTCCCAGTAAGATGTAGGAGCACTACCCCGTGATTAGAGGGAGCACTTTGTAAAAAGAATTTTCTGGACTCAGGGTCAAATGGGACTTCTTCAGGGTTAGAATGAAGAGGGGGTCACTTGAGTGAGTCTGGTCATAGAAGTGATAAACCCACTGGACCATGCCACTTTTGCACAGCAGGAGACAGGCCTAATCTCATGTTTTCCATTCACTGTGAGCCTTGGAATGTTGGTACTCAGCGACACTAAGCAACATCCAGGAAGCATCCATAGGGGTTCTGTATTATCGAGGAGCTGGTGTACCTCCTCAGGGGTCTTACGAGGCATTGGCACAAGATGTTCAGGACATTTATATTTGTCCATTGTTTAGCAACATCATACCAGGTACTGGACCCACGATATCCCATCGAGTTTGGGGGACAGAGAGTGACAGCAAGACTCGACTGTATTTCCCCTTTTGCTCTGCCAATAGTTTCCTGATACAAGGCTGTTCCATTCATCCAGGTTAGGAAGTGTAATCCCATTATGACCCACCAGTCCCAGGGGGAGGTCTCCCTCCTTCTTACCTGTGGGAATTATTCTTTCCTCTTGCCTTTAGCTCAGAGCCTCAGCTTGGGCAGTGATAATAGCCTTGGGGTCCATTCCACCCTCATTAGCTTTCCTTGGCCTTGAGATGTGGAGGACCTTCATGTACTCATGTACTCAATCAACGTCTGTATAATTTGTGGTCTGATCATCTCATTAGACCATATGGCCTTGATCACTGATCACACTGCTCTGCGGAGATCATTGAATTATGGCAGCAGTGACGTTTGGGGATGGATACTGCTGGCAGCACAGCAGAGGCAATATGCAAAAGGCATAGAATGATAGACCTCCAGCATGCATTGCTGTCCTCCCAAATGGTGTTGCCCACCTGGGTTAGCCAGTTAGTAAACTAGTCAAAGCTAAAGGGCAATCATGCAGTCCTGCCGACTATGCCATTGCCAGTTGTTGTGTGGGCCTCAGCCTGTTGGTAGTGATACCATGAGCTAGAAATGCCTGGGGGTGCTCACCTCGGTCCATACTGTGTAGGAGCCCTCACAGACATTTCCTGGGCCAGAGCCAACCTTGTGGCTGGACCAGTGCTGTGGTCCTTATGATTGTAAGAGACAGCTCAGCAATAATCATCAGGGAACTTTAAAAAAAGATGTGTTACTTACAGTTTCTGGAGGGCACATGGCACTACAGGGGCCACACAGTGAGTCAAGGATGGGGAAGGAGGGAGCATGGGCCCGGAGCTCTGTCCTTATTGGGGTGCCTAGGATTTCGCAGGTTCACTCTTCACTGGCTAATTTAAAACATAGAGTGAGAATTAGGGAGTGGGAAAGGTGAAGAGGGGTCACTCAAGCAGTCAGTTATCTCGACTACCCAGGGCTTTCTGAAAGGGGACTTTCATGAGTGGCGGCAGCCTGGTTCCTTATCTGGTTGGTTTGGTACTAGCTGTGTCATACATTTGGCAGTATGCTTATTCGAGATCGATGTCTTTGAAATGGATACCTTGGCATTAAGCAATCAAAAGCTTAATGTCAAGCACTTACATTACAGGTATAGAACCACTTGGAAAAATATGTGGCTCTGCCTACTCAGGTCAAATACTCATGACTTGTGATCAGCAGTCCCTCCCCCTGGGCACATCCCTAACGGATGAGTGCACATGTGCACACCATCAACCACTGTCCAAGAGTAGGAACAACACAAATATCCACACTAGAATAAATACATTACGAAGCATTCATAACATGGAATGTGTACTCAGCAGCTGTACACACAGCAACATGGGTGAATCACCAACATAATGGTGTGCCAGAGTAACCAAAAGATATATATTCTGTATGATTCTGTTTATATAAAGTCTAAAAAGAGGCAAAACTAAGTGATGCTGTTTAGAGAGGCATATTGAGATGGTAAAAATATAAAAACAAGGAAGTAATTACCATGAAAAGTCCAAAGAGCGGTTACCTTGGAGGGGTGAGGGGATTTGGGTAGGAGCAGTGTTGTATACCTAGACAGGTGATAGTTACACAGCTATTTGCTTTATGATTCATTAAACTATGTCTGTTGTTTGTGTATTTCTCTGTGCTTTTCACCAAAGATAAGATTTTAAAAGTTGATACATATAAAATATTTGTCAGTTTTTAAATTACAGTTTTTATTTATGAGTACATACACAGAAAACAAAAATATAAAAACATGCTTGGGAAGGATGCCTACAAATTTAGATTAGTGGTTGTCTCTGGGGCAAGAAAGAGAATATATCTGAGGTGGATGGGGCCCTCATCTATATCTATACTATTTTATGACTTTTTTAAAAAGGAAGGATTTGAAACAAAGATGGCAAAATAGTAACATCTTCAGTCAGGGTGGTGTGTGTATTATTGTCATTTTCAGTACATTTCTGTATGTTATATTTCATAATTAAAAATAAGTTCTAAAGTAAGCAGGATGTTCTTTAAAGGGTAAGGGAGCTGGAGATAAAAATTAGGTATGTTATATAAATCTAACGGGATTTTTTTTTTTTTTGTCCCAAAGGTACCTGAAGCTCTTCACTTTTCTGCCCCTTCCAGAGATTGACCACATAATGCAGCTGCATGTCAAAGAGCCAGAAAAGCGGGGTCCTCAGAAACGACTTGCTACAGAAGTAACAAAGCTTGTTCATGGACAAGAAGGGCTGGACTCTGCTAAAAGGTGGCCTCTTAGAATAATGAACACTTGATTAATTAGTTAAGAGACTGGAGGACATTTGGAGCCAATGTTTTAGTCATCTTTTACCACTAACAAGGACTGTCAGTGTTAACTGCTTTAAAGTACTAGCCTACATTTACTAGAAAGAAAGATTATCCTGAATTAAGCTTATAAATTATACAAGATCAATGTTGCTGTTTGAAAAACTTTCCATCTGGAACATAATGGGTACTTCATAACTGGTTTTTGGGTGTTAGAACACATGTCTAAGTAAGCACTCAACATGATGTGGCTCTCAAAATGTGTTTTTCAGGTGTACACAAGCCCTTTATCATAGCAGCATAGAGGCACTGGAGGTCATGTCTGATCAAGAGTTAAAAGAATTGTTTAAAGAAGCTTCATTTTCTGAATTAGTTCTTGACCCTGGAACAAGTGTCCTAGATACGTGCCGCAAAGCAAATGCCATTCCAGGTGGTCCCCGAGGGTAAGATTGTTTAACTTTTAGGTTCACAGTTAAAATTCACAACCTGTGTTTCTAGAGGTGGTGTTTTTCCTGATAATGGCATCTCATTCCTTGTAGAAGTTAAGTTAGTCTGAGAATCAAGTGAAAACTGAGTACTTACTGCTGAAAATACCTTAAATTTTCTTTAAAATCTAGTATTACTATACTCTCTCTAATTAGTCTAACCTGGTCAGTTTTTTCTCCAGCATTGGAAAAGGCTTACGTTTAAGTAACCACTATTGTATAAATACACTGGGATCAGTCAGCTTAGGGATTGTCACAATTTGAGAAGATCACAGGAACAGAGGCCCTAAGTAAACAGATTCACATACCCCTCTCACATTCAGTCTGTATCCTCTTTATTCTGGGGAGTAGTGGGGTTGCCCAACCTATTTAAAATATTAGTTGAATTTCTCCTTTAGAACGTTAAAGGGGAGGCAGAATCTAATAAACATGAAGATAACAATTTAGTGCTAAATGGTTTCAATAGGAGAGCCTTTGAAATTAAATGAAATAATGATGTATCTGTATTATTGGGAGCGGTCAACAGTGATTAGATTTATCTAATTACTGAACATTTTTATTTTTCAGGTATCGGATGATAACAGAAGGTGGAGTCAGTATAAATCACAGACAAGTAACAAATCCTGAGAGTGTTTTAGTTGTTGGACAACATATTCTTAAGAATGGGCTTTCGTTACTTAAAATAGGAAAAAGAAACTTCTACATTATAAAATGGCTTCAGCTATGATGAAAACTCCTTCCAGTGGTTCAAACTTATCCATCATTCATTCTCAAGATGTACGAATTTATACCTTCACTTATGCAACTCAAAGACAAAGAATGGAGTGTACTCTAGGCCTCACAGTGTGAGTAATTTCATTATTTATATAGGTTGGATAAGTTTGTGTAATAGTGGGATATTTTATTTCCTGATCCTTAAACATTAAGGACTACCACAGAAAAGCATGATTTCTAGGGTTAATCTCTATTTTAATAATTACGCTTTATGAAAAACTAAATGCTGTCTTTCCTATCCTGTCCTTGCTGTTTTGGAGATAAGGAGGAACAATGAAAAAGAGGTAGTATAAGTAATCGTGGATACTTTTATATCAGGTGTGTATCTCATTAGAGGTTTTTTGTTGTTTAGGAAGCAAATACAGCTCTCCGTAAAAAGGGAGAAAAGTTAGAGGAAGCCGTAGCTGGCATTAGAAATTACAGTAGAAATAGTTTCTTTTCAAGGAAAAGAAAAGTCAGTACTTGACTTTTCAGAAAGTTTCTAATTCAGTTTTCCAGTCCCTTGACTGTGTTTCCATAAAATTAAATTTACTCATAGCCTTGTTTTCTAAAATTCAGTAAAAAAAAGGTAGCAATGTCTTATAAATTTATCAACTTTTAAATTAGTTTTAAGTTTCAACTTATGTCCCCAAGCAGATTGCAGCTTGAGATGAACTGAAAAGTTAAGTAACCAACAAGATAAAATAGAGGCAAAATATATACACTAAATATCTAATCATTTGAGAATATCAAAAGACATTCCAGTAAGGGAAGTTTTCAGGTCAAATTTAAAGGATTTGGAATCAAGACTTAGTTAAATTAAGCTCTACATTCTTTAGGCAAGTTGATTCTCCAGAACTATTTCCAACATCTGAAATATTGAAGGTAATAGCACCCCTATTTGCCCTGAGCATCAAGTGAAGCACAAACATAAACACAAAATGGCTTGCAATCAGATGTGTTCTAGAAAAATCTTACAGGCAGCAAAGCATGCCTTTAGAGTTCAAATTCTAGCTATTTACTACCTGGATTACTTGGAGCAAGTCATTATCTTCATATGCAAAACATGGAGATGTAATAATACCTCAGTCAATTATGAAAATCTAAAAAGAAGAAAGTCATAAAACTTTCATACAGTGTAAGCTGTATTGCTATGTTCCAAAGTAGATTTATATGTTAAAAAAGCTATAGTTTATCTAAACCTTCTTCTAGGAGTAAAGTTAGGAAGAATTCATTTATTGACAAACTTTAATGTCACTTCATACCAGCAAGTTTATTTACATAGTAAGAACATACAGGTATCCATTATAAATGTCAGAGATCATCTCTGCATTTCAGAACTTTACTCAGTTTAAGTGTCAACAAAAGGAGGTTTTCTCTTTGCATACCTCTTGTCTCTGTTTTTCTTTGTACACGGTGTATAGTACTAGCAAGTGCATTATCATAGCAGGTAATGTTTTCAATTTGAAATTTGCTAGAGAAAGGTGCATTGTAAGTTTTCTTCCCCTCTTACAAATTAAAAAAGCTAGACTAGAATGGAAGTCATCTGATCTATCTGAAATAAGTAAATCATGGATGGCTATAATTTCAAAACTGAGGTTTAATAATGGCAGAGTGATTTTAAAGTATGCTAATAAACATTCTGGAAGCATGTATTCTATGAAGATGGTACTGCTAAGTATAAGTAGTACCATATCATATCAGACTGAATCTGTTTTTTTATGTTTGAGATCAGTTGCTGAGTCTCTTGTGTCTTAGTACAGTAAATGGGTGCCATTAGCCAAGAGTAACAGACATATTCATATGTTCCTGCCAATAGTCCTTCATAAATGTCGTAACTTAAAAATAGACTTTAATATCTGTAATATGTAATTTATCATTTTAAAACTTATAATGTAATTCATATCAAGAATCACCTGGGGAATTTTGGTAAAATGTATATATGTTCTAAACCTTACTCCCAACCCCTGAAAGCCTTTAAGAGTATGTGTGTGTGTCAGGATGTTTTTCCTTAAATAATAAAGCCCCACCATTACTTTCTATTCTAATGTACTTTGTTGGTGTGAAGCAAAAGTAACTATTAACAACTAATAGGAAGAAGATACACTTAAAATCACCACAGTATTTGGTTTTAAGTTTTAAGTCCCACCTCCAAGTGAATCTTGAAGCATGGTCTGAGGGCTCCAATTTAAAAATGTATCTGAATTATTACTATTATATTTGAAAACCAAGGGGAATTTATTAGGACTTCTGAAAACTAAAAGGAAAGATGGTCATTACCAAGTCTTACTAGATAATCAAGGCTAGATGTTCTTAATGCAGGAAAACATAACTCATGCTTCCAGGTTTAAGTAAGATCAAAGATGATATTGTAATTTTTAACGCACCAGGGGAATGTGGATCCAGAAGTGGAAGGACTGTAGCTACACATTATGCACATCACATCATTGTCAATGTTACAGATCCTCTCGTGTGTTCAGCTTTCTTACAAACACATCAAAGGTTTCAGAGAAGCTCAATAAAACTAAATCAAAGAACAGGTGGAATAGTGACTGACTACTGAGTAACTTGTCAACCCACCTCTTTCAAAGCCAGTTCGGTTTAAATAATAGTGCATGCATTATAGTCGTATGACATGGTGTCTTGGTGCATTCTTCTTGAAGGGCTATGGCAGCAGCTTTAAGACTACTAGCAGATTACACAGGTCATCTTATCCACAGACAAACTGCTTGTACAACTAGAATTATTAACAGTTCTTTTTAAGTTCAGATGAAACTGTCACAAGATAGACGATGTATTTTATATATACTAGGAAATTTTAGAAACAGCCATTTATTATTTGGATTAAATGTGTGATTCGTTCTGCAATACAGAGAATAATTTTCAGTTTATAGCCAGTCTTCACATGAGCAGATTCATACCATTGCAATACACAGGAGTTCATAAATAAAATTCTACTCAAGTAGGCAGTAACTAGCAAGTCAGTGAGTCTCAGTATTACATAGTTCTCTTCACCAAAGATGAGTCTCTCGGATTTCAGCAATAATTTGACTGGCTCCTTGTAATGCCTGCATTAAAGAAAATTATAAAAATTATAAATGCTTAAGTTATAATAACAAGGAATATCAAAGAAAGAATCTGAATTAATGTGGGATAACCTCTCCACTTTATATGTGGTTGATTTATACTAACCAGCGTCTTCTCTGAAATTTGAATCTAATCAAGTGCCAAAAGAAAAAAAGATTAGCCGTCATACAAAGACTATATATATGTATCTCCAAGGATCAGAATGCATTTTAAACAATAAATGTTTATACCTACAACCCAAGTAAGAAAATTCAAAAAAATTCACAGTAATTACCTTCAGCATATCAGCTGCTTCTTTCCTGCGCTGTGCCATGTCCTCGGATTCAGTCAGAAGATCATCCAATAAGGATGATTTATACAGCTGTCCTACTAACTCACTCTGAAGAGTATCTTTTACATGATTAACCAAAAAATGCATTACTGCCTTTGGCACACTGCAAAACATCAGATAATCCATTTGATTTAGAATAAAAACGTAAATTTTTTAAAATATTTGTATTTTCAAAACAGATTATGAAATCATCTCGCAGTATTCTAGTCTGATTTATATAACAGTACTAACCTGTCTTGAATATTCTTTCTGACAATAAGAAAATAAGATTTGATGAGTCTTTCAATAACTTCACAGTCTCGCTGTTCACGGGCAGATAGTTTTCGTGCAACAGGTACTGGCTAAATGGGGTGAGGGGGAGAAAAAAGTTACTTTTGTGCCATTTTGAAATGACAACATTTAACATTCAATAAGTTTTTGAGACTTCAGTTCCTTTTGTCTTTTAAAGTGTTTTCCTGGTAATTTGGTTATTTGTCCTCAAGCAAATTCTGCAGCTTACCACATCCAGCAAATTCACAGCATGGCCTTTTTGTGGACTGGCTGGCATAATTGGAATTGGTTTTGATTTTTCCTCAGCTAGTAACTCCTCAGCTTTTGAAGTTTTCAGCATTCCTCTCCAGTTGCCTGTTGTTGGTTCTTGAACACCATCTCCAACCCCACCACCTCCAGATGCAACCTGAAAAAACATATTCCAAAACCTATACCAACCATATCAAACTGATACTAACTAAACAAAGTTAATTTAATTTCCTTTGACAGCAGTCAAGGAGAATACACATCCAGTAACCACCTGGAGTTTAATCTATTCAGAGAGATGGCAGGGTCAGAAAGACATGATGGGTGGCACGTATAACTGGAACCCTGAGCTGTCTAAATAAGAGGTTCGGACTTCCCTGGTGGTGCAATGGTTAAGAATCCACCTGCCAATGCAGGGGACACGGGTTCGAGCCCTGGTCCAGGAAGATCCCACATGCTGCGAAGCAACTAAGCCTGTGCGCCACAACTACTGAGCCTGAGCTCTAGAGCCCGCAAGCCACAACTACTGAGACCTCGTGCCACAACTACTGAAGCCCATGATGCCTAGAGCCTGTGCTCCACAACAAAGAGAAGCCACCGCAGTGAGAAGGCCGTGCACTGCAACGAAGAGTAGCCCCCACTCGCTGCAACTAGAGAAAGCCCACACGCAGCAACGAAGACACAACACAGCCCCAAAAAAGTGTATTTGTAAAGAAAATAAAGAATGGCAGAAGTAACACTGTGGTTTATAAATAAATAAATAAGAGGTTCTGTTGTAAACTGTTTGCAAGGCCTCAGCCAGTATATTTTAAATTCCTTTTTTATTATTTGCTAACTTCTCAAAATTTTTCCTCTTCTCCAACTCCTCTAACATTAGAGATTGTGGAAAATGTAGAAGCTGCACTTTAAAATAGGACTGCTCATTAAAAGCACAAGAAAAACCAGAACTGCTATTCACATTATTTCTTCGAAGTAACTTTAAACACTGTTGAACTATGATCTCTCTGAAAGGTCAATGAACTCATTCTCCAAAACTTAAGACTTTATATATTTCTCAAATCAGTTTATGTTCCTAATAGTCAATACCATAGGATAAAAGTAGAAATCCTTTACTTGAGAAAGGATCTACTGAAAAAAATCTAGTGCTACCATTAATCACAAGTGCTCTTGCACCTTCTTTTTTAGGATATCTGTTAGTCTTGATTTCTAAAAGAAAAATAACTGTTTAGGATAATGGGGAAAACAGTAATTCATCAACATTTAAGAGATGTTTTTAGATGTTCTTTAAGGTTTTACAATCTAAAATGGAGATAAAATGGCATCCAGAATTATAGATAGAAATAAAAATGGCTTATATAAATTTAACAGAGGAGTGTTACAGCAATTGTTAAAAAATGTTTGGGGTATCATTCTGAATCAAAACACTGGACAAAATTTGTCTCCAAAATGTAGTTAAGATAATGTATATCAATATACAAGTAGTATATTTATACATTACTTTTAAAATGAGTGTATTTTTAAATGCGTGTTAACTATACATGAATGATAGATCATATGAAATCTTAAGGAAAGTGAGCAAATTCAGAGTGATACCAGGAGTTAAATAAAAAGCAGTGATTTAGATGGTTCTCTTAAGACCTTAGCACAGCGGGCTGAGAGAAGATAAGACATTTATAAGGTTTTATTTGAGGTTCAGAATCTTAAACCTGGACAATAAGTAAGGAAAGGAGCTAAATGGCAAAAAAAAAAGCTAAAAATAAGAATGGATCTGAATAACTTACAGATTAATTTTTTTAAAGGTTATCAAGAATTGGCAACAGTTTCAAACTCTCACAGTCCCCCTGTTTGTTCTGAATTTGCTTAAGCTGTTGAGGCACATGTTAAACTACTAAATATATTTAGGGTGAAAAGAGCAAACTGAATGAAAGCATAAGAAAGAAGCCTTAGAGGATTCTCCATTAGCACTGGACAGATCTCAGAACCTTTAAAGAGGAAAAGTCCAAAAGTACAGTTTCCATCTCCAGAATTTTAATTCCCTACCAAAATATTAAATTCAACACTATTCTTGAAGGTAATAGAAAACAGTGGGAAAGGCTGTTGTTACTATTTAAAACAATGTTGAAACTAGAATTAATACCATCTTAGAAGTTAGTTAGATAAGAGAAACATTAAAAACATAACACAGACAACAAGAGATAGATGCCACTGTTACAAACAAGTTCTTTAGTGGTTTTGAAGACAGTGTTTTGGTGAGAACCAAAGGTACCAACGTTTTCATTCTGAAGCAAGACTCACATTTTTAGTTTCTCTTCTGCTGTCCTGAATTAACTGTTAAAAGATACGTTAAAACATGCAGTTTAACAAGCAAAATTTAAATACCAATGGCTTGAAAATTTCCTCTTTAAATTCTTTTTCTGTGTGCATTGTCTATATCGCAAGCAAAAGCATGTCAACAATAATTTATGAAGTATACATTGTTAAATGATTTTAAATTTCTGTTAGACTAAAATTTGACCTTAGCACAATATCCCATATTAATATTCTGCTGTTCCGTGTCTTGTTTCCAGATGATTATGTTGCACCAAACTAGGCATGCAGGCTTAGATTAAGAATCAGAACAGACCTTGCCATCAGCCTCAGCAGAAGCAGCAGGGGAGGGCTCCTGGGAGGCAGGTGCCAAAGCACTTGGAACTTTAGAAGACTAAAGGCAAAAAATGCAGGGAAAAAAATCAAGGATGCCAAAAATGCATTCAGAAACATTCTGTAAATATGAATTTTCCCCTCTGTATAATAACATGAAAAACAAAAGTAATGGGACATAAAATTAATGTTTATTTTGCCTTATTTCCTGTACTATTGTCACCTTTGTTTAAGGCTTTCTTCAGATGAATTCCTAAGAAAAATCCAAATCCAAAAACTTCATTTTGATTTTTGGAAGTTGATAAAATCTTTTCTGGTAAAGAATTCAAGGTAACAGATTTTTACACAAAAATTTTAATATCTGCAACTATTACAGGTAACTAAAACCTGGTATGTACATAATGTCATCTTCCCTCTCCAAAAAAACCTTGTTATAATAAAGTCATTAGTCATTTCAACTAATTTTACAAAGTTGATAAAGTCATTGAATTTCTGTTAAATCCTTGATACTTAAAATCCACCTTTAAGCATTTATTCCTATGTATTCAAAATATTTTATCTTTAAATTACTCAAAGCCTATTTTTAAACTTGCGTACCTTTACTCAAACAATGAAATAGTGCCAATGGAATATTAAAGTAAGAAGAAAAAATTACTCCTAGAACTGAGTAATATTCTGAGGCTTACCAGTCCATCTTTGCATATTGGGAATATGCTTTAAAAACATTTTTTACCTTGTCTCGTGATACAGCTGAAGGTAATTCTCTTGCAAGCCTGTTTCTCCTTTGTTCCTATAAATCACAACCAAGCAGAAGATTCATGATTATCAGAACACAGAGATGTAAGCCTACTTTAAAAAAATGTTCAGCTTAATTGAAAAGTGTGAATAACTTACAGTATATCCTCTCACTGTTCGGACTCATGCCATAATTATATTTTAAAACAAACAAATCATTTAACCCAATGCTTCTCAATCTTTTTTTCTGCCCCAACACACCTGAGGGATATAATACAACGTCAGTAACATTGGCTTCCTGTACCAGGGGTTCTCAAGCGGACCAACATCATCTCTGCCTTTCCCACCAAGTTAAGAATCACTGATTTAAACTGTTCCCATATCAAAGTGTACATAAGCCTTCAGCATACCATATAGAATTTGAAGTACACAGATCACAGAAAAATTAAGTAAGCAAAACCTTTAAAAATCATTCTAACCTGCACACATTTGTGTTAAATTCACACACAAAACCATAAGAAATATCTATAAGAGTGTTCTGTTTTCTTTATCCTTAACTATCTCCAGGAAATAAATGTAATGTTGAAAACTGACAGTCCTTTCTGTAACCTGGCTAATTTTACAGACTGATCACCTGCCCACTCTTCTAATCTGCTAATATTAGCAATGTAATTCTGATACTGAGCTAAAGCAACTGTAAATTCAAATTAATAGGTACTGAACACCTACTGTATGTCAAGCACCATGATAGGTGCAAGACTATGAAAATATAGAAAGATGTAGGTATTAATAGTGGCTCTCTCAAGAGCCAATAGTGGCTCTTCAGGCAGCATCAAATACAGTAGGAAAGTATTTACATTAAATGAAGTCAAAATGCTCCTGAGCAGAAAGCATTTCATGAACACTCAAACTTGCAAAAAGGTGTAAAATTAACAAAGCTTCACAATGATGTTTCTGGGTAAGAAAATTTTTTAACAGAAATTTTACCCACTTTTCATTTATCCAGTGATAAAAAAATATAGATAATAAAAATATATGGATTTTAACAATCTTCAGAATAAAAAGTTAGCATTTAAATATACATTTTGAAGAAGGACACAAAGGAATCTAGAGACTAGAAATTCTCACCCTAGTCTGTTACCAACCATTTATGACCTTAGCTGGCCCTGAAGACCTGGCTTACTTGCTTTGTTAACTGTATGGGTTACCAACTTTTAACCCCCGGTTTCCTAGTCTATTAACATTACCCTCATAGGGTTGCTATAAAGATTAAATGAGAATATCCGCATAAAGTTCTTTGACACATAGTCTTAAAACCAGAGACATTCATTTGTACGAAAAATACTGATCTGAAATCATATCATAAATGACCTTGTCAGTATTAGAAAAACTGTTCCAGACACAAATTTTCCATGAAGGCTTCAATGTTACAAGAACTAACTCCTATCTTAAGATAGTGTCTGCATGCTAATTTTTAACATAATAACTATTATCTAGTCCACTTTCTGAGTGTTTTAAAGTGCCTTACTTATATGCATTTTGGAATTTTTTCTTTCTTCTTTTTTCTGGCCGTGCCACACAGCTTGCAAGATCTTAGTTCCCCAGCCAGAGACTGAACCTGGGCCATGGCAATTCCCTGGAATTTTTTCTGACAGTAGGAGTCACCTCAACTATGTAGCTAAAAAACAGTTCCCTGTACCTGTTACAGAGCAGATGCCCAGCAAAATAAGCACTAAAGTAACAGCTGTTATCATCTGTGGATCTCAGGTTCCTCATCTGTTTAACCAAAGGGTCCCTTCCAGTTTAAACCCAGGGTCCCTTCCAGTTCCCAAATTCCACGTTTACAATATTCTCCCCACCCATATGCATAAGAGGAAATTTGATACAGAAGGGACTCAGGTCTTACTGGACTATGGAATTGCAGAAAATTTTACTGTTTTAGATAAAAGTGGCAGAGAAAAAACTGCATCCAGATAAATCACTCTATCCACCAGCCTTCGCTCCAGCTGAGCTATTATGCAACCTACAACGTTAGCCTCAAATGGAAAAAAAAAAAAAGGATCCATGAAATGCAGGAACCACAGTAATGGTGAAACAGTACTGTCTTTCCAAATTTACTATAATTTAGGTAATTCTTGGAATGTTTCCTTCACAGCTTTCAGAGTCAAATGAAAACAATTTTAAACATCCACTTTGGGCTTCCCTGGTGGCGCAGTGGTTGAGAGTCCGCCTGCCGATGCAGGGGACACGGGTTCGTGCCCCGGTCCGGGAAGATCCCACATGCCGCGGAGCGGCTGGGCCCGTGAGCCATGGCCGCTGAGCCTGCGCGTCCGGAGCCTGTGCTCCGCAACGGGAGAAGCCACAGCGGTGAGAGGCCCACGTACCGCAGAAAAACAACAGCAACAACAAAAAAAAATCCACTTTGTTTTACATACTTCAGTCTAATAAACTGCAACAATAGTTACTGAAATGGAGCCAGGCAGTCCTTCAACACTAAAACAATGAGTCCCAGATCATTTCCGAGTTACAGTTTCACAAGCAGAAAATGAGAACAATGCCTCCAGGTGGTTTTGAGAATTAAATTTAAGAAAACAATGTAATGCCCTCAGCATACTTCTTAGCATATAACAGACAATAATATGGTGCATATATGTCTTATAGTTAGTTATTCCTTGCCCAGTAAATTTGATATAACTGAGCTAAAACAGATTTTCTCTCAAAAAAAAGACAAATTCGAATTGTATTTACCTCTATATTATTGTTCATTAACCCACAAGCATCAGCAAAGTCTGGATGTTTTGTGTTGATATAAGCCAATTCAATTGCCACTAAGTTATGGACCTAGAAAAAAATAAAATTAGGCTATATACAAAATATGCCAACCTAATTTTACTTAAGGAAACATATAAACTTATTAAACAGATAATTCTAAAAGACAGTACAGGAAACTGATGCCTAAATAAATACTTGATAATTATACTCCAACTGACAGAGTTTATAACAAATAACAATTTGCTCTATCTTTTGAATTATCTATATTTTAGCATCTAAGATTGCATTTCTGACACTGAAGTAGTTAGAAGTATTTGTTAGGGAAAAAAAAGTTATCTACCTGATGCATATCTAACTTCCAAGCAACTTTGCTATTAAAACCTTAGATCATCCACTATTCCATGTCAAAAGTTCAGGTTCAACAATAAGAAAACATTTCATAATCAGATGTAAGTTAAAGATTTTAACTTTATTTGGGTAAAGGATACATTTAACGACCTGAGATAATGATTGATTAGCCTTAATTATGAAGCACCTAGTTTAAATATATGTGGTTCAATTGGGACAATTGGGACAATAATCAAAAAGGAAAGTTGAAATTAATTTCTCTAGCGTTGTAGAGAGATTAAACTAACTCCTTCATTTGCACTGTCCTTACAAATCTTAGGTATCAGAACAGCACTAAAAGATCAAGAACCAGTGAAAATTATTTATTTAAATGAAATTCCAATGATTCTGATATCAGTAGGTAGAGTCTGAGATCAGGCTAACCATGTTCTTACTCATTTCAATCTGGTGGTTATGCTTGCTAGGGAAACAACTAAGCAGCAGCACTTACATTCTATACTTCCAAGGATGGTTTTGTACTCTTTAAGTAAATGTCCATTGGGGCTCACCATCCGGAGCCAAAGACCCAAATGCACTTTTAGAGACCAGAAAGGAAAAAAAGAAACCAGCCAACAATTAGAGGCATACGGACAATTTCAAATGCTTATTCCATATTTCTGCCAATTTCAGGATTTTTATTTTTAAGGATAGCAACCATGATATTATGGTATTAGGTCATCAAACAAGGAAACTGTACAAATGGCCAAATTACCCTGATGTACATCAGAGTTAAAAAAAAAAGAGCTTGCTATATGAAGGCTCAGTTTACTGAGGCTAAAGATAAAACTAACTTTCCATTAAATCAGTGCTGCTATATAATAAAGCAAAACTACTCACAATCCTCAACAATAACTCCATTTTCAGGAAAATCTGTGGCTGCAGGCTAACAATGATTAAAATATGGAGAAAAATGCATTTTATACCAGAATTACTGAAGTTTCCTTTGAAATAAGACAAACTTGCTTCTTTTTCTTTTCAATACACTGGGAATCATTATGCCTAAATTCATAAAGCTGTACAAAATAACTTATTAACAGTGATTACAATGATTTATGAAATAATAGCTCACCATTTCATTTGTAACAGGCAACCGTTTACGAAGAAGACAAGTCACTACTTCAACTATGGCATCATGAAGTTTAGGGAACCGCAACAACTCCTACATGTGGTGGAAGAAACAGTCTGTTTTGTTTAAAGGAAAATTAAATAATCTCTGAAGTACTGAATCAGATTTGGACTGAATCAGATTTGGAAGCTACATTTAACTATACTATTTCAAATCACTTTTAGATAAGGGAACTACATTTTAACTTTTAGCCCATCTTCTATATTTCCTCCTTCCCCTTGAAACCACCACCTCATGTCTTTTACTACTTAATCTGAAACCTGTTACATTTCTCAATTACCTGTGTACTGTAATTGCTACAGTGCTGAATGATCCTTTGCATTTCTTCATGAACCAGTTCCACACAACGGAGGCTGGGCTCTTCCAGACGTTTGATTTGCCGTTTGACCAGCAACTCAAATGAAACTTCAGGCACAAACAAAGCAGGACGAGGACCCTAAAAAAATAAAACTATGAGCTCTTATTATAGCCACATATAATTTTGGTTCTTCCTTAAGTTTAAAATAAATCACGTTTTTGGTATTTTTCATAAAAAAGCACTTCGTAATTTCAAGAATGAGAGCAAAATAACAAAGTGTACAATTCATTAAAAAAAAAGAGTTATATGGATTAAAAAATAATCTTTAACCTCATTTCAAAAAATTCTAAAAGTTAAGCATACTCACAGTTGCATTTCTAATGGCAGTCAAAATGTCAATAGTGTTAAGGCCACCTAGTGGGTCAACAGATTCTAAGGTTCGCCCAAAAGTCTCATGGAAAATATAACATATTCTAGCACCACCGCATCTGAAAGGCAATGAAGTATATGACTTCTAGTATTACTAAAAGGGAGGAAGCTACAAGTTAGAAGTCTCACTGTAAGCTTTAAGACTGTCTCAGATGAACAATCACACTTAGACCATTTCCATGTGTTCTCAAATCCATTATGAACCAGTTTCTCTAATTTTTTTAATGGGGAAAGGAGTCATTTCACAAAAGGCATTCACATATGCACATGCACACTGAGTAACTGTTCTTTCAGAAAACATCAGTTATCTAAGAACTACTAAACATTTTTCTCTGCCCTAGTTTTCTTCAACTAGACTATGAGCTCCTTAAAGATAAGAAACAATGTCTTATTTCTATTTATTCACAATCTGGAGATCAGCAAACTTTTTCTGTAAAAGGCCAGATAATAAATACTTTAGACTTTTCACAACTCTGTCACAACTCGCCAATTCTGCCATTGAGCACAAAAGCAACTACAGACAGTATGTAAACAAATAAGCACAGCTATGTTCCAATAAAACGTATGCCCACTAAAATTTGAATTTTATATAATTTTCGCATTACAAAATATTCTTCTTTGAATTTTTTTCAACCACTTAAAAGTGCAAAAGTCATTCTTAGTCAATGGGCTATATATAGTTTGCCTATCCCTGCTTTAAACAAATTAAATCTCTGGGCCTACATACTGGACACCTTGTGTTTCCTATCTTAATGACTAGAAACCCTGGTTATTATCTTTTATTTTTTTCATTCAAGTCTAGTTGAAAATTTACAAATACATTTATATCTCCCCAAATCATCCCATCTTCTCTGTTTTCACCATCACTATTCACTACTTTCTTACAGTGATCTAGGCAGAAGATACCAGCCTAACATTATGCTAAGTGAAATAAGCCAGACACAAACGGACAAATATTGTATGATTCTCCTTATATGAAATATCTAGAACAAGGAAATTCATAGACAGAAAGTAAGTCAGAGGTTACCATGGGCTGGGGGAAGAGGGGAACACAGAGATATTGCTTATTTGGATACAAAGTTTCTGTTGGGATAATAAAAAATTTTGTAAATAGATACTATTTGATGGTTGTACAATACTGTGAATATACTTAGTGCTACGTATTATACTTTAAAATAGTTAAAATTACCAATAACTGGTCTCTCTGCCTCCAACTTTTCCCTTCTCCAAATAGTTTCCATAATGACCAGAATATCTTTCTAAAATGGGTTACTCCTGTGACCAAAAGTGTTTTATTTTTTTATAGTAGGAAGTTCTTCAAATTCTGAAGATACTAGACTTTCCACAGTCTTGTTCTTAGACACCTTTCCTGCCTTACCTCCTGTTACATCCCATCATTGTATATGCCATTCTCCAAATTCGCCCTGCGTTAATCTTTTTTATTCCAAAGCCTAAAATACCCTTCTACTTACTGCCTTCCCATATTCTATTCAGAACCCAACCCAAATGCATTCCTAACTATGGAGCTCTCCCAATCCTTGAAAGAAATGAAAGTGGTCTCTCTTCAATGTTCTAATAAGGTTTGATTAGGTAATTACAAAGATATTGCTTAATTAACTACTTATAAAACTGTCCATATGTTATATGCACTTTTCTGGTTATGTATTATATTTAATAAGAAGTATTTAATTAAAAATTATACTCCTTTTGCCACCTAATCAACCCTTGTGTTACCCTGACCTACCTTACCCACTGAACTCTTTAAAGGTTTATCTTAGTAATCTTTACTTCCCTTAATATGCATACATTTAAAACCATTCAGTAATTAGTTTGTTAAATATTCTACAGTATTAACTCACATAGAAGGCTACCTGGGTCACACGAAAGTACATAGAACTTTATATACATACATACAAACACACAGACATGAAGTATGTGTATAATTGGAGAAATCTGAATAAGCTGTGTGGATTGCACCAATGTCCATTTTCTTGCTTTTTATTGTACTAGAGATATGCAAGATGTCAACGCTGGGGGAGATGGGGTGAAAGGTGAATGGGACCTCCCTGTACATTTAGTTGCAACTTCCTATAAGTCTATAATTATTTTTCAAAATTAAAAGATTTTTTTAAAGGTGAGAGTTTAGGGAAATGGATATTCTTTTACATTGCTAGTAGTAAAACAATACAATCGGGGCTTCCCTGGTGGTGCAGTGGTTGAGAGTCCGCCTGCCGATGCAGGGGACACGGGTTCGTGCTCCGGTCTGGGAAGATCCCACATGCCGCGGAGCGGCTAGGCCCATGAGCCATGGCCGCTGGGCCTGCGCGTCCGAAGCCTGTGCTCCGCAACGGGAGAGGCCACAACAGAGAGAGGCCCGCGTACCGCAAAAAAACACAAAAACAAAACAAAACAACAAAAAAAATACAATCGGGCTTCCCCGCGTAGTGCAGTCGTTAAGAATCCGCCTGCCAATGCAGGGGACACGGGTTCAAGCCCCGGTCCGGGAAGATCCCACATGCTGCGGAGCAACTAAGCCCATGCACCACAACTACTAAGCCTGTACTTTAGAGCTCGTGAGCCACAACTACTGAAGCCCACGCACCTAGAGCCCGTACTCTGCAACAAGAGAAGCCACGGCAATGAGAAGCCCACACACTGCAATGAAGAGAAGCCCCCGCTCGCCATAACTAGAGAAAGCCTGCACGCAGCAATGAAGACCCAACATAGCCAAAAATAAACAAATAAAATCAATAAATTTATTTTAAAAAATACAATCTACTAATAGTATAGCAATAATAAGAGACTTTGAGGATGTCATATACCCTTTCATCTAGTAATTCCACTTCTAGAAATTTAACCTAAGGGTTTACTTGGATACATGGCCCAAAGATAGTCCATCACAACATTGTTTATATTTGTGTATAACTGAAAGCAAACTATCAATAGTAGGGGACTGGTTGAACAAATAAGAGTGTATGTCTAAAAAGTAAAATACTATGTAAATCTTAAGACTGAGAGTACAAATATACAATTACTACTAGTTGTTTGTGACATGTTGATTTAAAGAAATGATTCCATAGCATCTGATTTCTAAAGATGTGTATTACAGGCAGTTATATGTTTTATAGAAGCATAGAAAAATGTCTAGATTAATGCCAAAGTAACAGGGATTATTTCTTAATGATGTAATTAAAAGCAATTTTGTCCTTATGTTTTACTCTTCTTACTTATATGCATTTTTGTATTTTTTCATGAACAATTATATTGTGTGTATTAAAGAAACAACAAACATATTTTAATTATGAAAATTTTATAAATGCTTATCAATTAAAGTCTTGTTTTAAAGAAAGCCCTGAAACTTTTACCGTGCTTTACATAATTTATAAAGCATTTTACATACATATGAGACATTATCATTTCTACAAAATGATATTCCTGTTTTACAGATAATAAATTACAATCAGATAATCTCAGAGTTAAGTCACTGTAACTAAAGATCTTTATCTTTTATCTTTATCTAACCTATCAATCCAGGTAACCAAATCCATAGAGAAATTTCTTACTTACAGCTCTGAAGTTTCAATATATTTCGCAGTTCCTTCAATAGTATTACAATATTCTGTGGCAAATTTGGTAATAAGCTGGAGTAAAGTAGCACTTTTATCATCCACAGGTTCACCATAGCTATTTAGAAGAGACTGATATTGAGCAGCTAGAACATTTATTCTTGTTTTCAACTCTGGCAAGCAATCTCTGATGTGATGCATCAGTAGCCTAACAAAGGTGAGAAAGGAAGAATTTTAAAGTAATTGTGTATTTTGAAGACCCAGGCAGGTCAAATTTTAAAATGCAAATAATAGGGAAACCTGTCAATTTGCCCTGGTAGGAAATAATGCAATCTTAGACTAGAAGGTAAATATGTAGCCTGAAAAAAATGACATGAAGGAAACCATCTTAGTAAATGCTTTTTAAATGTGCCTTCAACCCATCAAATTGTAGCAACTGCTAGAGAATCAAATATAAATTTAAAAAAAATTTTTATATTATTGCAGTTACCTCAAAGAATGTAAGCTACTCAATCCAATTCCACCTACATTATTTTGGTTTCCGACTTATCTTTTACAATGGATACTCAGCATAGTGAAAATCAATCTTGTTAAGATACATATCCATCAGCCTTTAATTTATTTAGGGAATAAGCCAAAAGTAAAAGAAAATAGCTTTTACTTCAGTCATTTATAAATTATTTAGAAAGGCCTTCTAATCCCTCTACCATCAGTGCATACTCAGAATTCAAGGTGTATAGTTTACATTCTTTTTATGAATAGGAACAGAAGACATCCTAAATTAAGAATAGGTTATGTGAAAATTATAAATCTTAATTCAGTTCCTGAAATACAAAATGGAAATGAAGTCATCTGCCATCTAGTTCTATCATCAAAAGTAAAATGACTGTCAAGAATTTCATGATTAAGGTATTTTAAAATTCACTTGAGCATTCCTAGACTACACGATGATTTAATGCCAACCACCTCAATAAAAATAAATATCTACATTATAAGAACCTACTATACAAGAAACAAAAAGTGAAATTTTACAGACAAGGACACTATAAAAATGTAAGGAACTGATAATCAAAGGTCTCAGACACCTATTGGCAACCCAGAAACATCTCATTTTCCAAAAGGTAAAAAATGTTACCTGTTTAAAGTCCTGGCAAGATACTTTGTTCCATTTCTATTGGCCAGAGATGGGTATTTCTTTTGAAGGAAAGCATATTCATCACGGATTGAATCAGTTACACTCTTCTTATTATTAATATCTAGCTGGCTCCTAAGGTTGAAAAATAACAAAACTGTTCAACTAAAGTCAACTGTGGTACTAAGTACTCTGGATAATGAGGATGATGATAATGATGATGGCACGAGGCACTGTCTATAATGCCTGACATGAATTGTTAATTCTCACAATCAGTCTATGCAATAGGTATTATCCCATTTTATAGCAAAGTAACTAAGGCCCAGGGAGATTAACTAACTTACCCAAAGTCACATATTAAGTAGTTCAGCCAAGATTCAAACTGTGTGACTTTTAAGTAAGCAATGCCTGAATAATTTAGGCCTCATTATTACCATTACATTATTACCATTACCATTAACTACAGTCAAAAGCAGTACTCTTAAGTAACAGGGATAAACAGGTAAAAATATATGTGTGTCTTAATCAACTGTATATTTTATCCATGGACAGGCAACTAAATTGAGTAGCCATCTACAAATACAACAAATAGTTTTATATCACCTGCTTGCATGAAAAGAGATAATAGGAATTTTTAAAAAAAAGAGTAGGGGTGAGGGAGAAGGACATGTGATTAGAAGCAGACAACTGTAAAGACATCACTTAGTAACATTTTCATTTTAAAAGGTCTGAGACCAAAGATGTTAGGAGCCATTTAAACCCACATTATATCTAGTTTGTAGATGAACTAGGAGTAGAACCCAGATCTCATTACAATTTCAGTGCTTCCTATTTTATAAAGGCTTTGGACTAAGATCTCCATTTGAATCTGGCTCTGCTTTCACCAGCCATGTGACTTTGGTAAATGTATAACAAGTTTTCTGATTATAAAACAGACCAATATACATATCTCACAGGGACGTTGTAAGGGTTCAAAGAGATACCCTTAAACATTTTTCACAGTAGAGCATCTAAAACTTAAGTAGACACTCAACTGTAGTTAGTTTCCTTTCCACAATTTTTTATTTCACCTACTTATAATTAGGATACGTTTAATAAAATTTCTCCAAGTCACTTCCTGGCAGTTATGTAGAATCACTAATGCTAGGGGTTAAATCGATCTATTAAAATACTACCACCCTAAGAACACTTGACTGGTGTAAACTAAATAATACGTTTTTTTATCCAGTGCCCTCCTCATACATAATGTAATAGACAGGGACTTTTTAAGCCTAGCCATTAAATTTTCTTCCATTTTGTGGCACTGCTTACTTTAGAAACACTTTCTATTTAAAAATATCTACAGGAGGCTTTAGTGAATCTATTCCTTTACAGCAATGAATTCTTTAGCAATACCAAGATTATAGTAAAAGGGGAAAAAGTAGGGACACTATCACATTTTAGACTGATTCAAAAAATTCAGATTTGCTTTGAAATGAGAATGCTGCAATTCTTATCCCATTCTTGATTGCTAACCTGTTAACTATTCCAATTATTCCCAGTTTGACTGGTATAACCCTTCCCATCAATACATCCATGGCATCAGTACCCGCATCCATGAGATCAAGTTTAGTGATTACAGCTAGGGTTCTGCGACCTGGTAAATGCAAAAAAGAAAAGAAATGACCCATTAAATTAAGCTATTAAGTATTAATAAAGGAAAATCCTAATCTATAATCCCACCTAACATTACCGTTGACATCATTTTGGTAATGTTTTTCTAACCTTTGCTTACAAATACTTTTTAAAAACTACTTTTAATCATCATGTTTAATTGTAAAAATTTTTCACATATTTTTTATTAGCTCTTCGGGCTTTTTTATTAGCATTTAAAAAATTTGTTTAAAATTCACTCATGCCTAGTGAGTGAATTTTTTTTTTTTTCTTCATTACAATTTATTCTTTCTTTCTGCCCACCCCTCGGCATCTCTTGCCACATAACCAGCCCACCCAACACTGTCTTGGGTTCAGGGCTGCTTCACAGAGGTACACAGTTCCACTGGTTCCAATCACAGGGCATGGGATATGATGCAGACTGTGACTTAATTTTCTGTATGACTTTGTTGGCTCTGTATGGTTATATACAGGGAAGCCGAGTTTGTCCAGAGCCTGGGTGTGGACAAACAACATATGGGAGACGAGACCCTGGCCCCGGTACTCAGGCAGGGTGACCCCCAACTGCACTTCTCCTGTCTAGTCCATCAGGGACCAGGACACAGGGGAACCCTCTGGCCCCAGCAGGCAGAAGGTGGGGAAGGCCCGGATACAGTGCTCAATGAATCGCTGGCTCCTCTCATTGCCACTAAAATGCCAGAATTTATTCACCATGGCAGCGTGGACAGGATCCAGGGATGAGAGTTTAAACATCTCTTGGTTAATGGTTTTTTTTCAGTTCTATGAGTTTTGACAAATGCAATGTCACCACTACCTCAAAACAAAACAGTTCCATTGCCCTACAACCCCCACCAAAATTTCCTTGTACTATCCCATTCCTAGTTTTGTCTCTTCCAGAATGCTATATAAATGGAATCATATATATAGCCTTTTGAGTCTGGCTTCTTTCACTTGGCATAATGCTTGTGAGAGTCATCTATTTTGTTGAACGTATCAATAGTTCATTCCTTTTTATTGCTGAGTAGTATTCCACAGTATGGACACACTATAGTCTAGTTATTCATTCCCCATTTGAGAAACATCTGTGTTGTTCTCAGTTTTAGGAGATTAAGAATAAAGCTACTATAGATATTTGCATACAGGTTCTTTATATGAACATAGGTTTTCATTTAACATCGGTAAATAACCTAGGAGTGGAATTACAGATTTAACTGTTTAAGAAACTGAGAAACTTTTTCCCAAAGTGGCTATACCATTCCCACCAGCAATGTATGAGAGTTCCAGCTGCTCTGCATAATTTCCAATTTTACATATGGCATTTTCAATTAGAAGCATTTTTGTATTTTGGTCCAAATCTATAAAATCATCCTTTTCAATGATTCCATATTCTATTATTATCTTATCATTCCTACTGTGGGCCATATATTGATTCTTATTTTTTATAAATAATACTGGATTGGATTATTTCCTTATACTATATTACTAGATTAAGATCACTAGATCAAAAGTACGATTATATTTATGGCTCAAGGGTCAGTTTAAAATAGAATTAATGTATATAAAATGCCTAACAGTTTACTTTATATAATAAAAGTAAAATTTAGATAAACATTTTGATATAGTTTATCTTTTAATCTAAAATGAACATTAATTACTCATATAATAAAAGTTTCTTAAAAACTTGAAATAAAAAATTTTAAGAAATGACGCCGTTTATAGGAATTTTAATTAGCAGTCTTAGCATTAACATTTCCTACCAAATTTTTATTTTAAATTTTTATTCAAAGTAGGAAATAAGAAACATGACACTGCCCACAGACCCTCAATACTCAGATGAAAAAAAAATGGCTCCTGTATACAGCAAAGCATACATTTATTAGCAGCAATAATAACTTACAGTCTGGCATCTTATATAAGATGCACACTGCAGCATTAGTCAGGTATCATATACTGACTCACAGCATGAACTATATTTCGAAGAATCCCCTCTGCCTTGAACCTCTGCAGAATGTAGATACCATAATTACCTACTATACTATAATAGTCTACAATGATTATCTACCATGACAGTTATTCTTAGAAATCAGCCATTCAAAAACCTAAATCATTTTATTTATACAAAACAAACTTTTTGCGAAGCCATCTTCTTATTTTAAAATCATTAGGTAATCATTACAAATATGGACATCATGTGAAGTATTTTTGCCTAGCCTGTACAGCAATTTATCCATTTCCACCAAAATTTCTAGTTGATAATATAAGTAAAATAGAAAAGCATTATTTTTAAAATAGCTAGAGATATTCTTTTTAAAAATAAAAACTCCTCTCGAGGGTAGATTTACCATGTTAACCAAGTATCTCATTAAAAATTAACATCTGTCCTTACCATCTGGATCTACCTCCCTTGAAATTTTAAGTGCCTCTGATGTTGCCATATCCGTATTAGCAGCAGTGACAGCAAGGATAATGGAATTTGGATTACTGATGAACCGAAGAATGAGCTCTCTGATTTGAAGTTCAATATCCTTAGGTTGATCACCTACAGGCACCTGGACCAAAAAGAGATGATCAAGGAACTAGTAATAAAAATCAACTCTGCTTTTTTTTTCCTCCATTTAATCCAAAGAATATAGGTATTACTCCATTTATAGATAATTAAAATGAAATTATATACTACAGTATATATGAATTTGGTAATATGTAAAAGTCTCAAAATGTAATCTTGCAAATATCAAAAGTCTACCATGTTAAGGATTGGTCAATATTAATTGCCTAGAGACAAATTCATTCATTCACTCAATTAGCAAGTATTTATTGGCAACCTTTATTTCAGGCACTGTTCTGCATACCAGATTATATCACAGTAGTGAATAAGAGAAAGACCAAAATTCCTGCCTTCACTGAGCTTTAGTGATGAGAAGCAGATAATAAACTCATATATACATAGTATCTAGGTGGTGGTAGGGCTATGGAAAAAATAAAGGCGAACAGGAAGCTAAGGAATACTTAGTTATAGCTTATACTTTTAGGGACTTCCCTGGTGGTCCAGTGGCTAAGACTCTGCGCTCCCAATGCAGGAGACCCAGATTTGATCCCTGGTCAGGGAACTAGATCCCACAGGCCGCAACTAGAAGATCCTGCATGCCACAACTAAGACCCGATGCAGCCAAATAAATAAATATTAAAGAAAAAAAAGCTTATACTTTTAAATCATTATTTTAAACGGGATTATGCTTTTAAATTGAGTAATCAGGGGAGACCTCACCCAGATAATGACATTTGAGAGAATGACCACAAACTGAAAGAGATAAGGGAGAGGTACAAGAAGATACCTGGGGGAAGAACATTCCAGTAAAGTGAACAAAATAGCAGAAGGCTGGAGCAGAAGGAGCTAGAAGAGTAATAGAGACAGATCAAGTAGATACTTTAGATCTCTTTAAGAACTTAAGCTTTTACTCTGAGTGAAGTGGGAAGCCACTACAAAGATTCTGAGCCAAGGAATGACACAATCTAATTTTCACTTTAATAAAATCACTCTGGCTGCTTAGTTAATAAATTATGAGGAAGACCTCTTAGGAGACTATGGTGGTAATCCAGCTGAGATGATAGTGGCTAGCTCAGGATGGTAGCTATGCGTTTGTAAGACGTGACAGAGTTCCAGATATACAGGCACACCTTGTTTTATTGCACTTTGCAGATATTGCATTTTTTACAAATTGAAGGTTCGTGCCAACCCTGTGAGAAGGAAGTCTATTGGCACTAATTTTTCCAAGAGCATTTGCTCGCTCTGTGTCTCTATATCACATTTTAATAATTCTTGAAATATTTCAAACCCTCCACCAGCAGAAAGATGACATACGACTCACTGAACATTCAGATAATGGTTAGCATTTTTCAGCAATAAAGTATTTTTAATTAAGGTATGTACATCGCTTTTTTACATAGTGCTATTACACGCCTAACAGACCAAAGTACAGTTGACCCTTGAAAAACAGTGTTGGGGCACTGACCCCCTCAGGTAGTCGAAAATATGCTTTTGACTTCCCCAAAATTTAACTACAAATAGCCTCCTGTTGAGTGGAAGCCTTACCAACAACAGGCAATTAACACATATTTTATATGTTATATGTATTATATACTGTATTCTTACAATAAGTAAGCTAAAGAAAATGTTAATAAGAAAATCGTAAGGAAGAGAAAATACATTTACAATACTGTATTTATCGATATTTTATGTCATCCGTTTACAAGATAAATCTTCTGTCAGTACCAACATCAATAGTCTTATATGATAACAAAACACTGTAGATGTTATTACTGACACTAGATATCAAAAATGAAAAGATAACGTAAAAAAGAAATTCATATTTATTTACATATATAACAATTCACACATTGATAACAAAGAAGCAGCAATACGATTGCTTTATGGTAGCCTAGTGTAATCGATATGATTGCTTCACAGTAGCCTAGCCTATACACTAACGAGTGAATCGTTATAAAATTTTTATAGCATACAGTGTTAAAGTCATATTCATAATACAGTATGGAAACCACTTATCTGTGATGACAGGCTGATACACAGTTTCTCCAATTACAAAAGAAAGGCATACTGCATGGTAATATAATTCTTTGAAAGCAAAGTTATAAAACAGTAAGAAAACACATTAATTTTACATTAAATATCATTCACCTTATACCTATATAAAGACAGGCTATCCATTTCAATACAAGTCTTGTACATGGTGTTCTACATAATGAGTACTTAGGCAATGATGACAAAAGACACGAAAACATCTCACACAGTTCTTTTTTAATTTTTTTTAAAGGAACTAATTTTTTTTTTTAATTTATTTATTTTGGGCTGCATTGGGTCTTTGTTGCTTCACGTGGGCTTTCTCTAGTTGTGGCAAGCAGGGACTACTCTGCGTTGCCGTGCACAGGCTTCTCATTGCGGTCGCTTCTCTTGTTGCGGAGCATGGGCTCTAGGCACACAGGCTTCAGTAGTTGTGGCACGCAGGCTCAGTAGTTGTGGCTCGCAGGCTCTAGAGTGCAGTCTCAGTAGTTGTGGCGCATGGGCTTAGTTGCTCCACGGCATGTGGGATTTTCCCGGACCAGGGCTCGAACCCATGTCCCCTGCATTGGCAGGTGGATTCTTAACTACTGCGCCACCAGGGAAGCCCTCTCATACAGTTCTTGCCATACAGTTACTAGATTTCACAAGAAGACACACACATATACAACAGAACTCTATGGCATGATGATTATTTGCTATTCAATAAGTGGAAGTGGATCATCCTCATCGTTGTTCATGTGAAGTAGATGGAAGAAGAGGCGGATCTGGTCTTGCTGTGTCAGGAGTGGTAGAGGCAGAAAAAGTGGAGGAGGCAGAAGGGAAGGCAGGAGAGGCAGGCACACTCAGTGTAGCTTGACAGAAATACATCATAATTTCTGTCTGACTCTTGTTTTTTCACTCTAAAAATGTTTCTATATGGTGCCAATCCTTCTTCCACCAAGTCAAAATCAGTCTTGAATAATTGGAACTCTTTGACAGATCGTGTAATGTCAATTTGTTTTCGGGCACTGCTTCTTTTACATCTTCTTCCTCATCATCTGGCACTGTTTCAGAAGTACTCATTTCCATCAAGTCATCTTCTGTTAATTCCTCCCATGCACTGTCTACTTTAGCTCTTGAATTTCTACAAGATTCATATCTTGAAACCCTTCACCCACCCACCCACTTTTTTTTGGACATGTCCACAGTCTCTTTCATGATTTCCTTGATTGGCTCTGTCATAAATCCTGAAGTCTTACACAACATCTGGACACAGCTTTCTCCAGCAGGAATTTATTATTTCAGACTTAATTGCCTTTCATGGCTTTTTCAATAACAACATCTTCAATAGTGTAATCCTCCCAGACTTTCATGATGTTCTCTCTAACAGGGTTCTCCTCCGTAGTATTGACAATCATTTCCATAGAGTTCCATGTGTAATAAGCCTTAAAGGTCCATATGACCCCCTGATTTAGAGGGTGAATAAGGGACATTGGGTTTGGAGACAAGTAGACCACTTCAACACCTGTGGCCAGGGGCACTGTCTAATACCAAAAGAACTTTAAAAGGCAGTCCCTTACTGGAAAGGTACTTCCTGCTTCAGGGACAAAGCATTGATGGAACCAGTCCAGGAAAAGGGTTCTCTTTGTCCAGGCCTTCTTTTGGGGCAACCAAAAGACTGACAGCTGACTCTTTTGCCTTCAAGGCTTGGGGGTTAGCAGCTTAATAGATAAAGGAAGTCCTGATCATGAACCCAACTGCATTTGCACAAAACGGTAGAGCTGGCCTATCCCTTCCTTCCTTACATCCTTGTGCCTGCTTCTCTTCCTTACTAATAAATGTCCTTTGTGGCATTTTTTTCCAGAATAGGGCACTTTCATCTGCATTAAAAACCTGTTCAGGCAGATATCCTTTCTCCTTAATGATTTTCTTAATAGCATCTGAGAACTTGTCTGCTGCCTCCTGTTACCTTGATATTTTTTAAGCCAAACCTCTTTCTGAAATTATCAAACTATCCTTTGTTGGCAATAAATTATACAGCTTTAGATCCTTCACCTTCCTTTTGCTTTAAGTTGTCATATGTTGACTTTGCTTTTTCTCAAATAACGTTATAGTCTATAGGTATGCCTTTCCTACAGCAATCCAGCACACACATAAAAGTTGAAATTTCAATACAAGATATAAAGGCATTGCACATAAAGTGCAAGGTTTTCATGCCTTCTGGCATAGCTGCAGCACTGCCTTCATGAATTTCCTTTTCTTTTTTTTTTTACAATGGTTCTTAAGTTGGATTCATTTATCTTGAAATGGTGGGCAACTGCAGACCTCAATCTACAGTGCATATCAAGCAATTCAACTTTTTCTTGTAACATCATGACTTTTCACTGCTTCTTGGGAGCACTTCCAGCATCACTAGTGGCACTTCATATGGGTCTCATGGTGTTAATTCAAGGTTTACGGTACTACACTAAACATGATGAAAAATATGCAAGAACCACAGAGATCACCTTTTACCATTATTTACTGGAGAGATGAACTGCTCAAGCAGAGATGATTAGCATCACACGGCATTTTAACAGGCTATTCACAATACTTGAGCTCAGCACAACAGCAACAGAAGGTGGCTATGAAATTATTACAGTAGTACAGTATGTACTACAGTTCATCTTACGCAGTTATGATTAAATACTGCATCTTTACATTTGTTTACATTTCTTTCTGCTTCAAACGGCACCATGTACAGTCTGTGTGTGCATAGGTTTTGATAAATTTTAACTTTTTATAATAGATTTGTAAGTTAATTTTTATTAATTTTTTCAGTATTTCTAGGCTATGCAGTTGTCTGCAAGTTTTTTCAAATTGTCACAAATCTCCAGAAGAATTTTCCAATATATTTATTGAAAAAAATCCACATATAAGTGGACCCATGCAGTTCAAACCCTTGTTCAAGGGTTGACTGTATAGTGTAAACATAACTTTTATATGCACTGGATAAACAAAAAATTTGTGTGATTTGCTTTATTGCGATATTCACTTTATTGCAATATTCACTTTATTGTCGTGGTCTGGAACCAAACCTGCAATATCTCCAAGGTATGCCTGTATTTTAAAGGTAAGGAGAGCTAGAGGATTTGCTGACAGAGAAAGTAGGGTGTAGGATAAGAAGTATCAAGGATGACTACAAACTTTTTGGCTAAGCAACTGGCAGAACAGAGTTGCCATTTACTAAGATGGAGGAGACTGTAGAAAGATCAAGTCAGGTTGAGGGACAGATCAGGCATTTGGTATTAGACACATCAAGTTTGAAATGCCTATTAGACATCTGAAGTGTGTATGTCAAGTAGACAGTGGATATACAAGATGAATATGCAAGTCTGGAGATATTTGAGTGTTGTCAGCATACAGACACTCATATTTAAAGTCATAAGACTGGATAAAATCATCAAGAGGTTAGGTGTACCCCTTTGACAAGAGGTCCAAAAACTTAGCTTTGGGGCACTCACTGTTTAGACACTGGGAAGACAAGAAACCAGCAAAAGAGACTGAGAAGGAGTGACCAGTAAGATCAGAAATAATCCTCTAGAGTGTGGTATCCTGGAAGCAGAGTAAAGAAAGTGTTTCAAGGAGAAAGAAGGGCTCAACTATGTCAAATGCTGCTAATAGATCAAGGTAGTTGCCAAAAAAAAGCTGATTAATCTATATGAGGTTAAGGAAAAACTACATTTGTTCAAGTGAAAACAAACATGACCATACCCACAATGAGTAACAACTATTCTTTACCTTAGTCATTCCTGGCAAATCCACAAGTGTCAGATTGACAACATTGGGTGAAAAAATCTTAAGATGAATTGGTTCAGGGCTTACTCCCTAAAAATAAGTTTTAAAATATCATATTAAAATCACATTAAAACTTCAATGAATAAAAATGCTAAAGTAAACCTCATTTTAAGTATTATACATTAGATGCTTTTAAATATTAAATAAACCATGATTTCTAAAACATTTCAACAATCAAAACCCGATGAAACATATAGGAAATAAGGCAGCTAGCCATAGGTTATAATCCCATCCAACCTTATACTATTAATATACATAATTTATTTCCCCTATATTATTTCACATTCTTTTCTCTGGATTCTCAGCAGATAACGTTTCTTAAATATGTTTAATAGACTTAGTGCTGAACAAAAGAATAATGTATCACTATCCAAATTTATGAAGTTCTTGAGTTCAGGGAGTGAGACATAGGTAACAAGTTATCCAAATCAGGGAAGTATGGCGGCAGCAGCAGTAACTAAAAGGTAACCTGCCCAGAGACCAATAATAAACAAAGCTTAGTCAATCACTAAAACAGAGACAAATATCCTGAATAGGCATAAAGAAATTAACATGGCTCCAAAAATGCCTTTTTGTCAGGAAAAACCTCTCCAGCACAGCATCCGGCAGATAAAAGGACTCAATAAGTATTTTTTAATATTAATACTTAGCTAAGGCCCACTTGTGGGATTAAACGTACCCATACAAGAATGTAGGTAACAACAAAAGAGAAGGGAACAGAAAAGTAATAAGAATAAAGAAAGAAGAGAGAGAAAACAGAAGCATTTAAGGGAGTCAGTGATAGTGCCTCGTGTCAAAATTAATCGTATCTTAGACACCTAATTTACTTTAAATTCTCAGAATCTGAGAAGACAATTCAGCTGTTAACATTACTTTTCATTTTCATTGAAAAAAAAACCCTTAATTTCCCGTTTGCTTTCATAAGTAAATCTAGCCTTACTCAGGTAAGAAAAAGAGCTCTTCAAAATACATGGATCTTGTAAGTTATATATTGCTTCTTAAATTAGAATACAGTCAATCCAGCAGAAAAAGATAACACTGTAGGAAGTATTAAATTAAAAAGTTACATAATAAAGTGATATATAAATCTCAAGATCAAGAATAAACACCTAAATGAAATATCTGATAGCATATAAAAACTCTAAGAAACAAAAGGTATTAAATAAAGTTTTTATATATTTGGGAAAATACTCCATTAGTTTCAAAGACCAGAATACTCTTGATGATATATTTATCAATGGGTATAATTTCCAGCTCTAAAGAGATGCCTACCTTATTATTTCCTGAAATCCTTTCTGTTTCATTTTCAATTTCTTGTCGAATTTCATCAAAATCTGTGTAAAGCTAAAAATTATTGAAACAAAAAACACGGTATTCAAAATAAGATTAAAAGTTCTTAAGCAGGGTTTGATAAATTTCAAGGATGTCTATGGATCTGCTTCAGAGAATTAGTAAACAAACTCTAATATACACATATATTTTTTCTGAGCCAAAGAGTCATAGTTTATATCAGTTTTTCAAAGCTGCCTGAGCCCACAACAGTTAAGAGTCTCAGAGAGAACAGGGCTCAACTTAAATGTTTTCCAAATAAACTACTATGGTTAGAAATGTTAAGATTTATTTTATAAGGAACAGCTGCTTCAAGATAACAATGCTACATTGCCAATCATAAGAAACTAAATTATCAACTACTTGTACCCCCAAAAAATGTTTTCAACATGTTACTTCTTCACCATATTCTTCTACAATTACCTTATTTTTGGTGTGAAGAAATTTACCCCATTCTTCTGCTTCAACCCCTGGAAAAAGAAAAACTCCATTTATTGGAAACTATGGAAATTACTTTTTATCTTTATTTAGGAATTCAAAAAGGCAGTACAATATTATTTTTTCCTATTTTGCCATTAACTACAAGTTAACGTATATTTTAAGATCTGCTAAATTATACTCTCACATTTTAAGAATTGTACCAGGTATTTCAGAAACGACTAATTTCAGAGTTGCTCACAGGTCTTCCCACTATTTGAAATCTAGATTTCAACAAATAAAATTGTTTACCTCTCCTCATATTATAGTAAAATATGTATACTTTATTTTTAAATATCTTACACATAAAAAGCAGTTTATCTGATGAAAATACTCAAGCTAATGGCTAAAAGAAGAAAACTTATGAGTCACACTGAATAATAATGCAAAAAGCATATATAATAGATTTACATGTAACTCATAAAAATTTGCAATATGTGAATGAAACAGCTAACTTTTCATTCTGTTTTGTCGTTTTTATTTTAATTTGGTTTCTTGTTGGTAACCCATAAAGTCACAATTTGTCGTTACTTTAAAGAGCTCTCTCAGTAGTGTGAAGCTACTCCATAATTTATATGCATTTTCAACGTGATTTTTCCCCCCCAGGAACAAGATTATGTTCTCCCTTGGAATTGAAGGTAGGTAAGAAATGAAATGGCATGGGGTGTGGGGAACCTGGCATATGCCCTGTATGGAGTTGCTACTCGCCAGTAGTTTCCAATAATAGGTCTGCTCCTCTTGCACTTGCTGAAAAAAGGAAAAATTATTCACTGCAGGTACTGTTTTGAGTGATCTGAGACTTGGAGAGCAAATTTTGTTCTGATTTTCCCAGAAAAGCTAGAAATGCTTAATTGTAGAAAGGTAAACTAACTTTGCCTCCCCGAAGCACAGCTATTCTGTTTTTGCCAAATTCAGAGTTTCAAACGTCTTAATGATTAAGTTTATGAATAACACATACCAGCCACCTGAGATCAAATTAAAATGACTGTAAGATATTCAAATAAATATTTACTGAGGAAAAGGTGGATCAATTTCTTTGGTGGGATAAAGGTAAAGAAACTGGATCCTTTTTGCAAGTAAAATGCTCACCTACTTGAAGCTTAGTACCTTCTTCCAAGAAGTCTCATTGGAGAACTGGAGTAATCTAGATGAATAGAACTCAGAGGCAGGTACTATATACCAAAGGGGTGTTCTTAATTTACCTTATCATATAGAAGAGGCCTGGCTTCACAAGCATGTTTTTAAAAATAAAAATAAAATAAATTACATTCACCACCAAAAAAAGCCTGCATTCTGATGCAACGCCAAAAGGTAACAAGAACCACTAACACCTGCAATCAATCAATGTGGATAGGCAAATAAAAATGGAAGAAAAAAAATGCACACAGCCTGTAAGAGTACAAAAGCACACATGCAGGCACAATAGGAAAAGAAGGGCCAAAAACAAATGGATAAAGGAAACCTTTAGAAAGGTGTCTTGAGTTTTTCCATGTAGCAGGGTCTGTAGTTAAAGAGAAACAGCACAGAATGATAAGTTTAGTGCTTATCCCTAATATTTGAAACCTTTCTAAAAAATCAAGTGTGCAAAAAACCTGAACACATTTCAAATGCCATTTCAAATGCATTCAATTATTCCAAATTTACAACTATAAAACTTCCATTACAATTAGTTATAATTAGAGGGATTATATAATATTTTAAATGACACAAATGAAGTATATAGTGTGCCATAATTTATTTTTTATTTTCCATTACACCTAATTATATCACCTCTGGTTTCTAATTCTAACAAAGTGGATTAAAATTAATTTACTATTCAAAAATTTGTCTTAGACATCTGATAACTATGGGTAAAGATAAATTACCTAGTGGAAAAAAATCTACAAAACATATCAAACACATCTTTCAAAACCTTTAAAGTAAATATGAACGTATTTACCAATTGAGCTTTCTAAGGGATTATTTTCTTTGAAATATATATTGAATTTAACAGAACACCACAGAAACAATTTTGGTCTTTAGTCAGCATGCTACTTTTGGATTTAGTCTACAAGGAGATCTGAGGAAAACTTAATTTATTTCTTATAAATATATAAAAGGTAATCATAGAGTTCAAACTAAATCACCATCTCACTTGAAAACAGTTTTTGTTTTTAATAAGATTTTATCAGAAAATTCTTTTACATTGGCAGAAGTGGGGGGCAAGATGAGAAATACTATAAATCTATATATTGACACCTCAATTATCCTATGTAGTTGGCAGAATGAGGGATCTCATGTTATATAAATTTTCCTGATAATTGAATTATACATAGTAATACTTAAATAGTTTAGCCAGTTTTGATGGACCTATATTTAAAATGGATTATACTGCTCCATGTCATGTTAGAATCCACTGCTCTTAAACTTACCTATTAATGGTAACTTATGCCTTTGTTACATAATAGAGCCCTTTGAGGCTACAAATCCCTATACAAAATGGTTAGACACTGATTTTTTCTTTTTTTGAAGTTCTCCTGTCTTTATGTTTTCCTCCCCTTTCTCCTGTATGGTTGCCAGGCTGTCAGGTAGTTCATACTCTTCTGGCTGTCTCCTGCTTCACTGTTCCTAATTTCCTCTAGGGTAGAATGATTTGTGGTAAGGTAGAACTGTTTATCCTAAGGATAAATGGGCTCTGATGAGAAGTTAAAGAACTATTCTAGTTATTAATAATATATATGACATTTAGTACTCAAAATTTACAAAATCTATTTTGTGTTCTGGGTGGCTGAGTTGTCATTTGAAGTGAGGTTTTATGTTTTTTAATATAAAAAATAAGCACTAAGCTTGGGGAAAAAAAAATATATATATATAGGTAAAGATATGCAGATTTACTGACCAACCACCAAGAAGAGACATCAACAAAACAGAGTGGACATACAAACAAAGAGATACCAAGGAACTGACACTTCTATAGCTGAAATGTACACCCCTTCCAGAAGCACTGCCCACATCTGCAAATAGTTTCTGAGAGACAGGATATCATCTGCCCTTTTCAAGGTGACTGAAGAAAATGAAGAGTTAAAAGCAACAGACTTAACACCATACAGTTTCTTGAAGTCTTAGTTTAAGGTATTTGGTAAAATTGATGATGTTAGTGAGAATGAAATTTTTAAAGAGTTATTCTATACATTTGAAGCTGGACCATAAATTAGTCCAAAATGATTAAATTCAAGGTTCAGAATTTCAATAATAAAGAAATATTACAGAAAAGCAAAGCGATGAATAATATACCAAGAAGCTACCTAATATAATTAAAAGACTCCTACATATCCTCTGGCAGTCTATCCAAAAATATTTATCATTATATCATTATATGTTAACATCTACAACTTCATTAACTTGCTTTAGCGATTAACTTTCTGTAGTCATTGCAGATGCTCATGACAGGTCTTTTTTTTTTCCCCTTTAAAAAAAAAATCAAACTATCACAACAATGCTCCTATAATAAGTAAAGGAAAAGATCAGATACAAAAATTAAAGTAACTCCAATTGCATCAAATTATCATCCCATCTTAGATTAGAATATAAGAAACAGAATGAAACTTCACTGAAAACAGATCTCTGCAGAATGAGAAACAAACATGGTACTCTGCTGCAAATGCAATTTAATACTTAGAACATTTTATAGACTTTTATAAATAAGACAAAATGTGAACCAAACACTGAAGATTAAACATATTACTCTCATCAAATATTCCAAACCTCACTAATGTAAAAGTATGATTAATAGAGGATACATATTTAATAGGCAATTTAAAACATGCTAATAAAGATAGTGTGTCTTAGGGCTTCCCTGGTGGTGCAGTGGTTGAGAGTCCGCCTGCCGATGAAGGGGACGCGGGTTCGTGCCCCGGTCCAGGAAGATCCCACATGCCGCGGAGCGGCTGGGCCCGTGAGCCATGGCCATTGAGCCTGCGCGTCCGGAGCCTGTGCTCCGCAACGGGAGAGGCCACAACAGTGAGAGGCTCACATACCGCAAAAAAAAAAAAAAAAAAAAAGATAGTGTGTCTTAAAATATTTTCAGTTTAACCAAAGAAGAACTGCTATAAAGGATGGTGCATATTTTCTTATCATGATACTCCACGTTTACTATTTGGGTGAGGGAGGACTCTAAAAAGTATGTGCTATATAGGTAAGCCTTAGCAAGAGAAGGATAGTAAAAAAAATAATAATAATTAGGGACCTCCCTGGCAGTCTGGTGGTTAAGACACCATGCTTCCACTGCAGGGAGCGTAGGTTCAATCCCCGGTCGGGGAACTAAGATACCTCATGCTACGTGGAGTGGCAAAAATAATAATAATTTTTTTAAAAAAAACTCTTTCTAAAAATAATATTCATCTTAGGGCTTCCCTGGTGGCGCAGTGGTTTAGAGTCCACTTGCCAATGCAGGGGACACGGGTTTGTGCCCCGGTCCGGGAAGATCCCACATACCGTGGAGCGGCCGGGCCCGTGAGCCATGGCCGCTGAGCCTGCGCGTCCAGAGCCTGTGCTCCGCAACAGGATAGGCCACAACAGTGAGAGGCCCGCATACTGCAAAATAAATAAATAAATAAATAAATAAATAAATAAATAAATAAATAATAATAATAATATTCATCTTAGATTGAAGGGCCAAAGATTCAAAATTAGCAGACACATGGCAAGACCAGAAAAGGGAAGGTAAGATAACATTGTCATGCTGAAAAGCTAAATCATTTTAATTTTATTTAAAAGTAAATATTTAAACTAGAATCTAAAATATTTAAATTCTAGGGACTTCCCTGGTGGTCCAGTGGTTAAGACTCTGCGCTTCCACTACAGGGGGCACAGGTTCGATCCCTGGTCGGGGAACTAAGATCCCGTGTGCCGCGTGGCGTGGCAAAAAAAAGAAAATATTTAAATTCTAAAACAAAGTGAAAAAGCAAAAACATTGTTTTAAACACAAGGAAAAAAAGTTTAAAACACTCCAAAAGACACAAAAACTTTTAAAAATAACTGATTCTCATTTACCAAGTAGCTCACTAGATCCCCCACTAAATAGCATTAACAACAGTTTACTAAACTGAATTACCAAAAAGGTTCTTTTTCAAACAAGTTGACTCACGGTCCTCAAAAACAATAAAAATTACTCTTTTTTAACATGAGAAAAGACGCATACCACTTTTCTTCACAAGACTCCTGATTTTGCTACAGCCACTAATTTCTAATTAGCTCATATCTTTTGAAGATTGGACCAAAAATGAAGAATTTTTAAATAATTTATATTCCAATTCTAAAATTTACCATTTTCTTCTCCTGTTGTTTTTCGTTTATCTTCGGGTGAAACATGGACTAGCTGCAGAATGAGAGGTCTCCGGGTGACAATACCAGTGCCTCTGGGAAGCAGGTCCCTCCCCACTAGGCTTTCTAGCACTGAGCTCTTTCCACTGCTCTGAAAACGGAATACACAAGAGCAAAATGAGTTTCTTAACAGGTTTTTTTGTAACTCAGTAAGACTATGCTATATAATTACTTTAAAAAAAATTCTTGCCAAGTCTTTTAAAATGAAAGTTTAAAATGAAGTTTATTATCTATTATATGATCTTTATTTCTTTAAAATAAAAAAGTACAAAAAGAGAAAATATATACCCTAGTGCAAAATCAATTAGTTATGTGGTAACAATATCTATGATTATTTCATGGGATATATAAAAATTTATAACTCAAAACAAAAGAGAGTGACAATATGAAAGCCCCAATTCCCCATAATTTTCCTACCTTTTCTGATACTCTCAACCATATAATATTAGGTATTTTCAAAACCTATATAATATTGGTATACATAAAATTATGCCCAGAATATGTAGATATTTTACTTTAAATGGGATAGTAGTACTATGTGTATTTTTCTCTAACCCACTTTTATTTTTAATATAACAATCAGGGATATCATTCCATATCAATATATTTACTTCTGTGCTTAATAGTTAAATAGTATTCTGTATGTAAAACCAAACCCCAACTGATGGACATTTAAATGGTCTTTGCCACTATTAACAATGCTGCAATAAACATACTTTGTACATATAACCTTACTCACTTATCCTATTACCTCATTAGATTTACTTAGTTCATTAAATGAAATTGCTGTGATTAAAGAGCATACAGATTTTATGCATTCAGATACTACCAGACTGCACACTACAAGATGGGGGGCACCAAGCTATGCTTTATGTTCAATCTGCTGCATTCCCATCAGCATTGGGCATTACCACTTTTTTGAGTCTGCTACTTTTTTTTGATAGATAAACACTGACAGTTCATTTAAATTTGCATTTCTTTATTATTCAGCCTAGTATCACTTTGTTTAAGGGCCTTTTGTATTTCTCCTTCAGTGATTTGCTTGTTCAAATGCTGGTGTATTATGTGTCTTATTAGTTTATAAAGATCTTTATCCATATAAGTATTTATTTTTTGTTGTTTTGAATATTTTCCCCCAACTTTTTATTTTGAAAATTTCAAAGCCACAAGAGTTGCAAGAATATTAACAGTGAATACCCATATACTGCAACAAAAGTACCATATACCTTAACTAATTATTAGTATTTTGACACATTTGCTTTATGTCTCTTCTTACACACACACATCTTTTCTTTTGCTGTCCCTTTTGAGAGCAGGTTAATATGTCATGACATTTCATCCCTAAATATAGTGGCATATCTCTAAGAATAAGGGCATTCTACTATATAACCACACTACAATGATCACAGTGAGGAAATTTAACATAGACACAATACTAATAAACAGTACATAATCAAATAATATATAAACTTGTCTCTATTATGCATTTTTATATTATACATAAATGTTTACAAATTTTCTATTTTTTCAACTTTGTAATTCATATTTTTCTGTAACAGAATGTTTTCCTTACTGTATTTTTTCTTAGTCAAAACTAGTACATCTTCTAATTTCATACTTCTACAAAAGCAAACACCCTAAACTCATCTACTGTATCAGAAAGGGTCTACAAGAAACAGATGGCCCATTCAAGTTAGAATAATTTAAGGAAAGTTTATTTACAAGTGGACTATTTACAAAGTTTTGGAAGAGGGGGATCACAAGGGATAGTGCAATAACGTGGGCTGGTAATGACAGAGCAGCTCTTATCACTCACAAGCTCCAAAAGATGGATGAGAACTTTTAGAGAGCCAGCCAAAGGCACCTACACATAGGAAGTAAGCCAGGGGAATAAATACCCAGACTTTAGTCTCCTCCTTTCTCTAAGTCCTGCCAAGGCTCCCCATTTCCAAACCCAATAGGCAGAGGACATTCCTATTGTCCAGAAAGGTCCCCTATGATGGAGAAAACTAATGTTGAGTGGATAAGGAGTGTCAAATTTAAGATTATGTGGCACATCCGGTTTTGCTACGTTTTGGAGTCCAGGTTTGCTGCTCTCATAAGTAAAATGGGTGCTTCCCCCATTTCTTTTCTGTACTCTAAAATAATTTAAACAACACGCAATGGGGACCTTCAAGATGGCAGAGGAGTAAGACACGGAGATCAGCTTCTGCCCCACAGATACATCAAAAATACATCTACAGGGACTTCCCTGGTGGCACAGTGGCTGAGAGTCTGCCTGCCAATGCAGGGGACATGGGTTCGTGCCCCAGTCTGGGAGGATCCCACATGCCGTGGAGCGGCTAGGCCCATGAGCTGTGGCCGCTGGGCCTGTGCGTCCAGAGCCTGTGCTCCTCAACGGGAGAGGCCACAGCAGTGAGAGGCCCGCGTACCGCATAAAAAAAATACTAATAATAATACATCTACAGGGCTTCCCTGGTGGTGCAGTGGTTGAGAGTCCGCCTGCCGATGCAGTGGACACGGGTTCGTGCCCCAGTGCCCCAGATCCCACAAGCCACGTGGCGCCACGTGTGCCCCAGATCCCACAAGCCACGTGGCGCGGCCAAGAAAAAAAAAGCTAATAGTATGGCAATGGCATAAAAACAGACACATAAACCAATGGAACAGAGAGCTCAGAAATAAACCTACACATATACGGACAATTAATTTACAACAAAGGGGTCAAGAATATAAAATGGGGAAAGGACAGTCTCTTCAATAAATGGTGTTGGGAAACTGGACAGCCCACATGCAAAAGCATGACCTAGACCACTATCTTACACTATATCAAAAAAAAAAAAAAAAAAAGTCAGCTGAAAATGCGTTAAAAACTTGAATATAAGCCCCGAAAATATAAAACTCCTAGAAGAAAAAAACATACGTTGTAAGCTCCTTGACATTGGTTTGGGTGATGATTTTTTGAATTTGACACCAAATCAAAGCCAACTAAAGTAAAAATAAACAAGGGGGAGTACATCAAACTAAAAAGCTTCTGCACTGCAAAGAAAACCATCAACAAAGTGAAAAAGCAACCCATGGAGTGGGAAAAAATATTTTCAAACCACTTATCCAATATGGGGCTAACATACAAAATATACAAAGAACTCACACAACTAAAGAGCAAAAAACAAAAAACAACACACATACAAATAACCGGATTTAAAAATGAAATTAAGGGAATTCCCTGGTAGTCCAGTGGTTAGAACTCCCGGCTTTCACTGCCAAGGGCCCAGGTTTGATCCCTGGTCGGGGAACTTAAGATTCCACAAGCTACACAGCCAAAATAAATAAATAAATAAAAATTAAAATAAAAATGAACTTAGGACCCAAGTAGCCATTTTTCCAAAGAAGACATACAAATGGCCAACAGGTGCATGAAAAGATGCTCAACATCACTAATCACCCGGGAAATGCAAATCAAGGCCACAATGAGATATCACCTCACACCTGTTATAATGGCTATTACTAAAAAGACAAGAAATAAGTGTTGCTGAGGATGTGGAGGAAAGGAAACCCTCATACACTTTTGGTGGGAATGTATATTGGTGCAGCCACTATAAAAAACAGTATGGAGGTTCCTCTAAAAATTAAAAATAGAGCTACCATATAATCCAGCAATTCCACCTCTGGGTATTTATTTGAAGGATACAAAAACACTAAATTGAAAAGATCTATGCATCCCTATGTTCGTTCCAGCATTATTTCAAAAAGCCAAGAAATGGAAATAAACTAAAAGTTCACCAGTGGATGAATAAAGTAAATGTGGTGTGTACATCACACACACACACACACACACAGGAATATCATTCAGCCATAAAAAAAGAAGGAAATCCTGCTATTTACAACAACATAAATGGACCTTGCTAAGTAAAATAAGTCAGAGAAAAGCAAATACCACATGATCTCATTTATATGTGGAATCTAAAACAAAAACAAAACAAACAGCAAAAAAAACAAACTTATAAATACAGAGAACAGACTGGTGGTTGCCAGAGGTGGGGGGTGGGTGAAATGGGTAAAAGTGGCCAAAAGGTACAATCTTCCAATTATAAAGTAAGTCCTGGGGATGTAATGTATAGCATAGTGACTGGAGATAATAATACTGTGGTGTATATTTTAAAGTTACTAAGAGAGTAAATCTTAATAGTTCTCATCATAAGAAAAAGAACTTTGGGACTTCCCTGGTGGTCCAGGGGTAAAGAATCCACCTTCCAACGCAGGGGATGCGGGTTTGATCCCTGGTCAGGGAACTAAGATCCCACATTCCACAGGTCAACTAAGCCCACACGCCACAACTACCGAGCTCACACATCTCAGCTAGAGAGCCTGTGTGCCACAAACTACAGAGCTCACACACTATGGAACCCACGCACCACAACTATACAGCCCTTGTGCCCTAAAGCCTGTGCACCACAACTAGAGAGAGAAAACCCGCACGCCACAACTAGAGAGAAGCCCACGCACTGCAACCAAAAAAATATTAAAATAAAAGAATTGTAACTATGTGTGGTGATGGACTACTAGACTTATTGGTACTCTAGACTTATTGGCATTCTAGACTTATTGTGGTGATTGTTTCCCAATGTTTAGACTTGTCAATCGTTACGTTATACAACTGAAACTAACATAATGTCAATTATATCACAAGTTTTTAAAAATTTTATGTGTCAACACACATAGACCAAACAAAACATGTCTGTGCACTCCCAATTTTCACCTCAGTATTCTAAATGGCCATAGGTTTCTTCAACAATTGTTTAGATCAGTGCTTGTTTCTCCCTGGTGATTTAAACACTCCATGTCTGCACTCTTTCCAGGAAGGTGAGTGGCTACAGCAGTTCCAAAGTGGCAAAAGTCACAGCCAGCATGCTCTGAAAATAGGGCTCTCTTGGCACTGCAACGTCTTCTGCTTTTTTCATCTCTACATACTCCCCAAATCAATTCAATATCCTGTATATTTAGGGGCTAAAAGTTTGTGTGTATGCTTTCAGTGTCATCTTTTAGTTTCTTCCAAATTGCACTGTATTGAGATTTATAGTGTTTTGAATTTATATTTTGAGATGGAGCCTTAATGTTTTGTCATATTTTTAGTTCTCTGTGATACCTAACATCAACTGGGAGCAGGGAGTTGTATTCTTTTGATGCAATTGAAAATGGGATCATTGTAAATATTCATGGATGCCACATTAACCAAGGCTGATTCAGTTTTTCACTTCTAAATTTTTACTTTTCATTGTATAAAGCAGACCTCTCAATTATTTATTTGATATTAATATAACAGATAAATATGTACATTTCCTAATTTTTTAACTTTTTATTTTGAAGTAGTTTTAGATTTACGGTTTCTTTAATATTTGTCTTTTTTTAAATTTATTTAATTTATTTATTTTTGGCTGCTTTGGGTCTTTGCTGCTGCACATGGGTTTTCTCTAGTTGCGGCGAGCAGGGGCTACTCTTCGTGTGGTGCGTGGGCTTCTCACTGTGGTGGCTTCTCTTATTGTGGAGCACAGGCTCTAGGCACATGGGCTCAGTAGTTGTGGCACGCGGGCTCTAGAGCGCAGGCTCAGTAGTTGTGGTGCTCAGGCTTAGCTGCTCCGTGGCATGTGGGAGCTTCCCAGACCAGAGATCGTACCCATGTCCCCTGTATATTAAGGGGCTAAAAATTTGTGTGTATTGGCAGGCGGATTCTTAACCACTGTGCCACCAGGAAGTCCCTGTCTTATTTATTTTAAATAAAATATTTCTGAGTATCCTTAGAAATATTAACTTAATGGTATTTTAAATAAATAAACTAACAAGTTTTTACTGCAGAGCTCAAACACTCCACCTATTGGCAAAATATAAATCTAAAATTTAAACCACTTCAATTATCCAAGATCGAAACTTGCTAAAATGCTAGAGACCTAACAGTCCTTAGGGAGGAATTTTTTTCTTGGTTATAAAATACAGGCCCAGTTCTATCTGGAACATAAATTAAAAGAGTGAGATCTGGATAACTGAAAAGCAAAAGTAATATCCATAAAAATTCCCACTTTTTCCATAAAAGCAGGAAAACATGGGGAAAGTGACATGAATCTACATATTAAAGAACTCAACTCCACCATGCAGGATAAACACAAAGAGATCCACATGGAGACAAATAATAATCAAACTGTTAAAAGACAAACACAAACACTGAAAGCAGCAAGGGAGAAGCAGAGAATCAATTCAAATACAAGAGATCCTCAATAAGACCAATAATAACACAATAGAGTTCTCACCAGAAATCTTGGAAGCCAGAGGCAATAGCATGACTTAAAGATCGGAAAGAAAAAAACCTATCAACCTAGAATTCTAGATCTGATTTAATATTTAGATGACAATACTCCCCAAAGCAATGTACAGATTCAATACAATCCCTACCAAAATCCCAACAACCTCATTTGCAGAAATGGAAATACCAATTCTAAAACTGCTATGGAATGAATGGCAGGGGACTCCTAACTGCAAAAACAATCTTGAAAAAAAAGAACAAAGTTGGGAGACTCATACTTTCTGGTTTCAAAATATACTACAAAGCTACAATAATCAAAACTATGTGTGGTACTGGCATAATAACAGACCTATAGACCAATGGAAAATAACTGAGAGTCCAGAAATAAACCTATACATCTATAGTCAACTGATTTTCAACAATAGAGCCAAGACCATTCAATGGGGGAAAGAATAGTCTCCAACAAATAGTCCTGGATCAACTGCACAGGCAGTTGGAAAAGAATGAAGGTGAACCCCTACTTCACACCAAAGACAAAAATTTACTCAAAATGGATCAAAACCCTAAATGTAAGAGCTGAAACTAGAAGAAAACACAAAATAATAATAAATTTTCATGACCTTGGATTTGATAATGTGTTAGATATGATACTAAAATCACAAGCAACAAAAGAAAAAAATAGATAAATTGGACTTTATCAAAATTTAAAACTTTTGTGCATCAAAGGACATGATCATGAAAGTAAAAAGACAACCTACAGAATGGGAGAAAATATGTGCAAATCATATACTGATAATGGTCTGGTATCCAAAATATATAAAAAACTCTTACAACTCAACAATTAGAAGACAAATAACCCCAACAAGCACCTAAAAAGGTATTCACATCATTAGTCATTAGGGAAATACAAATCAAAATCATAATGAGATACTACTTCACACTCTCATCAGCATAGCTATAATAAAAGACACAATGACAAGTTTTGACAAGGATATAAAGAACTGGAGCCCTAGTATGTTGCTGGGGGAATGTAAAATGGTACAGCCACTGTGAAAAAGTTTGGTGGTTCCTCAAAAAGTTAAACATAGAATTACCATATGACCCAGCATTTTACTTGTAGGTATATACCCGAAAGAACTGAAAAGAGGTATTCAAATACTTGTACACAAATATTCACAGCAGCACTACTCAAAACAACCAAAATATAGAAACAATCCAAATATCCATCAATAGATGAATGATAAAACATGGTATGTATATACAATAGAATATTAATCAGCAATTAAAAGGAAGTACTGATACATGCTACAATATGAATGAACCATGTTATACTAAGTGAAAGAAGTCAAACATAAATGGCCACATACTGTATGATTCTGTTTCTGTAAAATATTCAGAATAGGTAAATCTATAAAGAAGGAAAGAAGATTGGTGGTTGCCAGGGACTAGGGAGGAAAGGAGAATTACAAAATGACTGCTTAATGGATACAGAGTTTTCTTTTGGGGTGATGAAAATGTTTTGGACCTAGAAAGAGGTGGTGGTTGCACAACATTATGAATGTACTAAATGCCACGGAATTGTACCCTTTAAAATGACTAATTTTTATGTTATATCAGTTTCACTTCAATGCTTTAAAAAAAATTTTTTTTAAGTAAGAAGCACATGATCTACACAGAGAAAACTAGTAAAAAAGAAAAGGAAAGGGAAAAACATAAGTTTATTTAAGAGTACTCACAAGAAAACACTGAAGGAATGAAACTAAGATCAATATTTGGCACCAAATTGCTAAACTTAATGAAGCCATCACCTCTACAAACACAAGACAAATGTAGGCATATCAGGCAGGAGAGAGCAAGATTTCAGAAGGAGCTAATAAAATGTAGATAACAGTGCTGCAGAATGCAGGAGGAGGGGATGGGGGGGGCTTTTTTTAAAATAAAGAATTCCAGAATGATTTAGCACTTTCTAAAAAAGACAATAACAAGAGTTGGTGAGGGTGTATAGAAACTGAAACCCTCATATACCAGATAAAGGTTTGTAAAATGGTGCAGCCACTGTGGAAAAGTGTGCAGTTCTTTAAAAAGTTAAATAAGAGTTACCAAATGAACCAGCAATTCTACTCCTAGGTACAGATGACCCCTGAACAGCACAGGTGGTTAGAGGCACTGACTCCAGGGTGGTCAAAAATCTGCATATAATTATACAGTTGGCCCTCTGGAGCCACAGTTCCACATCCACAGATCCAACCAACCACAGATCATGTAGTAGTGCAGTATTCATTGAAAACAATCTTCATAAGTTGGTAGTACTGTAGTATCTGCATGTAAAAAAAAATCTGCATGTAAGTGGACCTGCGCAGTTCAAACCTATGTTGCTCAAGTGTCAACTATACATATCCAAGAGAATTGAAAACATATGTTCACACAAAAACTTGTTAACGAATGTTCATGACAGCATCATTCAATATAGCTAAAAAGTGGAAATAACCCAAATGTCCATCAACTAATGAATGGATAAACAAACTGTGGCATATCTATACAAGGGAATATTATTCATCCATAAAAAGTAATAAAGTATTAATACATGCCACAACATGGATGATCCTAAAAAACAGAGCAAAAGTAGCCAGACACAAAAGGCCACATATTGTATGATTCCATTTATATGAAATGTCCAGAATAGGCAAATCCATAGAGACAGAAATCAGTGGTTGCCAGGCGAGAGGAGCGGTGGCAGGGGGGCATAAAATGGAGAGTGACTTCTAATGGATACAGAGTTTCTTTCTGGGGTAATGAAAACGCTCTGGAATTAGATAGTGGCAATGGTTGCATAACCTTGTGAATATACTAAAAACCACTGAATTGAACACTTTATAATGTTAGGGTTTATGTTATATGAATTATATTTTAATTTTTTAAATGTTAAATTTGAACAGTTGGTTTGCAGATTGGTCATTTAAAATCCAAGATTCCTTTTCCTTCCGTATTTGTCTGAATTACTGAAAGTAGAGTGCTGAAATTACCAAAATAAAAGGCAAAGTGAAAAGCACAGGGCTTCCCTGGTGGCGCAGTGGTTAAGAATCCGCCTGCCAATGCAGGGGACACAGGTTCGAGCCCTAGTCTGGGAAGATCCCACATGCCATGGAGCAACTAAGCCCGTGTGCCACAACTACTGAGGCTGAGCTCTAGAGCCCGCAAGCCACAACTACTGAGCCCGCACGCCTAGAGCCTGTGCTCTGCAACAAGAGAAGCCACCGCAATGAGAAGCCCAAGCACCACAACGAAGAGTAGCCCCCACTTACCTCAAATAGAGAAAAGCCCGCGCACAGCAACAAAGACCCAGTGCAGCCAAAAATAAAATAAATAAACAAATTTTTTTAAAAAAAGCACAATACTAGCAGCACTGAGCCAGAGTCTCAGGTTAATGTCATCTGTATTGAGATTCCTATATTAGGTTGTGGTTTGGATTACATACCTGGAGGGCTCCCCCTTCCAATTCTCAACTTAAGAAACAGTGATTAAATTTCCCAAGTTGAGTCACAAATGTCATTGAAATCTTATCTCCTTCTCCACCTGCAAAGTACACCAAGGTCTAAAAGTATCAACCTTCTCTCTCCCCATTTTCTGTTCTTTCCACACAGAGGATCTTGGCTAGAGAAAAAGGAAAGCAATTTATTCAGCTAAATCGTAAAAACTGTGAATGATCGACAGCTGTAAACATCTCTCTCCTCAACTACTCCAACTCTCTGGGCCCCAAAACAGTATTACTTGGACAATTTAAGAAATCAAAGTTTAAAATATTTAGGGGTCAGCAAAGGTTGCCTGGAAGTTGATACTTTGGAGCAAGAATGCCACCAAAACCAACCTACTACTTAACAGCAGTATGCCCTTAGACTAGGCTTCCCTGCTTTTTCCAGTTTCATGCGCTATAAAATCAAAGACTCACTAATATACTATATACATCTATGAACCATCTGCATCAGAATTGGCTATGGTGCCTGGAGCACCCCAGACTTATAAAATCAAAATCTTTGCGGATGGGGTCCAGGAAACTTATTTTCAAAGTCATTCTTATATACACCCAAGTTTGAGAATCACTGTTATAAAAAGTTCCCAAAAATGCGACCTGTAGCCATTTAAAGTACAGGTAAAGCGTAAGACAGAGACATGATCACTGCCACTGAGAAATTTACCAGTTGAACTACGTACAGAACATTTACTACATCTGGAACTCACTCACTGTACACTACTCCATTAAATATGAATGTGAGGTGCTGTATATATACATGTTACACAACATTAACTAGCCTAGATGACAAAGTAGTGGTGTACTTGTATTCAAATCAAGAAGAGGTTTTTTTCCAACATATTGAGGAAACTATGGGAGAAAAGACATTGCTTCTATTCTTATTTCTTCTGTACCTGAATAATAAAGGACTGAATTTCAGCTAATAAGGACACGAATGGAGATAACCCTCATTAAATCAAGTCTAAAAACTGAATATTTCCCTTCAGAGTAATTCCAAACATCAACATGCAAAAGTGGCATATAATTATCACTACTAGGATGGTTTTTGCTGGCATATGTTAATGGTTTTCACAATGGTGAAATCTTTACTTTTCTACCCTGTCCCCTCCCCAATTTTGCGAACAGGTGTACTCACTGAAATAAATTCTATTTCATGTAAGAAAAAACCTTCTTGATTTTAAACTATTTATACTGACACACTATAGCTCTGATTCTTTTACTGCTTCATGCTTAAAAAGCATTGAGACTCTCTTAAAAGTATATGGAAAGTTTCTGGTCTACAGCTAGGAAACACTTCCAAATTACTACCCAAGAAGATTTAATTTATATCATCTCTAATTTTATTTACAAAAACAGATCGGTTTTGATAAAAGCCCCAGTGTTTTAAAAATACTATCTAGTAACTCATTCAAAGTATTTATGGAGCATCTCCTACATACCCCAGACTGTTCCAAGAGCTAGGAATAGGAACACAACAGTAAACAAAATATACCAAAAAAGTATATTTCTCATAATTTATTATGTTGATGATCCAGAGTCTCTAGTCATTACAAATATTAAGGGAGGATTGGGCAGAATCTATACCAATCCCATGGCCAACAAAGGAAATGTGTTTCTGAAATAATTTCTATTGCTTTAACTATTGAAAAGTCCCTCCCGCCCACCTTAGGATATCTATGGTTTCCAAGGTTTCCAGTGTCTGGACATACTCTATTATACTTTTAACATTAAGTTCCCTCTCAAAATAGTTACACCCTGCACATCAATTTTGTAGCAAGATGTAGCGATGAACCTCGTGGAAAGTGAGGAAACCGTCCCCTTTCCAACAAAAAACATCATTAAAAAAGGAAAGCACCTAAAATCAATATACTAAGTAATCTCTAAAATGCGTTTCTCTGAACTCTAATAAAAAAAAAGGCCTATGGTTGATTACTCTTCAACCAGGAAAAGCAGCAGGCAGAAAAAATGAAACTTATACTTCTGTCACTTCTAGAAATAACATTTATTTCTTCAATATTTCCGCATATAAAAATGTGTTATATATAAGAAATGCCAACATGAAAGGATCAGAGACCCTTGATGCCCAATTTAGATGGACGACAAAAACCACAGCCTACGCAGAAAAATTGGATACCCCTCCTAACACTCACAAACTCCAAGTACAAGTTGGTTTGGTTTTTTTTTGTTTTTAACTGCTTCGGCGTTCTCGAAACCTGGATTACACTGCAGGAAAACACTCAGGTGCACACAGTAGCGGCCTTCTCGGCCCCGACTCCGCAGTTCCAAAACTGACTCCGCAGCCCCTGAGCAAGGCAACGAGGGAAACAAAACACCCCGCTGCCCTGAAACCAATCAAGAAGGGGCTACCCGCCCCGCAGTGCGGCCCCAAGTGCCCCGCGCGTCCCCCAGGCGCCCTTGGAAGCAGCGGCCCGCGAGCGAAGCCGCGCCCGGTCCCGACGGACTCCAGTTAGGCCCGCCCGCCCGTCCGTCCCGCCCCCGGGACCCGCCGGACCGCCGCGCCGGCTCCGCCCCTCGCCTCCGGGCCGGGCCCTGGACTCCAAGCCCCAGTAGAACGCAGCCGCGGGCGCCCAGGCGCAACAGCGCCCTCCTTCCACAGGCCGCGACGGCCAGTCCGGGAGCAAGCGCTGCCGCAGTCCCGTCCAGGCCCGCGCCCCGGGCTCTGGCCTGGGCGGAAGCCACTCTCGTCTCTCACCTGCGTTCCCACCACCACGATCTGAGGCAACTGGATGATGTCGGCGCCCACCGTGTTGAATACGTCCTGGAGCTTGTTGATTACAGGAATTAGCGCCTCCATAACTCGGAAAATACCGAACCCCCGCCCGGCCGGCCGCGGCAATGAATGGGGCCGCGGCCCAGAGCCCGCCTCCTTCCTCCTCTCCTCCGCCCTCTCCTCGGGAGCCAGCACCCATTGGACTCCGCCCCCCCGCTACCTGCCCCCTCCCGACAGGCCATGCGCCAAGAGGGAGGTGTGGGGAAACAAAAGCTGCCGGGAGTTGTAGTTCTGACGCGGAGGACCTCTGGGACCTACAGCTTCCAGAAGGCTGCGCGGCGCGGGCGAGTGGCCTATGAGGAGAGAGGGGTTCTTGGGGCGAGGATGCTTCCTTGGCTCCTGTTTAAAGATTAGGGAGCGAAGCCCAGAGAGTCGGAAGGAAGAGGTACATTTATGCCTATCCTCGAGGCAAAACCAGTGTGAAAATTCCGGATATGTGTTAAGTATAACGGAGTCTCTTGGTATCCAGGACGTCATTTCCTGATAAGGACACTTTTTCAAGTAGGGTGGGGTAGAAAGGCTTAAAGAAGAGCTCCATAGCCTCAGACACCCTAGCCACGTACGAAAGGTCTGTAGGCTGATACTAAAAGATGTGAGGTGCTGTTTTGCAACAATGCAAAACCAGCTCAGGTTAGAACACGAGGGTTCTCCAGGATATTTGTTAAAAATGTGTTTAGAAAGAATCTGAAAGTGTCCGAGTTTTAGAGGGGAAAGGCTGGGCCCTCATTCTCTATATTCTATATAAGTCTTTATTCACTGTGACCTGATTCCTGGCAAAGTGGAGAGCTGATAACTGCCTTACTAGTTGTTTGCTAAGTGTGCTTACTGTTCTATTCCTAAATGTTTTTCTTTTTAGACAGATAGTATCTCTCCTCTACTGTGAACCTCCAAAGGTTTCCTCTCTCAAAATAAAAAAAGGTGACATCTGAGCAAAGATCCAAAGTAAGAGAGGAGAAAGACCCCTTCCCTACTTGATTTTTTTCCATAGTGTGTATCTCCATCTAACATGCTATATACTGAACTTGTTTACTCTCTCTCTCTTCTAGATTATCAGCTCCTAGATGCCAGGGATTTTTTGATTGTTTAATTCACTGATGCATCCCTAGCCCCTGCAAAGGGACAAACAAGATAGTCCCAAACTCAGTACCCTCTGAGCTTACAATCTAACAGAGGATGACACCATTATAGACAAATGGATAAAGTGCTATGACTGGGTTTATTATGGAGTGCTTTTTCTAGTCTGAGAGGGGAGTGAAAGTTCAAGCAAGACTTCCTAGAAGTCACTAGATATAATCTTGAGAGTGAGGACTACCTCCAGTAGTGGAAGTTGTGCCCTGCACAACTTCACTGGGTACCATTAACCTGCACAGCCATACACAGTGGCCCTGGGGAATATGCTTGATTTGTTCAACAGAACACATGATAGACACTCAATAAATACTTTTTTTAAAATTTATTTATTTTATATATTTATTTTTGACTGTGTTGGGTCTTTGTTGCTGTGCACGGGCTTTCTCTAGTTGTGGTGAGCGGGGGCTACTCTTCGTTGCAGTGTGCGGGCTTCTCATTGCGGTGGCTTCTCTTGTTGCGGAGCATGGGTTCTAGGTGTGCGGGCTTCAGTAGTTGTGGCACGTGGGCTCAGTAGTTGTGGCACACGGGCTTAGCTGCTCCCTGTGGCATGTGGGATCTTCCCGGACCAGGGCTCAAACCCGTGTCCCCTGCATTGGCAGGTGGATTCCTAACCACTGAGCCACCAGGGGAGTCCCTCAATAAATACTTTTGAACAAATGAATTAAATGTCATCTAAGCTAAGACCTGAAGGTCCACTAGTGGTGTTTTGGCATCAAGTTTTATGAACATTTCATTCTCTCTAATTCTTTTGTTTGTTTGTTTTAATTTCAGAGACAAAAATGAGACAAGAACTTCAGAACTCCAAAAACAGAAAGCAGACCAAAGAGATTTATTCCAAGTCCTTTTATTTTCTACCAAAGATAATATTATATAACAGTCAGATGTTACCCACTTTGTTTCTCAGCCCTCCATTGCTGGAACTTTTGTTCTCTTCCTTTTCTCTGAGCAGTCTGTATTCCTTCCAAGAAGAAAAGGCAGACAAAAGGAGAGGGTGGGTTCACAGTGAAGCTCCATGGGCATAACCAGTAACTGCTTCATAGGGGCAAGGTGCCCTGGGGCAACAACGATGCAACTGCTTTTCCTTTATTTGTGGCACCAAAGGACATAGTCTTTTTTTAATTTGCTAATGGCAACGTTTAAAGAGCAAGCATACATATATTTCAAAAAGCGAAATGTCATGAATTTTGGATGGCATTATATATTTCCATTTAAATTATAAAATATCTGTTGGGATGGAACATAAAAAGCCTTGTATTAACATGCCTTAGGAACAATAGGGACTGCTTTTTAATTCTCTTTTTTTAGGAGAAGGAAGAATGATCAAATGGCCAGTGCTCAAAAGTCCTCCTGTCACCCCCACCATCACTTAGGTTAAAGCAGGATTGTCCAGTACTTGTCTAGACTCTAGAGCATTGAGTTCATCACTCACAGAGGAAAGAAAAGTGTTTGAGGCTGCAGAAACAGGAAGCGGCGAGGCCTTGAAGAAGAGTGTCTCTAATTTGATAACTTTTTTTAACATAAGGCAGGACACACTAAGTGCAATGTGTTTCATTGGAAGCAAACAAAGCAAACCTATTTGGATTTTCACATTTTAATTTCAGAACACTCTTGCTTGTGGGAAAGCCACTTAGCCAATTAGTAGGTCTTTCCTCATCTAAAGTAGAATAATGTGTTTTTGAGTGGGTTGCTATGAAATCACGTTAAGCTGTTATCAGATTCTGTCTCCAAAGTCTTTTATTTGTTTGGTTGCACTGGGTCTTAGTTGTGGCACGCGGGCTCCTTAGTTGTGGTATGTGAACTCTTAGTTGCGGCATGCATGTGGGGTCTAGTTTTGTGACCAGGGATTGAACCTGAGTCCCCTGCATTGGGAGCACAGAGTCTTATCCACTGTGCCACCAGAGAAATCCCTCCAAAGGCTTTTTAAAAACTTCTTCTCCTTCAGCCATCCCTCCCTCACTTTAGGTTTATGATTTAGGAAAGACAGTTTAGTTTCAAGTCACAGAAATTTAACTCAAACTAACTAATTTAACTCAAAAAGAGGAATTAACTAACTTGTATAACCATAGTGCTGACGTGGCCTTGGCCTCAAAAAATAACTGGAACTAGGGGCTCAGTTAGCATCAGAACTCTCTACCTTTTATCTGCTTCTCTCTGCATCATCTACCTCATTATCTCAAACCCCTGTATTCTTGTGAATGAGGAGGGTGGGCAGTGGGTGAGGCTGTTGGGAGATCTCACTGAGCAAGCTTCCTCAGGGCAGATGAGGTTGAGGGAATCTGGGGAGGAACTGACCCTAAGTTTCCACCCTATTTCCCTGGCATAGGAGTTTCCTATTGTTGTTTTAACAAATTACCACAAACTTCGTGGCTTAAAACAACAAAAATGTATTATCTTACATCTCTGTAGGTCAGAAGTCCAACATGGATCTCACTGGGCTAAAATCATAGTATCATCAGGGTTGCATTCCTCTCTGGAGCCTCTATGGAAGAGTCAATACCCTTGCCCTTTCCAGATTTCAGACCTCTCACATTCCTAGCTCTTGACCCCCTACCGACATCTTCAAAGCTAACAATGTCACATCTCTTTGACCCTGACCCTTCTTCTGGTCATCAAATGTCTCTCTAACCACAGCAAAGATAGGTTCTCTGCTTTTTAAGGACTCATGATTAGATTGTCCCACCTGGATAACCCAGGACAATCTCCCCATAGCAAGGTCTGTACCTTTAGTCCTATCTACAAATCTTATCTTTTGCCATGTAAAATTCACAGGTTCCAGGGATTAGGGCATGGACATGTCTGAGGGGCCATTATTCTGCCTGCCACACCACGTTAAGATGATTGGTCTAGGGATGGACCTGACCCAAATAGGGCCTTTGACCTGACCCAAAGAGGGCCTTCTCTGAGAATTTTTTAACTTGAGTTAGCCAGGTAATTTTCTCTCTCTCTGGTTATGGAACTGTAAGTATGTGAGTCACTGACTCCAGAGATCATTTTTCCTACCACTTGGTTTTAGAGAATAAAGTAGAATCCTCATTCAGCATAAAAAAATTCCCCAAATCCAACAATTGTTCCGTACTTCTAAATGTACATATATAGTACATAATCTTAGATTCTAATCTCCATAGTTAAT